>NW_028277175.1:24485000-24831875 GCF_051122295.1 Plectrocnemia conspersa
ATTTATATTAAATAAAAAACCCTTTCTCACCTTACGCCTAGTTACACCTACATTTTGTCGCCATTTCGAGAGCAATAAAAACACAAGAAGCGCCCCATTAAAAGTATCTATTCCCTTTATAAAACGGTCCGTATTGAACACTTTGTCATTATTTTTAGAAACTCTCTCCCATTTTCCTCCATCCCTAATCGAATTCCGACTGCCAATATCGACTATGGCTAATTCAGCACTCGAGCCTAAATGGCACTCCTACATCCGAGCGACGTGCTCACCTGGATCTCTCTGAAATTGGAGCTCTGGATAATGACAATAAAAAGGCTTTGAATAAATATGTAAAGGCGGACCCTTCGCCCTAACGAAGATTAACGCCCCGTAGGAGAGAAAAAGGGTGCGATCGTTTATTTATTTATATATACATATTATATAAAGGCACCGGTACCTGATAACGCTGTAGCGATATGTTAATTATCGCCCATTGTGTGCTTTATGGTAGAAACGTTAAAATAAATGTGTATCACGGCATTAAGGAGGCCCATAAAAAGTGGAATGGATCCACGAATCCGGCAGTGCCATTAGGGGCTCACGCGTTTTCTGTACTGTTTTGGAATATGATGCGATTTTTTTTATTGTGCTGTTTTGAATTTTGTATGGCACCCGAGGCGGCCTTATCTTTTTACTTCGCCTCTTACTGTATTCAGCACTTCTTGGTATTTGTGTGTGTGTGTCTAGCAACATGAAATTTTCATAAACTAAGATGTAAATTAATCAGAATACTCTTGGATTAAATGCAAGGTTTGATTACAAAAAGAAAAAACACTAGACACCTTCTCAGATGTGCTATTTTAATGGAGATAAAAATACTAAATTTTTTTTAAAAAGTTTTTTAACAATATGTTATAATACCTTAAATATAATAATAATTATATGTGTTATATTTAAGAGTTTGATGACAAAATATATACATCGAAATTAAATATCACATTCATTTCGCATGGACGATTTGAAGCCTGCAAAGTGGTTATCTTTAAATGAGCCTGAGGGTTGGTTGGTTAGAATATAAAGTGATTCCTGAACGCTCGGTATTAGTAATTTGCGCTTGTAGCACAGAAAGATAATCTAGGATGAAGTAAGGCAACAAGAAGAACAGTACATAGGTTTGAGAAGCTAGTTTTTTGTTGTCTTGAAAGAAAGAGAACAAGATAAAAACTTTTTTTCAATGCGTTGTTTCGTCCCTTAAAACTTATTAAAAATATTTTAGCAATAATTTTTTTTCAGATTTTCAAATGTACTACTCCAATTTTTATTTAAGATAAGTAATTTCTGTTTTTTGATGTTTAGATATTTGTAGTGCAAACAATGCAATACAATACTTGCACAATTTGTAACAATTTACCTCCAATGAACCCACGAAAAGATAAATCAACACGTCTTCAAAGTAAGGCCACATACAGTATGTCACACAACAATCGTAAAGATCTTGTGACCGAATAATTGCGTAAATAATTGTAAATATAGCAAGGAGTATCTAATATCACATCCATCCCAAAACGTGTATCACTCATAAGTATCGCCGAAAACTACTCTTTGTTTGGAAAGGACGTGCGCTAAACAATTTAATATATTCTATATATTTTTTTGCGATTGCTATCTTGATACAAACAAAAGTCATTGGTTGTCTTATTTATGTGCTTGCACAAAAGCTGATTTCCAAAGATTTCTAAATTTTTCGGTACGCGTTTTATCACAATTTTTATGCATCAGGTTGACTTTTGTACATCTCCACGAATCAGATAAGCATATAATTTTAAGCGATAAATTAAAAATATATCAAAGGAGAGCAAAGAGACTAACCAGAAAAACCTTAAATATTGTACATTATTTTAACTGACATTAATTCTTTTGAGTTACACTTGCTCAAGAATTTTTAATTTTGAGTACCGAATGGCAACTAATGCATAAAGTGAGCATGTAAACTATATGATAAGGTTCTTCACAATTCCTTCCCACAAGTATATTATGCAACCAGAATTAATTACATTTTATATAAAAATTCATTAAAATACCATACAAATTAGTGTTAGGCAAAGTACTATGTCTTATACTTAGAATACATTATAGAGTAATACCCTCCCCTTAAACGATTTCAGTGACGTCACCGCTGGGATTGGCAGGCGCGAATCGTCGAAAAGAAATTCACGCACATCTGATTCAGGAAAGATGCATTAATCAACGTCCCTTTGATTCCGGCGAGAGTTTGCTTTGGATTCGTCCCATAAATTACGGGTGCTTTTCGCGAAAACGAAAGCTCTTTCTTGTGATGTTGAAGTGTGATAGATTGTGAAGTATATGTCACGGAAGGTATGCTTATCATTTTAGATGGGCGCGAAAACAGAGCTCACCCCTCGCCCCTGCGTTATTTTAATTTGAGAAAATTTAATCATGAATTATATAGTGTTTCTTGGGGAATATTAAATTTTTAATTAATCGCGTAGATTCGTCTTTATTTTATACGCATATTTATTATAATATTATTTAATTAAAAATCACGTGCGAAACGATAATTATTTTATTATTAATTTAATTAAAATAACGTTTATCGTGCTCATATATTAATTAAATAATTAATAAAACATTCTAACGACTCATCTACTCGGCGGAATTGTTTCCGTCGTTAATTTATGAACAGAGCTAAAAAGCTCCTAGGGCGCCTCAAAGCTACGATGTAGCATATTTTAAGATGTCGTCTTTGTGAAGAACAAAAGTAGCTTAATAAAATGCGAAAGACAAAGATACAAAGAGGGGGAAGCTAAAAAAAATCATTCAATATAAATATTAATTTGCTACGAAAATACAATGTTTCATCGATTACTTTTTGAACTTCCCAAAAGCTAGGGGAACAAATTGTATAGTTTTTTGGGATTGCTTATAATTAATATTTGTAATTATGTTTGCTTATTGACTTTCCAATATAAACATTTTTGTGAGAAGTGATATACTATATTTTGTATTTAAATTCAATATTATAGAGTATCACTATTGTCTATGTCATAACACAAAATGCCAATTTCATTTGTGGAATTTTCCCCTTTGTGAAGAATTTCACAGACATCTCATTTTCTTCTACTGCTTCAAGTTTTGTATTTACCTCGAAACTCGATATAGACTTAATCGATTTTGGTGCGGCTTTCACTATTGTATTGTATATTTCTCTGAAAGGATTTAAAGCTACAGCTTACTGAGAAGTTGAAAATATTTCGACTTGCACTAATATCATATGGGCAAAATAATTCAATTTTATTTCATTTTTTATTAACAGGATTACAATATATAATAGTTTTGGCTTAAGATTAATTTGTTAAAATGTAACATACTGTAATTATTTTGATTTTGAAAATGTGTTCCACAATCAAGAGATCTGGTCACAAGTAACAGTAAAAACTAATTAAACCTAATTTAATAAAAAAAAATATAAACAAAAACAAGACCATAAACCATTTCAAAAATAAAAACTAAGGTATGTATAATATTTTGACAGATATAATAAAATTAAATAATTTAAATTACCATATATATGGTATTTTTGCGAGTACGCGAATTAACAAAAAGTTTTTTTTTACCCCTGCCCACTCATACATTTTACGTATTTTTAGTCTCAGAATATAAAAAAATACCGGAAAAGCTCAGGGGCGTGGCTACAAAAAAACAACTCGCCATAAACAAAGTTATTTTAGTAAACGTTATTATTGTTTACCGGCAGGAAATCGATGAATATTCATCGATATACATACATATATTCATACACATAAATATACACATAGTATACATTTATATACACGGAGCGATTTCGTTATCGAAATTTTCCTGTTGATACCATTATGCAAACTAGATTTCCGCCGAATGGCATTTGATGTGTTTGAACAGGGTGGGTTTGTGGTGGGGGCGCCGCGGGTCTCAAATCGTAGGGGCGGCGAGACGATAAGATTAAAGATAAGCTTGTTCGCCCACGTAATATCTCATGAATATTAAGTAATATCCATACTTTTTTTATAAACTTGCTTTGATTTTCGCGCACATGAACATGCTTAAATCTAGTCCGATATTTACTTAGCCATGCGTTAAAAAATCAGATAGATCGAAGGTTTCAGACGCATTAAGAGTAGTCAATATATCAAAATACTTTGTACTAGTTTCTAATGGGCAATGTCGACAATTCATCAATGCTCGACAATTTTTAGCTGCGGCTTTTAAAGTGCGCTAAGGAGTCACGATCACGTCCCATTTTCTTTACCCGTCAGCGCTTAAGCATGCTTTTTTATCACGAGACATCTAGCTGCTCAATGAGTTTTCAAACACAATGATGTTTTCGGCAACAGTTCTGAGGAAAAAATAATATAATGAGGCTTAAAAAAAATATGAAAATAAACGGCAAAATTATTTTACGTATGCATAATATTTATTTATTGTTTTTTTAATGATATAATTTAACATTTATTAGCGTTTTGGCACGTTTTTGCAACTTAAAACCAAACTTTGGCAAGAGCCGGCTCTGGAAACCGACTGACAAGTCACAACTTGTTCAAACTTGACACTGACTATCTCAACAGATCAGATTATCGGACTTATTATTTAAAATTAATGTAGCATCATAAGTTACTTCTATAAAATTTCATTCAAGTATATTTGTGTATCAAGTGCGGGCGATGAGATATTTTCCCTCTCGCTCGCTCGCGTGTTAAGTGACGAGAGTGAGTGAGGCATAAGAACATACGGTCTGCATGCCCTTTAATCTCACTCACTCTCGTCACTTAACACGCGAGCGAGCGAGAGGGAAAATATCTAACCGCCGGCGCATGGTGTGTATGTTTGTGAAATGGTAAATTAAGAAATCTGCTATGCTAGTCCGATTTTAATAAAAAAATGTTTTGAGTTTTGCTTTGCTTCACTGCCGATCTTAATTTGTTGATTAACATCAACACCTGGTATTTTTTTACTTTAATATAAATTAAATAGTATCAAGAATATACGTAAAATAATGTTTACCAAAGAGATTGTAGAAAAATAGTAAAAAATGTATTCTTAAATATTTCTTTTTATATATATATATATATATAACATTAAAGGTTACTATCAAAAATGTAAATATTTATGTTTTTAATCTAAATATAATTATTAAATTTATTTACATTATTAAAAACAATAGCTAAAAAATAAAAGTTAAAGAAAAGTTATTTTGTGAAAAAAAAAGCCGAAGTACATTTTTTATAAAACATTTTTTTAAGAAAGTGATCGTAATATAGAATCTTATAGTAGAAATTCATGCATCGAATATATCCATCTTTTTGCATAAATTGTTAAAAAGTCTAGGGGTTTACAGCATAAATTTTCACGAGACTAAATATTCATAAATTATTTTATATAACTGAAATAATTTAGCAGAAATTCAATTTATTAATAAACATTTATCTAATGTAGTAGTTAAACTTAAATTTAAAATCGGATTATATAGAGGAACTAAAAAAGCGATCAATTTATTTACTAATAACTTAATAATTAACCTAAATAAAGATAATGGTAGTCAGCGAACTAAAATACATTTTAAAATACAAGTAGGGTACCGAATTAAAATATAATTGGGTATTATTATTTTAACGAAATGTTATATCTATGCTGTCAATATTTACATAACATTATTTTATATTGGTAAAATCGGTTGAACAACCACTCAACTAAAGGATTACAAAAATACAAAAAAAACTAGTTTGATATGATTGAAATTATTCCAATTGGCATTTTATTCTCGACATAATCACGACTTTTATATCCAAGCCGATCGTTTTAATAATAAAAGCCCCCTTCAATTTCTCATTCAATGTAAACTATTGATAATTTGCCTTGTATTTCTAAATACAACCTACATAATTCGAGCAAAGCTCATTTCTAAAAGCTTAAATCAAAATCTGAATATTATACGAGAAACAAATTGCTAGTGGCAAAACTAGCTGCATTGGACTGCACAAGAGAAACCGCAATCGAAATTTAAAGCTTGAATTATTATCGAACAAACGTATTGTCATATTGATAATTATTACTTTATTAAAGTGAATAAAAATGATTAAGTAAATGTTGCATATAACAATCATCTTATTATGTGACAAAATATTGACATAGTATTAGTATTTTTAAGCACATGCATAATATACACAATCAATACTTTTTATATTTATTTAAATTTTTAAAATAAAATGTAAGTGTATTTTATAATAAATAAACATACTTAATCTGATTTTCTTACCGTTAATGATGCAAATCAGAAAGGTAGGGAATAAAATGTGTAGTGTGAAAGTAGAGCATATTTCGAAGACTGTGAAAAGTAATGGGATGGGGGTCTGAGTTTTTGCGGCCATAATCGTTAGTTCTCTTTGTCGAGCTCGTTGAATAAATGTATGTATGTGTGGAGGTGAATTATGTAGCCTGGACGTAGTAATGCGCTTTACTTATATGAATTGAAATTTATTGTTAAATGTATAGTGAAAGAGTAATGTACTGCAATTGTATTAGTCACGGTAAAAGGTTTTATTGCAGAGTTGTTGGGGCATTTTATAAATATTTGATCTTTAAATACATACAACTATATAACAAGTACAACTTTACATCAATAATAAAAAAAATCATTAGCATTAAGTATGTTTTTATAAATTAAATTTCGCGTGTGTAATATATTAAAAAAATATTTTTTAAAACAGATACCTCCAGCTAATAAAAGTTGCTAAACCTCTTGTTTAATATTCGAAAACATACCGGAATGATTATTTTGGAGACCGAAAAAGTTTTTGATACCGTCTGACATAATGGTTTAGTATATAATTGGCAAAAAGGTTCACCATAGGACTAAACAGCTCTATTCGTAAAGTGGAAATTTAAAAACTGTAATAGTCTTGCCATGAATAATCGTTTTACTTTTGTAGAGACGTTTTTTTATGATAATAAATCCCTGAAGAGCGTGTTTTTGAAAATTACGGTCTAACATTGCCAAAAACAATATTTTAACTTACTTGAATTATTTATTTAAATTAAATTTCTCATGGCTTGTTTTCTTTGTCATTTTTTTTAACATAACTACTATTGTATCAATTCGTGTAGTTTGATTATTTTCAGTCTTAGATTTTGCGCGTTGGAGATGAACTACCTCAGCATTTACGTGATCCTTTGTTGATGTGATAAGCCAAATTTCGTGATAACATTCTCGATGGAGATCAGCGTTTCGTACGTACTATGGTGCTTTAACAACACTTGGTAGTACATTATTTTGGAACCTTTGTATAATCTCTTGATTTGACGGTTTGGTATAGCCCCACAGTTGTGGCTCCATGCGGGTTGAAGGACCCGTTTGTATAGTATTCGAAGCGATGGGTTTCTTCCCATTATCCAATCCAGTTTTCTAAATTTTATACCAAGTACTTTTTTTGATATGTTCTTCCCAGTGTAGTTTATTTTCAAGATGCTTAGCATGATTTGTTCATTAAGGACCACCGACAAATAGTTTGTGTGTCGATAGACAAAATTCACACACACTGACTTACTCTTATTTAGTTTAATTATCCATGTACAAATCTTATAAATTGTATGATTCAGTTTAGCTATTGTTTATATATTATTATGACGGACAGATCTACCGAGAGCATTATTCTAAAATATCGCAAAGGTTGGATTCCAGGATTTTGTGTTGTTTAGTAAAAAACATTTTTTTAATTTATACAGAAGTCTATCTGGCCACACCTAGTCAAAAGCCTGAGAAAAGAAGCAGATTTATATTTCATATATTGCCTTTTATATTCTGCTCATTTTTCTATGCACCTGTTTAATAATCGAATGATTCTGACGAAATTAATACTGATGCTCAAAAATTATTATTTTCTTCTAAATTACTAGCAGTAGTATTTTTAGAAGCAATATTTGTAAAATTGGTCTGTAATATGTTAAAACTGATCAGCAATTCTTACTGATTTTGGAAGCAATGTCATTTTAATGTTCGCCATCTATGAGTACAAGTCCCATGATCAAGTCGTATCCAAGAGCTTTCTTCGGATTGATTTGATTTTAATACGTTATACGCAGTATTGTATATTAATTTTGTTAAGATAATGTTTTTTTAGAGGCTTGGAAAGTGAATATTTTTAAAAAATATTCACTAAAGGCATTGCTTTTGAACTGAACATCATTGACTTTGTAGAGATATGAAAATAAATATAAGGCTAACACCTGTTTTACTGATCTTTGCAAACACATTTTATACAATTTATTCTAAATGATAAATCCTTTTAAGATCTTTAAGCCTTAATTTGTACTCTGCATATGTATAATATGACAGGCGTTAACACAAATAAATAATAAAATATAATAAATTTAGTGACATATTATTTACTAAACATAAACTATTTTTACAGCTTACAAACAATAAATGACACTGTGGATGACCTAGCTTAATATAATTTCAAGTATTTATCTGTGAGATTAAAAAAATCTAGAGAAACATAATCTGTGATGATTGATTTGAACTATAATAAAATTATCTCACAGACACGATTAAAATTAATAAGCTAATTGAATTCTTTCAGGTGTGTCATTCCGGACAAATTATAATATATTTTTTGTTACTTTAAAAACAGAAATTGTTTCGCCTAATCGAGTTTGGATTTGCGCATTGTGTCGTGTGCTAATTTGTGACGGGTATAAATTATTTTTATTCCGCCTTTTTTCTTAGATATTAACATACAATGGTATTATCTCATATTTATTTCTATATTTAGACAGTATATGGTATAGTATATTGAAGAGAATCTTATGAGCTGTGTTTAACACAGTAAAGCCCCTGTATTTATGAGCCTTTGATGTCGTTATTTTTGTAAATAAAGAAAACAATGCCTACAATCTATTCTCAGGATTCTTCAGAAATATTTATTATAAGGCTTCAAGTAATCTATGATTGTAGCTTTAAAATGCAACGCATATTTATCAATAATATAAATATATTTTTTTTTATATATCATATAATATATGATATATAAGAAAATTAAAAAAGTATTTTAATAAAAATTGCAATATTGTATTACTATACCATTATTCTAAGCTATTTTATGTGAAGTTTTATATATATTCATTAGAAGTTTATGTTTAGTTTTATGTTGTTAAAGATTTTATAAAAACATTAGATAATGTTAAACACAATTTTTTTTTAATGTTTATATAATATAGGTACATCACGTGTTTTATAGATTAAAAACATAGTAACATTCTGTACAAATTATCTTATATGGCATAATAGTAACGTGTATAATAAAAATATATATATACATATAAAATTCAATACATTACTTAAACAAAATATAACCTCAAAAATAGAATAAAACTACACATTGAATGAAAAAATAACAATACAAATACAATATTGTAGTATAAAATAATGCTTTTGCAAAAATATGAATCCACAAGAAAAATGCAATAAATGTAAGCAAAATAAATACTACTTATTCAAAATTAAAATCTTTATTTATTTACTTAAAAACAAATAGGACCAAATTATCGCGACCGAACAGGTTATTCCAATGCGTCACTATAGTCAAATAGCGGTACAAATAATTATTACAATACACATTAAATACATAGTTAAAATCATAAAATATTAAAATTAAATGATACGACTATGACTAGCTTCTCGTATTAAGAAACCGGATGGCGACAACTAATATGAAATTTTAATTTGTAACTGATGTATTTATGTTAATAATAAATAACGTAAAGCCTAGGTTTGACTTTTGGGGAACCCCCAAAGGGACAAAAATCGGCCGCTTAAATAACTCGAGAACAACCGAGTTAAATCATCCGAGCAACCGAGGTCCGACCATTTTTTTTAATACTAACCTATGACAAGCCTTGTCAAAAGCTTTCATAAAATCTTTATTTACTACGCCTACTTGAATTCCCTCATCAAGAGATTTTGTCACCGTTTTGATGAAAGACAGAAGGTTAAAAACCCATGACGTATCTATGTATAATTATTTCAAACAATTTAGTAGGAGCTAACAAAACTGTCACCATTTTTATATACTTTTGTGCATTTCCAAAGATCGTGAAATGATTTATAAAATAAAAATTATGCATACATCTAATATATACATATTTAAAATACGATACTGTGGAGTTCAGACGTCCATGAATCTATTTTTAATTATAATGTATAATGTTAAGTTCAAAGTTCAGCGCTATTTTTATCGTACATTTTCAGTCTTGAACCACACGATCTCTTATTTTTTTTGCTTATTTAATAATACAATACCTCCATGCGTATGATGTAACGTTAAAAGCGAAATTTTATCTTGATTAATAAGGAACTCGAAGCACGAGAACGTAGCGAGAGAAGAAGAGAAAGAAAAAACGAACCAATTTATTAGTAGACGCGGTAGGAGTAAAGAAAAAAAATAAGAAGTGCCCGCAAGAAGTTTTCATCTTTTAACTTTATTTACATCATTACTTTCAAAAACAAAGATTCTTTTATTCTTTCGCCCACATATTTTGTTTTACGAGACCAACGAGGTACATAACGGAAAACCACCCGGAGGGGATATTATTATTTTACGAAATTACCTTAAACACCCCAAACCCAGACCCCATCCCAATGAACCACCTGCAAAATTTAATATTTGTAATTGAAAATTTATATAAGAAGAAGAAGCAACAAAAAACTCTTACACGTTTATTTGCCGATATTTATTTGGCGCTCCCGTTTTATTAAATCATTATTGAGGGAGAAATTCAAAGAACGCAAACACCTAGAAATATAAGCTTTAGATTGTTGAAAGGAAATCAATTAACGTCGCTAATATACTAGTTTTGATTTTCCAGGAGCCTTTAAGGCACTGATTCTTTGATTCCTTTTAAAATAATTACGGTTCGTTGTTGTAAATTGTTTTGCGGTTTGCTTTAATACTTTGCTTTATACCTAAGTTGCTTAAAACGCTTTGATAAAAAAAATGTCATATAAATACTTAATGTTTCCATAAACTATTGTAGTAAAGCTCTATTTTATTTGGAAATAAATAGTAAATATTGATACAGCGATTGCTAACATTTAAATACCTAAATTAAAATATATTAATTTTTTTTATTGCTAATTAAATTAATAGTAAACCAGTATGTTTTTATGTTACTCGATCTCTAGCTTTTAAGCTTAGACATACAAATAAGTAAATAAAATTCATATGCATATCTTTATGCAATCCATTCTCTACTTTTATATAATTTTTTAGACTAAACTATCGTTAACATTTATTGTAATTTATATTACAGCCTGTTTTTACAAAACTTGAAGCTTGTTTAAGTACTTATTTATATGTATTTATTTATTTCTGAGTTCTGCTAATAATATGTTACTATTATTTTTAAAAAAACATTTAAAAATAATGCTTAAATAAATTTTCTTAAAAAGTATTTTTCTGAATTTAAAGTAAAAAAATATGTTGAAGCTAAAATTAAAATGAATTACAATATGAAAATAAATCAAGTTATTTTAATACTAGATAAACAGAATTTTACACTATTATTCATCTTTAAATAAATTTCCTATAATATAGTCTATTACTAAATTTTCATTTTGCATACTAATAATGTAATAATTTAAGTATAATGATAGGTTTTCCATGAAATGGTACATTGAATACTGTGCCATATTAAACACGTTACAGGTGAATTCTATGAATATAAATTTACAATACATGTTATAAGAATTCGTGGGAATATGTAACTTGAGAGAATGTCTGCTATGTTCTATAAATAATATTTAATTTTAATACTCTAATATAATTAACTATATAGTAAAAATCGAATTGATTTATATTGCGTGACTAAATAAATATTAGCGTTTTTGGCAAATATACTATCTATTATATAAATAAAATTACAAGTACACTACTCTGAGCTACTCCAGAAGAACAGTTATATAAATTAAAAAATATTTTTTTAAAAGGTATATATAAAACGATTTAATATTAGTAAGGAAAAGCTAAAAATTTTTTGAATGCTCTAAAGAGTCGCAATATTATCCACCACGGCCGGAACGAGGAGCTGGTCCAATCAATATGAAATGTATACAATGCTTATTTTTTATTATATTTTATATTTATAACTATTAATATTGTATGTGCTTAATACGATATATAATCATTTGCACGTTTTTCGTAATAGACCTGTTTTTTTTACCGTTTAAACGTTCTGCAAAATCACCGTGAATAAACGCGCGATTTCTATTTTCTTGTTATCAGACATGGCACATAAAATTAAACATCTCCATTCGAAATTACGACTGCCATTCGAGCCCTTATGAACTTTTCGTGCCGAAAGTTGCGCATTACACGTTCGAAAGGCCCCACGGACTAATACCTTATGGCTCGTGAGGTTTCGCCACTTTTACGACCGGAAAAAGCGCCTCGAATTGGCGATATCGGCGAAATCGGCAAAAATGAGCAGTTTTTCTGCACAATAACCAATACGGTCGATTGTTTTTAATCGGGCAAACAAAATTCGGGTAAATTTGAAGCGAGTTTTTCGGTCGGTTTTGATTGGAAAAATAAAATAAATATAAACGAGTGATACGTTTGCGAAAAATATATATGTATTGAAAAAGTTGAACGAAATTAATACACAGCATTAAAAAATGCAATAGCTTGAAACTTCAAAAAATGATTAAAAAAATAGAGCTTTTTACAAATGGTTTATTTATATAATAAAATAAAAGTGGTGATTGTTATTTAATTAAAATAAATATGTCTCTGCTCGATTGTCAATAAAATAACGATGAAACAATCTGCTATTATTTAAATTGGATATGCGATTGAATGGATTAGTATAATAATTTAAATTTAATTAATGTTTTCATAATAAAAGTAACTACTTTTCCAAAGTTTTATTATGCCAGTAGTTGTGAAAAATCAACTGTAAAATTATAGATAAACAGCTAGAATAAAACCAAAAATTATACTTATTGCACATTTTAATAACATAACATATATCAAAATATAATATATTAATCTAGAATTTTTTAAATATATATAATTAATGTAGATGATATGTATTTGCTTATATAATTATTTTAGATATTACCTTAAATAGAGTTTGATGTAAAATACATTATAAACAAAAACGGTAATTCGCGAATGTTAATTATTATACTAATTACACAAGTCCCACGCACACACATAGAACACGCGTTGAAATCATCTCAAAGAGATTGAAAGCTTTCATCTTCGAGTTGATGAATTGCGCATTAATTTAGCTTAACTCGACGAGAAACGAGAAAGAATGACAAGATACGGAAAATCGCTTTTTTATCTTCTTTAAATAAATATAAAATCGTTTAAAGTTTCCGAGCTGCGTGAAAGTTAGCAATTTGCCGCATATATTTTTTTTAACACACAAGGTTGCCGGCGTCTTAAATCTAGCCTTACCGGCCCGCTTTTCCGGTTTTTAACTGCTCCGGTTATTTACGCACCGGTCTCGAAGGTACTAGGTAAATTAATAAATAAAACGCTAGATAATGATTACTTTATTCGAACGTAACACAGTTGAACTATTTTTAAACGCTGTTGATTTTAAATATGTATTATCAGTGACAATTCATTTCTACTAGCATTTTAGTGAAATCATATCCTACTACATTTTTACTTGTAAATATAACATACATAAGTATTTCTATTAGTAATATTAAAATTTATCTGACAGGTTATATTATAATTATACCAGTGAGCGTTAGAGCTTCCACTTTTTATCTAAAACATACGAACGCTGGACTAACACAATCACACATTAGGAATTTACAACCAGATACGGTGATATTACATAAATATGATATTTTTATTTAATGTGCTACGAAATATTATTTTTATATTTATATTATATTTATATCGACGAGTCACTTAATATATATAATGGTGCTGTGTTATTTTCTTATAGATAAGCATATAGGTTTATCTACATTATTTAACAACGAAGTTGGCATATATGGTTGACATATTCAAAGAGCTAAATAAATTGAATTTACAGCTTCAAAGTCCATTACCTAATTATTTTAGTGTAGCAGAAAAGGGCGGCCGGTCAAAATAGCGTGCGTCAAATGAGCGCCGTCATATGACCGCTGCATTATAAGCGTTCACCAAAGTCGCGCTGTAACAAAATAGCGTACGTCAAATGCGCAGACAGTCATATGAGCGCTTGACAAAATAAAGCACGCCATTAGAGCGCAAAAATCAAGTATTGAATATTTTGGGAATTAGGTATACAAAATATAAGTAAATAGTGAGAAATTTACAAAGAATAAAATTCACGAGATATATGTTATCTTACATTTTGCGCTTAAAATTAATATTAATAAATGAAAAAAAAGTCTGGCGGTCCACATACCTGCCCTATAACTGTACGCATTCATTGCAAGTCGAGTCTATAATTATTTGTTAATTTAATGAAACATTAAAGAACAAATTTAATGATAAATTCAAAATCAGAGTTTTATTTTAGTACAAAAGATATGTATATCGTTTGTATTTTTTATACCTAATTCCGAAAATATTCATTTCTTGATTTTATTAAAGTATTTTTGCGCTCTTATGACGCGCTCTTTTTTGATAAGCGCTCTTATTACTGTCAGCGCATTTGACGTACGCAATTTTGTTACAGTGCTACTTTGGTAAACGCTCTTATGACGCACGATTATTTATCCGCGCTCATTTGTGACGTTGCCGCAGAAAAGATTGAGGCATTAAAAAAAAATTCTGGAAGAGAAAAATGAAAGAAAGAGTTTTTTATATGTTTTCTTTATTTGTACAAGATTTTGTACAACGGCTACTAAAAATATTGTTTGTTACAAAACTAATATGATTCATGTCTGATGATATTTTAGATGAATTATAAACTTGCAGCCATATCCAATAAGTCGTGATGTCTTCTCACAAGCTAATGAATATAGTTCGTTGACATTACTTAAGACTTTGTACTTAAAAAGCAGCATTAATTCCTATTTATACCAATAAACAATAATAATGCAAAGAACACAGAGAATTAAATAAAATATTAATGGAAAGCTAATCTGATATTGTTATATTTTGAAGAAGTACTACAAGTACTACTTCAGTGTTCCATAATAGTAAATTCAATCAAACGATTCAATTCTCCAAATTCTCCCCTCAATAGGAGCACTTACAAATCTCAAACGCCCACCGAATTAAATACAAATCGAACGCTCAATTAACAGAAAATAAATCCAATATTAATCAAAACCAATTAAACGGAAATCGCTTCAACACTAACGACTCGATTATCGACAAAGGCATTTGCACAATAAATAAGCCAACTCTTAACACTTTGAATTCGATTATATTAATGTTAATTGTTCGGTTAGAGTTTGCTAACTTTCGACAACAACACAACAACTTAATTTAAATCGAGTTTGTTATATAAATTAAATTAATCATAAACTCTAATCAATATAATTGTTTTACATTTTATATTATAAAATACAAGTAAATCTTTGCTACAAAATAAATATATATATAATAGGTATAATTTTATTGTTAAAATACACTCGAAAGTCAAATGACGTGTCACAAGATGTGCTCTATCAACAAACGCGATTTTCGATAGCTGTTATCCTAATAACTTAGATGTTTCTATAAATATATATTAATACTTTATAGTGTATGTCCCGCTTTGTTACATTATATTATACAATATGAGAAATTAAATAAAAATAAACTTCAAGCTTAATAATATGCTACATGTAATTATTTCAACTTGAGGGTTTAATATTGAGATGGAACATAAAACAAACTGCTATAACAAATGTGATCCTACTGTAGAATGAGTACTGTTTTTGTTCAATTTTAAACATTCCCCGAACGAGTTATAATTAATGGCGCCTCACTACGGTACAAGATACAGTACGAACGTATACATAATGACGAAAAAGGTCCGCAATAAAGCGAAAGGGTTCGCAGCATCCTACAGAGAAGGAGCTCATCCCATCTCCGATTATCCTGGCATCGAGAGCCACAAATCTCCGCGAGGATACTTCCAGCGTTGATTTATATTGAGCTGTTTATTTAATGGTTTGAGATTAGCAACCGTCTATCGGCGGTGTAGAGCTTCCTGGAAAGCGAGTGGGTTGAGTGGTTTTTAGTTAAAGATAACCCGTTATCGTTATCTTCGAATTAAAACATCTATAACGGCCCGATTAACAAATTGAATTGGATCAAGAGTATATATAATAACTACGGTTTATACAGAGTTGTCCTTAAAAAACAGATTTGTTTTGGTATTCTTTGAATTGTTAATGTTTACTGTTGTGCGGTTTCCAAGAAGCAAGTAAGGATTGGTCCATTAGTTAAATAATTTCGTGGTCTCACAATACTTGTTTCAATTCGTACACTGAAAAATAAAAAAATAATAGAACCAGTTCTGTCATAACGTATCTTCTGGATCGTCACGTGATAGAGACATTTTTATATTTTAAAGTTAATCTTAATCCAGCGTTTCTTAACCTTGTTAAGCCACGACCAAGATTATGGTGAGGGTTATAATTTCCAGACTCAAATCAAGCTCAGGTATGAATGAATTATGTGAATAAGATGATCGAGGGTTTTATGTTATAAAGATTTATATATTAAACCGTCGTGCCACACTGTATCGTAAGCTTTTTCTACATTAAGCTTTACTTCATTTTGAAATTAGTTGTTGAGTGTTTGAGTGCTTATTATTTTGCCTCCAAGCGAACCCTTTAAGCGCCAGATATTTTTTTAAAAACATTTTACTAATAAAAACTAAAAAGCCAATAAGATCAATATGTATTGTATATACCTTTTCTAGGTTTTTAAATTATGGTAAAATACACAAAAGATTAAAACGCTTAGTAATCGCAACATATCTGTCCTGATTTTCATATCAGTGGTTTATTTTTGTTTTTTAAGACAAGACATTGAAATTGTCACGTACAGTTTTTATGTAAGTTTTTCGGGGGCTCACTCTGGATACCTAACGTCAAATTGCGCCAGAGTATGCGAAGAGGGAAGCGGCGGGTTTCGTAGATATGAAGTTGAGTTGACTTCCTGTTGGTTAAAGGAACGGCTAATTACAAAAGGGTGATACTTTTTGAGCATTTTTAATCCATCTGATTTATAACTTAATCTACAAATATATTCCCACAGCGGTGTTTTAGTTTTTAGGGGTTATGGCCTTAGGAGTGATTGACCTCGCGGCCAATGAGACTCAATATGAATCTTGTAAGAATTTTAATTATTATATTTACATTAGTGCGACGGACGATTATCAGCGAGACGTTTCCTCCCAGCGGTATTGAAGCTGTCGTAGGTGATGATGCCCGTGGATGGTCCTCAGGGTTCTCAGGTATCTCAGGAGCCTCAGGGTTTAGACAGCGAACGTCAGGAGTTAGTTCTTCTTGCGGCGAAGTTTGTTCAGTAGCTCCAGTTCATCTCTCTGCATCTGTCAGTGAGGGCGCGTCTGCTGGTCTCTTCAGGTGGCTGCTGGTGACTCTCACTCTCCGACTGTCTGTATATCTAGCTGTCTTAGGGGTTAACGGCTCGCTGGTCAATCGTATATGTGCAGCGCTTTGTAGAACGGCGAAATACATCTACGCCTTTAGAAAGCGACGTTCGCTCATCCAAGGTCGTATTGCATTTTTTGAACCCCTTTGTGACAGTTTCGTCACAAAAGGGTTCTCTTAACGACGGAGAATATTTATTGTCAGCTCGTGTTCTGTGCGGTCCCCAAATCCTTTTACGACAATATGTTATTTATCTCTATTGTTAATAACTGATCGTTTTTGGTCACAGTCCTTACGTGGGCTTAGACTTAGAGACAATAACTCTTTCAAATATGGTTATTTGTCTGTGGTCGTTACAATTTTAACAAAGAAACTTTTTTTTTTCTTAGGCACTCAAATCATATCTTTGTTTAACACATACCAAAACTGACTTTGTCACCAGTATTAATAATTTATTTGCAGAATATTTAGATTCTCACGTCTGTATTTTTGGCTTAAAGGTTTTTGACCGTTTTTTAGACCTTTATATTTAATCCAATTGTAAATTGAATCAATAATTGAAATTTTAGCCTTTAAAAAATGTGACGAAAGTTTGACGTATGACGATATTGAATTTTCATTCATAATTAAAATTAAGCAAAATATTTGTACTAACCGACAAATCAAACATCATATTTGCATTTATTAAAATGGTAATTTATGAGTAAAATTTAATAACCAAAGCTATCTTTTCCACATATATAAGGTATGCATAATTAATATCGGACGCTTTTAAAACATTCATACACATATGTATACAGTTATATGCACACAAACATAATCCTTGGCTGAGCAAAACTTGAAAGTACAACCTTTGCCATTTTTGTGCTAACAGTTACACGCGCAGTTTCCCAAACGAGCGTTAGATTATAGTACAAACGGCGAATAAAAAAAACACACACCTAATATCATAACAACAATAATTGCCACACTTTATTATGGATAACGAGCCCAAGATGGAAACAAACGGTTTCGGGCGAACAAAGGGTCGTCGCTGGTCGTTTAAATATTCAAAAGAGTCAGCGACATCGCAAAACACACACACACACGCATGTATACCAAACCCTGTGTTGGCCTTTTGACCTTTGGCCTTCAGTATGCGAGAAAAGAGGTCCGAGAGAAATGTGGTTTTGGCTTTTCACTTGGTCGCCCCTAGGACTTGAATGTTAATCAAGAGTTGGATCGATGGTGAAAACATCCGCAGTTGAACTCTTTAGAACGTGGGTTTAAAAGGCAGTTAAACCATGTTAAATAGGTGCTTAAACTGTTTTTTACGTGAATAATGCATTTGATTTAGAGTTGATCGTGGTTTAAAAATATTTCAGTAAAGCTGTAAGACCTTTTAGTTATATTTTGATAAAAAATATGTTTCGTCTAATTAAATTTATATTTAATATTTTTAACATACACGTTAAAAAGCACGCGCAAGAATGGATTTAGTTGACTGATTACACATTAACGAAAAAAAAGTTAAATCACATTTCTTGTTTGTACAAATGTAAAACGAACTCAATTTTCTAAATTAAAAAAAAATTGAATTCTGTTTTATGGCATATCGCTTTGACATCTCTATTTAGATGCCTTACAATCGAGACGTATTGATACCAATATAAAAATATTTCGTAATTTCTTTTCAATTATTCCTATTTGATTTGATAAATCGTTAAATATTTAAAATACAATATCTTTGTTCTAAAGTATGCAAAACTTGAGGGATGCTTAAATCATCAGCAGATCTAATATCATAAATATGAAGCTCTTTTCTAAATTAAAATTTAGTATTTATAATCGATTTTCTCTCAAGCATACAGTTAAATCCTTCTTGTTTACATATGAATAAATAATTTATATGTTAATAATAATTATATAGTTATTTTAACTTTGTAAATTCACCATTGATTATAAAGCAGCACTATTTGTATAAATTAAACCATTTTAAAATCAAAAGAGACCGTTTAAATAATGAACCAATCGGGAAAATTTCGGCATCGGTGAACCGCAAGGGATTTAATGAAAAAACTCAATCCGCCCAAACGATTTTTCGAAAATAAATTACTCACATAAGCTTCTAAATTCTATGGCCGCAAAACCTATCATTTACATAAACACACATTGGCAGTGGTGGTCAACCGTTACAACTTTGCCATTCAAACCGCGACAAGCGTTGAAACCGGCCGACCGTAGTTATTTACGTGTGTAGAACAAAATTCCACTTTTGTATGCAAATTTTGAAGTCGCTGAATAATTTACTAATCTCAGCGCCGCCCTTAAAACGTTAACGTGATTAGGACCGAACGAGAGTTCGGTTAATTTAATTTATACATATATGCATATAAAATAGCGCACGCACAAAGACTGGACCCCAAACGGGAAATCCCTATGGCGACCCTAGAACTCATTTTGACGGACTATTGTAACGGCGGACAATGGACCCACTTTGACGTAAACGAATTCGTAGTTTTACACGGCTTAAAACGTATTGACACTTTTATAATAAAAAAATATAATAATAATAGTAAAAAATAAAATATATTACAATTTATGACCTATAAATTAACACTTTTTCAGCTAATATTTAACTTGATTATTGTCATTAAAAATTTACAACCTAAAACAAGTTGATTTACTTTAATGGTGTTGAATTCTAGGGTTAATAAAATTTTGAAATTTACTTTCAGCAGCAACTTTTCCTCAATTAAGTTATCACAATGCCTTACCTATAAAACGATACATTGGTAAGGTAATATGTAATTACCAGCAGGCCTGCTGAGAGGTTGGCAAGAGGGGACAAATTCTCGAGTCCCGTTCTCCTTGAGGGGCTCGACTGGAAAAATCATAGTAAGGATATACATATGTATGTATAAAAAAAAAGTAAAAATTTACCTCAAATAATGAATCAAAACTAAACTACATATGTACTGATGTATGCCCTTTTTAGACATACAAGAAATAAAAGGAGCGGAACATTGCCTTCAAAATCACACACTTTCTAGGTAGTACTTAATATTCAAAGGGACAGATTGTAGTTTTTGCTGCGGCTTCGTTTGTGTTAAAATTGTTTATCGAATGTAAATTAGTAGTAGTAAGTGTAGGTATTTGATCTGAAAATGTATATCAAATACCTAAAGCGAAAGCAAAGAAATAACGAAAAATCAACAACAGCACCAGCTGAATTACAATATATAAATCTAATGTTTTTATATATTGTATTTTTGATAATTTGACAACTGGATTTAATGCAGCTGAATAAATAAATAATACATGAAGTTTTATGTAGTTATTCTTAAAAGAAAAATAGTATCTAAAATCTATTCCGAAAATATTTTTTATACTTTGTCATTACAGTAAAATCATATCGGAATACATTTTTACCAGTAGCTATATATTTTTACCAGTAAAAATACAAAGTATCTAGTAGGTTCTAGTAATATTATATGATTTAAGCTTTTCTATATGTAGTAATATATATATTTACATACTTATCATTATTTATTAACATCCGATGTATAAATGTAACAGTGAATGTGTATTTTATATTTTTACTAGTAAAGTTTAAATACATTTTCAATAGTAGATATGTGTTTCTACTATATAGGTGTTAATATGCTGCTCTAAAATGTCTATGAAGCTCAATTGGATAGTTGTAAAACGTCTAATTTCTGCTCAAACTCAAACCTAACCTAAGTTTCTAAGAACTTTCGTTAGGTTAAGTCCAAAATACAAACTAAGCCAACTCATCTCTCATAATAAGCCGAAGAATGAGTACAAACAAACACCGCATCTCACATATTGCTCCATAGTCCGTTTGCATTTCGATATTACACTATGTTTTTAAAATATGATAGCTCTCCTTACCGATATTACTATAGAATTATAATATAAGATGGCTGATCAAAGTATATTTAAACCGAATTTTGGTCAATAGAAGAGCGCAAAAACAATTATCGCTTCTCAGAAGGCAAAAATTCACGTCAAAAGCAACAAAATCGTGTCGGCACCAGTCGGTACCGTCGCAGTACGAACGCTCGTTACCAAGCGTTCTCACTGCGACAGTGCTATTTAAAACTTAAAACAAACAACAAACCAGAACAGTAAGAAAACTATGAGCATCTTCAGTAAATATCGATTAAAATTCAAAGTTAGCAAAGTACTATTAAAATCTAAAAAATAAAAAACCATGTATTAGGCAGATTAGATAACATAGTATAAACTAAAATAAAATCTTGATGAACAAACATTAATTAGACACATTTGTGGGGTAACACCAGTAATACTATGGACTAAGCATAAAGTTACAAAAATAATATATAATTTTTTTATACTTGTCTTAAAAAACTATATAATACAATCAAAGAAAGTCATGCTAATTCCAGAAAATACTATAAAAATATTTTGCGTAATCATACTAGCCCACTGAGCACATGAATTAATTACATATTTCTTCAATTGAATTTAATTACATATTTCAACATGAATTAATTACATATTTCTTAAAAAAACACATTTTACTAATTCGTCATTTTTAGCTAAATATACTTTAAGTAGCACATATTTCATTATTATTTTTCCACCTAAATTTTAAAATATTTATTTAGTTTTTTCCTTGAAATTTTAACCCTTAACCTTTTATTTATATTATATTATAGCTGAAAACATTTCAAAATGAATTCAGGAACCAATTCAGGCTCAGAAGAACGTCTCGACTTTAGCTTTTTAACCCATATTTAAGACAGAAGTGCTCAGTTTTGTATTGTCAATAATGAATAACATGAATAAGAAGAAGGAACTGCTACATACATATATGCATCTATCAGATTTTAAATATATTATATATACATTTAAATAAATTTATAAATGTATTTACACAAACTCGCAAGAAACTCAAAAGTTTTCCAAACCTAAAATCAACGACAAAAGTCGATTAACGCAATAATTGTTGACTTTGAAATTGCCACAAAGGCGACGCTTCAATCGGAGATTTCTTTGGCAAGGGCTCTCGTGCAGAGGCCTGGAGGCCCTCATAATTGGTCGGCCCGCCGGCGGTCGAGTTATTTCCCCATAAACATGGCGGCCCGGCCCTTCGGCACTGATTTAGACGGAATTTTGCCAAAGAAAACCCCGACGATAAATGGTCGGGCTGTAACTAAACTCGACCGTTGATTACCCCCCAGAGTTGGTCCGAGAACGAGTACTTTGTTAGGCAAACACGCAAATATTGAGCCCTTTCGTTTGGTAACACGCGTCGAGAAGATCTACGTTGAGAGTATTTAAAAGCAACGGTGAAATAATAAATAAATTATTATGTCGCCAAGAAATGTACGTTACACATTTTTTATTGAATTGCTGTGAACAGTTATAAGAACAGCAATATATTTTTTGTGATATATTAAATATATATAAATGATTTATTGAGATAATTTTTCTGTACCATAGAGTAACCGGGTTGCATTAAGCTTTGTAATACTTTCTAACTGACTAAATCTGACGTTCATATATGTGAAAACCAAACCCTTAAGATCTGCCTGTATCGTCGTTGTACTGATTCTTAACGTTACTTAATACGTATTAAATCCTGGTTTCAAACCATATTTTTTTTATTGTGTTTCACTACTTCCTTAGTAGTTTTTTATTGTGTTTATCCCGTTAGAATAAATTAAGCTAATGTCTATGATGTTGCAACGGAAGATTTAAAATAAATAAATTAAATAAATAATGCGTTATGATTTGTGAAAAAATTTGATTACGTGAACATGTAGACAGGTTACATTATAATCATAAACTTTTAGGCATGGAATTTTTATTTGATTCTTTGTTGTCCAAAAAAAATACAATAATGATTGTCAAAATGCTTTAAACTAGCTACAGTTATGCTACAAAAAATCATGAACAACACTATTGAGAACCATTCTATGAAAATATTTAAATTGAAAAAAAAAGGCTGCATTTATTTCTCAAGTAAGATAATGTCATTTATATTCTAATTGTAATTATAAATCAATACAATTTTATTCAGAATGATTTTGTGGGTCTTTTACGGGACCCATATTATTTATTATACTTTTGACTAATTACAAAAAATATATATAAAATATGTGTATGTTTCTAAAAATATATATATAAAATATGTATATAAAACTTATCGGCTTATTAATTATGTACACTATAGGGAAATTTTACACAATTGTCTAGTACATGGTTTCCCAAACTATGTTCCGCGGAACACCAGTGTTCCGCGGATCCAAAATAGGTGTTCCGCGGAGCCAAAATAGATATTTCACAAAAATTTAGAGTAAATTAAAAAAAATGTTAGTCTTGCTAATACATAAAAATTGTACATACTGAAGTGAGATGGCTATCTAGAGAAAAAGCACAATTAAGATTATGAACTTCGAAATGAATTATTAGTCTTCTTAAAGGCACAAAATAATTTGCAACATCATTTTATCAAATTTTTAACAAATCCTTCCTGGTTGATACATCTTGCATATCTGGCGGATATTTTTACAAGGTGCAATAGTGTTAACTTATCATTACAAGGAAAAAGTTTACAATTACAATTTTTAATATGAGAGATAAAATTGAATTTTTTGATAAAAAAATACAATTTGGGATTTTATCAGTTGAATCTAATAATTTTAATTGTTTTCCTGTCTTGGATGAATGTTTAAATAAATTGAATTTTTAAGTTGATAAAGAAGTTTCACAAGTATTTTTAGAACACCTAAATAACTTGAAAACTACTCTTTCGGAATATTTTCCGAAAACTAGTAAGGACGATTCCTGGGTTCGGAATCCATTTTCCGTGGCAGTTAAACCAGTGGGCTTAAGCACAAGGGATTATGAGAATTTAATTGATTTAATTAATGACTCTGATTTGAAACAAAAATATAAAGATCAGCCATTAAATGATTTATGGGCGAGTCTGACTGAAGAGTTCCCCAATGTGTCAAAACAAGCTCTGGTTTGTTTACTTCCGTTTTCCACGACGTATTTATGCGAAGTGGGATTTTCTAAATATATTGCAACAAAAACAAAATACAGAAATATACTTGACGCCACGGCAGATATGATAATATTGTGCCTGATATAAAAAAAAATAATTTAACAACCCAAAATCATCAGAGTCATTAGGAGTTTTATTTTTTTGTATTTTTATGTTTATTAATTAATATTTCTTTAATAACATTTTTTTTTATTTATACTATTATGAATTACCCAACCTAAAAAATAAGCTAAGTTCCGTCAACATTTTCGGATTCGCCAAGTGTTCCGTCGCTCAAAAAGTTTGGGAAACCCTGGTCTAGTAGAAAACGTCCATTAAACAAAAGTGCTTTACAAACAAACACAGCATTTTCATTTTTCTACATCTAAGAATGTAAACAATGAGTGCAAGAGATTTTCTATAATTTTTTTTAAAACTTTTTTGTACCACTAAGCACAATGCATTGCACAAAAGATTTTATTTTACTAAGCCATAATCTATTTTAGGGATTTTTGTCACCATCAAAATGATTACCAGGAAGACCTACCTATTAGAGTCTCCAATTCGAGTAATCGAGTACTCGATACTCGAGTATTTTTGTCTATTTTTCAAGTACTTGATAATCGAGTATTTTGAAAATTACTCGATTAATACTCGAAATTAAAAAAATTTGAAATATTTCAGAAACAAAAATAACTTTAACTCGATCCGGTAAAGGTTAACGTCTTGCTTTTATTTGGCGTTTATGCCCGAAGTCCCGAGTTAGAGCGGTTACTATCAGGTATAATTTTTTCATAGTTCCATAGTTGCATAGTTCCGGTCGTCGGCTATATTAGTGGGTACGACGGAGAAATTTCTTTTGTGTTTTCTGTTCGACAGTCCCGACTTATCTAATTTATGGCAATGAACAATATGAAATATCAACAAAAAAAATTTTCGGTTTTATGACTATGCAGTTGTAGCGTAAAGTGTTGTCAATTGTTTATACTGATCCCTCAGCTTAAAATATAAATCAAAACAATTGTGTGTTTTAAAGGCATTTAAAGTAAAGTTAGTTCTTTTCGAACCGTTTAGCTCTAGAGTGAAAGGGATTCACCCAAATACATCTTCGAAGGATATAGATTTAAATTCTTCGCAATAATCAGAAGAAGTAGAATATTGTATATTGTTAAGAAAAAAAATCTATTCAAGAAGAACTACAAAATACTATTTTGTCAATAGTCGAAGAAAATAAGAGAAAAGCAGAGAAGGGAATAAAAGAAGAGAAAATAAAAAGAGAGTTCAAAATATTTTATATCTATAAAAAGCGAACAGATATAAATTAGAAGCCTTATCCAACGCTTTAATAACAATAAGACCAACATCAACAGCAACGGAAAGGGTTTTTTCCACAACGGGAATAATAAAACCAAAGGTTGGCAGTAATATTAAATTCGAGACACTTTTTGCATTATTGTTTTTAAAAAGTATGTTCGTCAAGTTAAAATAATTGTAAAAATTAACATACTAAGTATTTTATTTATTTATTTATATGTGCACGAATTTGAATAATAGCTATTTTGGTACATTTGGTAAATACTCAAAAGTACTCGAGTACTCGAGTATTTTAAAATTTTAATATTCGATACTCGAGTAGTTGATGGTTCGAGTAATTGGAGACTCTACTACCTATGCTAAACAAAAAAGGATTGTAGGCGGAGTTAGACAAAACGGACTTATTTATCTAAATTTCTGTTAAATAATATTAGTATCATAGATCAGCAGAAAGAGAAGACGCGTCAAAAGGAAAATCAATAGGAGCAGAGATCAGAGTTCAGAAAAATTCATTTTTATACATACTTATACATTTCTTGAGGCACCAACAAGGACTGCTACAACACTGTTGATAACCCTTTGAGGAGTATCGCCATACATGTACGGCGCGGCGGTCGATATTTTTTAATAATTTTATTAAAAAATTGAGAGCCTCTGAATTAAATTTAAAAACTTTCTAAAAAGACTAATTAAATATGTAAAATAAATTAATAAATTTTAATAATAGAATAGTTAAATTAAATATGAAAACATACTAATTTAAAAAAAGTAGTAAAATTAATAATATTAACAAATATGTATTAATTTACTCACTAGGTTGACCTTGACTATTCTGCATTTGACACCATCGCCCGATACAGACACCCAAACTACATATTAATATTGGTATAAATAATAACTTACTTTTGTAATAATATAAATATCATTTTATATATTTTATAACGGTTTTATATATATTTAATATAATATACACGTATTATGTTTTTTTTTAAATTGGTAACATTAGTATCATTAATTAATTATACACAAATTAATATAATTTAAAAAAATAGCTACTCTCAGACAATCATTACTTTAAAACAAAATTAGCTCTAGAACATATTAATTACTATTTTTTAAAATGCAAGTAATTTTGAAGCTAAATATAAACAATTCTAAAAATGATTAGGAAAAATATTGTAATACTAATAAATTTATATATATTATTATAATACTAATAAATTTTGTTACAAACAATATATTTGTATTTGCTTATTTAATTTGTAATAAATTTCAGTTAAGCACAATATTATATATTAATTAATAAAACGTGCCAAGAGTCGATAACAGACTCTTCCATAATATATATATTTTATTAATTAATATTGCGGTTAAGAGCATCCCTTAACTAAGCTTACACTCGTACAGACCATAATGAGTTTCTTCCCCCACATACCTAGGTCATATATAGTTCAAACATACATACGTGACGTATAACACTAAACTAAATAAGATGTACAGTCGGATTTAACGCGTTTTTTATGTCATACTTCCGAGCGTTATAAACGTACATCAAGACGTGGAAAAACACACAGAAAATTCTGTACATTTTCCACGGAGGAGGAAAAAAATACACATCCAGCGGACGGTAAATGAGGCAGAGCTTTTTTATGAGGGCCCCGAAGCCCTCGGTGGGGGTCTCGGGGGGGCCCCCGAGATATTTATCTTCGTCGGACAATTTATTCCCGGGCCTGCGGACGCCTCGTCATCAGGACAGGAAATCCAAATTTAGTACTGCCAAAGTCCCACCCCTGATAGGGTATTTAGGGGTGTAATGCGAAAAATAGGAGTCGTTGACGAGCGTCAGGAAATTTTGTAGGTGGCAAAGCTCGTTACATTATATAATATTATATTGGTGTACAAAAAATGTGTCTCTATACATTTTAGACAAAATAATTATTATTGATGTACTTAAATGCACTGACTAAGCTGGATTTTTTTAAATTTGATTAAAAAATATTGTCAATTTTAATTTTCAGAAATTTCTTAAATATAAATATTCTACCCTATAAAGTTGCTTCTATCAGATATAATAAAACTATGCTAAATTTTCTTATACGCAAAACATTTTTGTAATGCACCATTTGATATTGTCCACAGCTCACTCATAGATTTTGCAAAATTCACATAACACAGCTGGTATAATACTTTTTATTAAGCGATGGAATTGAAATATATTCGAACTTGACGTACTTTTTTCCGTATAAGCTTTTTAAGGCGCAATTGGATCTGACAAAACGCTTTGCTGCAATTTTTGTTCAGCGCCTTCATTCAGCCATTGCTTTACTACTTTACGATTCTGTTTTTGTTGAAACAGTTTATTTTTATATAAAACTTTTCAAGAACACGATTTTTAGTTAGTGTTATGGCAGAAACTCTATCAATAACTAAACACAAAATATTACTAAAGATATTTATTCTTATGAAATGTAAATCTTAAGTATCATTAATAATTAAGTTTCTATGTTGCCAGAAAATTTAAATCAGAACCTTGAATAAATCTTCATATTCAAGTAAAGTTTTTGGTTTTTTAAATAACCATTAAAAATGCTAATTTTTTCACAAATGTTGATTTAGTATTCTCTAAGATTATTTGATATATTACGATATATTACAAAAATTACAATCTCAATTACGAATAAATATGTATTTTTGCGCAATACTTTAATAAGTAGCTAAATAAATGTAACTATTACATAAGATAATTCAACAGAATTTAAAGCACAGACATGAATTAATATTCATTATTAGGTGATATACTTGATTTTCTAAAAGCTATTAAAAAGGCCTATTTTGCGTAATGTTAGCTTATCATTCTTAGAAAATATTTATACGATATATAATATCAGGTAAAGTAAAATCTCACCCACAAATAAATATTCATAATTCAGTGCCATCTTTGCTTTTAAAAGTATAAATAGTCATAAAAAAAATATTTTTGTAATAATATTAGTTAACTATTTTCAGAGAAAATTTAATATTTTAATAATAGGATATATTTACAAATTAAATTTAATAACTGAGTGATAGCTTTGCTTTTATAAATACCTATTAAAAAGGCTTCAATTTTTCAAACACTAATTAACGATTCTCTGATATTACTTTTTCGTATCAGTGATACGATATACTAATTATTACAGCCACAAATTAGGTTACTAATACCTGAGATTATTTTATAAGAAATTAATATGATATATCATCACAATTTTAATTACAGCTACAAATAAACATTAATAGTTAAGTTTTATGTTTGCTTTTATAAATAAGCTAGATTTTTTTTTAATTTGGCCTATTAAATAATCAAATAATCTTTAAGATTATTTTATATATCAATAATACGATATATTATGATAACAAATTTTTAATCATAGCCATAAATTATTATTTTTAATTAAATTTTAACTTGAATGTTTATTTTGAAGTTACTAAAAAATCTTTATTTTTAATAATATTAATTTTTTTTATTTAAGAATATTTAAAAGATCGACATTACAATATATATATTTAAATACAATATATACAGTAATGAATAAATATTTATAATTTAGTGATATGTTTACTTTAAATATAAGTTATCCATTCTCTAAGCTTATCATATTTTGAAAAAAAGTTATACCTTGTTAATCCTAATTGTTTTTATTTTTCACCAATCTCGTTAATTTGTCCTTTGATAAAAAGTATACAAAAAATTTAAATTCAATTGTACTTCTATATTTTTAGAAAATCTATAATATATTTTTCTGTTTATTTGTACTATTTTTAAAACACCTTTTGCATTTTTCGCTATAAAGTCATAGACATGACTTGAAATTTAATGCTAAGTATTATATTTTCCCTCTTTCCTAAATTTACTTCATTTAGCGATTTTAATTATCAAATACTTAGCTGAAGACATTATTGTGAGTTTATGAAAACAATATAATTTCAAATGTCATTTGTGATTTTCCGTTTGACCCAAAATAATATATATATTTATAAGAAATTTCAAAGCAGTTTTACAAAGTATGTTCAAGAAATATATAATATTTTATCTCTGCATATTTTATTTATAAGTATAATTGCTTTTGCTAAGAACGAATTCAACGACTTTTTATATTCTTAACAAAACACCGAGATAGTGTAAGAGATCAAATACTGCATTTACATGTTATTATTGTTGTTCTAAATTAAAAAAATGTAACATCATATTTTTATTTCGTATTAGGGATGAATATTTTAATATACTATGCCCCAATATGCAATTTAAAATAAGTGCTATAAAGTTTATTTATACACACAATTAAAAATATGGTAATTGTAGAGCATATATACAGTATAAAAAAGTGTGGAAAAAAATATTTATTTTCAATATGGAACAGACTGCATATTTTTCGAAAAGTCAGATTCTGCTGACCACATCACGCACTATTTAAACTCCAACCATCACTAGCAACCACAAACTAACTGAAATTCTAACCAATTCAAACATTACATATGCACATATTCAAACGTATGCTGATTGCACGTCCAAAGTTTCAACTTACATCAATACTGTCCGTGTAACTATTCCGAATATTCAAACTTCTACTTCTATTACACCATCGTGCCACTAACCGTCATAAAATAATCTACGAGTACATATATGTTGTAGTACACACCAATTTTCTCAAAAGACCAGCGTCGGGTCTTTAAGTAGGCACTTCCTTTTGGTCTCTGGTTATCTGAAAAGCAGAAGCTAGGACGAAAACAGTTTAGCCCCTTATCGCAGAATCGGTTAAACTAATGAACCGACATTAAAGCGCACTACGGCACTAACGATACTGTATAAATATGAGATAACTGCCGACGTAACTAACATTTATATTCAATTTGAAAACTAGCGCTTGGAACGGTTTTGCAGTTGGGCTGGAAATTAATTGTTTTTTGTTAATTAATTACCTAATTAAGATAGAACTCGTAGAGAATGCAGTGTGGAATATGCAGATTATCGTTAGCTTTTATGCAGTTTATATTTAATATATTCCTGTATTTAGTTAAGCGTGGGATCTTAATAATGCAGTTTCATTTCAAATAATATAGGAAACTTTAATGATTATTATATTGTTAAGATAAAAAGAGTTGGTAATTAAAATGAAACATGAATCATATGAATAAAACACGTGTATATTTATATTAATATTTAAAGATGTAAATGTAAATTTAACTATGTATTTACTTAGAAATATATTTATTCTTTTTAATTTAATTATTTATAATATTATTTTAGAATTAAAAAATTACCTACATTTTCTAAGGGCACTAAACATATAAAAGATTATTTCTCTAAATGTTACATATTGTTTCATAAGAGTTATAGAAAGAGTCTCACGTCCTAATAATATTTTTCTTTGCCAGGAAGCACTTGATAAATTTTATATATAAAAAAGAAACCCCTTCGCCCGATAAAGCATCCCGCTCCAGTATCCAGAATGAGATAAAGCTCGTTTTATTATGAAAAGGGAACGACGAAGGCTCTTCTGCCGCCTCGCTCTTATCTCAAAGCTTTAACCCTTTCGCCTTGAGAATTTTTACAGCATCGCGTGACATTTATGAAATTCATTATCTTTGCGTGTAAACAAAAGGGAAAAGGCACGAATAGTTTTCTGACGTAAATCGCAAAAACGGGGCCTGCCTGTCGTTCGCAATCTTTTTAATTTATCAATTGCAATAAATAAGGTAATTTTATAATTTTAATATACAAATGATATAACAAAGGTATTTAAAATAATTATACGTTTCATTGTTAATTATTTTTTCTTCATAAATATATTTTTTTTAAGAAACAAATTTTCCATAAAAATTAATTTTCATTATATGTAACAGAATTTTCATAAGATGGTATAAATAATTTAGATCGAATTTCATTTTGAATCTATTTTTCCGACATAATATTTTGAGACCCCTCTCTCTGTTTATAATAATATAAATTTTTAATTAAATTTCAACCATTGCCCCCACGCATGGCTTAGGTTGCCGACCACTGCTTTATCGTACTAATTCAAAACTTACGTATGTATGTATGTCATTGTAAAAGTTATACTGTATAGAATAATATATTTTGTTTATACGGGTAAAGTTTACTATCCGCAGGATTTTGTAATTAATTTTTGGTCTACTAAAAAATGATTATACATTCAACGTCGCATCGAAATAGCAAATTTACACCGCGGCTAATTGGAAACTTGTGAATTGACAATAACAACCATTTCGTGGAAACAAACAAACTTTCGCCGAAAGCAAACAATGTTTATAAAATATGTTTACATCTAATCCAGGGTGGTTAATAATTGGATGTGTGTTGATTATGAATAACTTTAGTAGCGCTGAATAACGTACATTTTAAATTATATAAAGCTCACGCTTTGTTAACTTAGTAAGCCCACTGGAAATTATAAGTTAAAACTGCCATGGACTATATCATTAATTAGATAACATATTGGTAGAAAAAATATTCCTTTTTAATGACTTTCTAAATTCTAAAATATTAAAACTTAGACAAAATTCCGAGCAAATATCGTCTTATTAGCTCATTGCCTAATAAAATATTTTTTTAAATTATCCTATCGTGTCTAAAATAATATTTTAGTACTAAAATTATAAACGAAGAAATTGATTTTCACAAAGTATATTTAAGGACAATTTCAACAGGTTTAATAAACACATTTTCGCTAATTCCAAAATAAAAAGTACAGGGTTATTAATGATATGGTAAAATAAAAAGGCAAAAATAGTGCTTTATATAAAAAAAAAAAACATTTTTTTGCAATGCAATAAAACCTAATTTTTAATGACATTATATATATATTTTAATTTATTAAACTACTAGGAATGTGCTATATACAAAAAATAAGATTTAAAAATTTAAGAAAATACTACTTCCTATTCATTAGTAAAGGCAAATTATATGGTAGCAAATTTATATTCTAAACAAAGCAAATCCCTTCACTGAAAATTTATTAAAATATGTTTTGAAGGCGTAACAGAATTAATCTGTCCTAAAATATACAGATATTTCTAAATGCTGTTTCATAGAGTTAGATGAAAGCATTGATGCTACAGATATTATTCAGCTTTTTTTGAGGAATTGACAATGAATTTAATATACCCTAAAACATTCACTAAACGGCAAGTTTTTTTTACAGATTTATATGAAGCAGAAAAAGCAAAATTTTGTATGAAAAAGTTCAATGTTTCAAATCACTAATATATTAAATTAATAATTAAAACGTTAATAAAAAAATACAGCTACTTTTATCTGATTACATTTTTTTCGTCAGATGCTATAAGACTAATTGGCGAATTTTCTTGCAATTTATCAAATAATTTATATTATAGATAGATATATTAGGTCAATAGACTCATTAAACGTGCGCCAAAGTTAGTAAAAATCATCCATTAAAATTTTTAATTACAGTGAGCTTAATTCGTAATTCGCAAACTCTAGGGGCGAGGCTCGTGTGCGAATATTTAGTTATCTCGGCGTGCCAAAGTTCCAAATCCACGAAAGTTTTAAAGGCTCGAAGATTTGATCCTTTCGTATACACGCAGGTAAATTTCTCTTTAAGAGCTCGAAATCCTACGTTCAAAAACGCTAAATCCCACAATCAATACGCCTCGAGTGGGGCGTAACAAACACATGCATAAATAATACACCACAGAGGGAGTTACTTTAACCTTGGAGGCATCCTTGTCGCAAAGTTTATAAAAGCAGAGATTAGCTGTACATACAAAAAATCTGCCTATAATTTATGATACTTAAACATTATAATATTCATTAAATATTTACACTTTGGGGTAACATTATTATCAATAGCTTATTAGTTTTATTTCAAAGTCAATAAACATTAATAAAGAGTGAGCACTGAGATACTGAATAAGTATTTTTTTAATTCTTTCGAAACTCGATTAATTTTATCACTTTTTATGAAAGAAAATTAGTAGTTTAGTTGTACTGTAACATTTTTATGAGAATTCTCGAATACATATAATATACATATGTCAAAATACATGACTTTCCGTGTAGCACACAATTTTAACCTTTGGTCCCGTAACGTGGTGACTATTTCATCGTCTTTGAAGTCTAAAGAAAAATATTTATAAAAGCTTATTACGATAATTCGAAATATTTAGTATGTGTTGAAGCGCCAAACACACATATGAATATAGACTCACACACGCATACGTATCCATACGCACCACCAAAATGCATAGGGCTATGATTAGTACCCGTACAAATACAATTGATGCTACACGTCTGGATTATTTTCTATTGCTAAAATCTAGTAAATCAGCAATTTTTTTTTTTATAAAAATAGCATAGCGTGAAGAGCAAAGAAAAGTTTTTGAATATTTTAATAATTTAATTTAATTAAATTTTTTAGAATTTTGTTATTAAGTTTATGATCAAGATTAATTCAACTAAAATATTTTTAACCATTGATTATTTCCACAATAGTTACAACAAAGACAGCATTTCGTAGAATACTCTGATCTCATTTATGTTTTTGCTATTTGTTTTCTTCTCCGCGTCTGCTTTTTTCTCGTTCGTTTCTTGACACAGCATAAGCGCCACGAGAACAAGAATAAGCTACTTCAAGTGAACACGTTAATTTCCTGTTCGAATAGAAGGTTTTCTTTTCAATTTTCCCATTACTCGAAGCGTAAAATCGACGTGCACGTACTACGTATGAAGCTGAGCGAAACGCGTATGGAAATTTTTACAAATGGAGATGTTTATCTTGGTTATGTATACCCAAGTTTATAATGAAATACCTACATACATTTCATAGCTTAATAAAACGTACGTACTACATTTCTGTCGTTTAATAACGTAAAATACACCCAGCGTCGCGTTTTACTTACAAGGAAGCACTAATTAGCAGTATTATTTCTCTTCATTGTAGTAGTTCTTAAGACTTAAGAACTGTTTGGAAAACAATGTACAATATTTCAAAGCGAGTTAAGCGAATTTAACTAACGGTGTTTGACATAAAATATATGCATTTTGGCAATCACAAACTTACTTACTTACGAAAATATGACACTTATGCAATCATATTCTATATTGAGCTTCATGCTTCTATTAAATCGATTTTCAGTAATGTCTAAAATCTGATTAAAAGGCAGTTTATTTCCGTTGGCAATGTGTTGTAAAGTATTGATTCAATTACAGCCACTATAAATGCTTTTAGCTGTTTTATTACTTGGTATAAATTTTAACAACTCTAGCTTAAAAGGTCGCCAAAAATAAAAGCAATGATTTGTGGTTTGGAAATTTAGGACAAAGATATGACATTTTTTCATATTCAGATATTTTTAAACTTATTTTTAGAAACACTTATTATTGGACCGATGACCCAAAATCGGTCTTTGCCTCTCCAAGAACGTTATTCATATCCTACGGACCTTTGCCAGGTTCCTTTAGTTATAGGCTCCGGCTGTCTCACTTGTTTTGGCACATCATCCAATAACCGAAGCTTTCATCTTCTGGCTGATCTTCGTCCATCAGGCTTGTTATCCAGCAAAGTCCATTCCCAGCATTCTCCGCTACCTCTATTTATCGAATCAGATGCAGTTATAAACTCAATAAGTAGGCGGTGAGTCTCGATATTGAATTCTTTGATCCATTCTAGAATATAGCAATTGAGAAAATTTGCTCTATTGTTAATTTTTCTGTTCTAAATAAACTCGTATTTACCTACATGTTTTCTATATAAGGTTGCATACGACCTTCTATAATATAAAATAATATATTATATGATTTATTTAATGATGTAATGCCTCTTAAATTATAATACATAAATTAATTTCAAAACGCAAACTGCATATCACAGACTAGTACATGAAAAAGCCTTCAGTTCGAAATTAATATAGGCGCATACCAGCGTGGTGCGAAATGGCCTAAAACTATTTGAGGGGTGGAGGTTGTGGGGGTTAAGCTCTCCAGCCCCCATCAAGCAGTAGATAGAGTTTCGTGATGATGTCGGCAGTGTATAGCCAACAGAGGCCATATTACCCTTCGCAGATAACATCAACAGAAAAGCTTTCAGCCGGCGATGAGCCACTTATCAAAATATGGAAAATCAAATCAGAGATCAAAGGCGTACTTTTGTAGCTACAACGAGCGTGTGTTTATTTTGTGCATTCGTAAAATTTTGCTTATAGATTTTACGTATTTTCATCAATTAAACATTCTTGGATGCTCCCCTTTAAAAGGGTAATAAATATTGGTTTAGGTAAAAGTAAAATATTATTCAATAAAAAGTAATAATAATTATTTGTAACATTAAAAATAATGTATAGTTCTTAATGTGTGCTGTACCTATTGGCAAAAAATTTCTTAACTCGTTTTATAATTTATGGTAATAAAGCATTTTTTATTTTTAAGTTTTGTATTTTAATAAGCTTTTAAATATATTTTTTTATGTTACTCTTTTTATTAATATTATATAAACATTTTATAAATGCTGAAAATCCACGGTTTAAGTAAAGGTCAAAGTGTAAATCTGAATCAGAACAGCATCAGAAAACGAATTAATTGTTTACCACCCGCTTTACAAAATACGTTAGATTGGCTCAGTGAATATGGTACATAAGTCAATCCATTTTTTTACAAACGGTGAACCGAAAGGTCAAAGAAGTGGAAATCAGAGCTTGTCAACTTTACATAAAGGGAAAACTTGAAAAAACGATTGGTTAAAAGTCATTTGATCAAAAAGGTTTGACTTTTATATTAAAACACGCATAACAACATGAAATATGCTTAGCATTATTTAAGTGTTATAAAAGGTTAAAAGTCAAGTGTTTTTATCTATTATTTTTACAAATAACATCAGTGAGTTTAAAATAAATATATACGCTAATTATATGTATATTGACTGAAAATCAGTGACACCTATATAGATATAATCAATTATAAATAAGTATATGTATTATATTTAATATTTAATAGGTGTTATGTAGCAGCTGTGACTGTTTTTAATAAAAGCAAATTTTTATAAATGCACGACTGCCTCTTTCTCTATTTAATTAATTGATTCGCATTATCTTATAATACAATTTATATTTAGATATGAACAGTAAGTATTATTTTAAGACATTCTGCCAAAAATGCTGCCATGCGGGACAAAAAAGTCCCGCAGGGCAGCATTTTTGACCCCCGTCTGTTCTCCTTATTCATTCACGACGTTCCCACGCCGAAAAACTATCTAAACTTGCGCTTAGGGTATGCAATAATACCAGTATTTACTAGAAAAAAATATTCAATACCAGTATTGACATTGTTCTAATTAATTAGTAATAAACAGAGACCGAAAACTAATCAAAATATCGCTTGTTTTACCATGTTCATTGATTAGAAAACCCCCAAACATTCCTTACAATTTTTGTATGGTGACCACACACAGATGCCGTTTGAAGCCTTCTTCTCAAAACTTTAATTAATTTACTGTGACCAAGAAAACAAGATAATAGTGTAAAGCAGGGTTTCCCAAACTTTTTCAGTGACGGAACACTTGGCAAATCCGAAAATTTTGGCGGAACACTTAGCTTATTTTTTAGGCTGGGTAATTCATAATAAAATAAAACATGTTATTACAGAAATGTTATTAAATTTATTTAATAAACTTAAAAACACAAATAAATAAAACTCCTATTGACTGATGATTTTGGGTTTTTAAATAACAATTTTTTTATATCAGGCACAATTTTGGTTAGTTGTATTTTCATATCTGCCATGGCGTGGAGTCTATTTCTGTATTTTGTTTTTGTTGCAATATATTTAAAAAATCCCACTTCGCATAAATACGTCGTGAAAAACGGAAGTAAACAAACCAGAACTTGTTTTGACACCTTGGGGAACTCTTCAGTCAGACTCGCCCATAAATTATTTAATGGTTGATATTTTTGTTTTAAATCAGAGTCATTAACAAAATTCTCCTAATCCCTTAAGCCCACTGGTTTTACTGTTACGGAAAATGGATTCCGAATCCAGAAATCGTCCTTACTAGTTTTAAGGAAATATTTCGAAAGAGTTATTTTCAAGTAATATAGGTTTTCTAAAAATACTTGTGAAACTTTTTTATCTACTTGAAAATTCAATTCATTTAAACATTTATATCCAAGACAGGAAAACAATCAGAATAATTAGATTCAACCGATAAAATCTGAAATTGTAATTTTTTATCAAAAGATTCAATTTTATCTCTCATATTAAAAATTGTAATACTTTTTTCTTGTAATTATATGCTAACATCATTTCACTCTGTAAAAATATCCGCCAGATATGCAGATGTATCAACCAGGAAGGATTTGTTAAAAATTTTATAAAATGATGTTGCAAATTATTTTGTGCTTTCAAGAAGACTAATAATTCATTTCGAAGTTCATAAAGTCTTAATAGTACTTTTCCTCTGGATAGCCATCTCACTTCAGTATGTAATAAAAGTGCTTCATGTTCACTACCCATTTCATCGCACAAAATTTTAAATAATCTGGATTGAAGTGGTCTAGATTTTACATAGTTTATCATTTTCACGGCTACTTCATAACATTTTTTAAATTTGTGGAAATTTTTTTAGTCAACAGTGCATGCCTATGCAAAATACAGTGACTGCTAGTAGCATATGTAGTTACATAAATAAAATTCGTATAACAAGCACTAATATCATGTGATTAATTAACAAAAAAAATATTGTTTAAATACGATCAAATTTTAAAGATAAAGAAAACAACATCGACTTATGAAACTTTTCCCTCCAGATTTTATACACATCAATGTTGAATATTTAACACATATTTTCAAGCTTTTTTATCATATTTATGAACAATTTTTATGTATTAGCAAGACTAACAATTTTTTTAATCTACTCTAAATTTTTGTGAAATATCTTTTTAGGCTCCGCGGAACACCAGTGTTCCGCGGAACATAGTTTGGGAAACCATGGTGTAAAGGATTGGATTATACACAAAGCTCTCTTTACGACTAGAAAATCACATAAATAATACGAGTTTTTTTCTTACTTTTAATATTTTCCGTCATTGAAAGAATATTGCTTTATCGCGAAACGACCCCCTTGCAATGCAATACGACTTTAGGTAATGCCCATCAAGCGAATGTCGCTTTCTAAATGCGTATACCTATTTCGATGTTTAAAAAGTGACTGCAGCGATTGGCTGGATGATCGCTGCATAATTGTGATTGAAAGCATTTTTTAATTTAATTTAATAGATTAATAAATATTTTAATAAATAATTATAATTAATACATAATTTAATAAATAAAATGTTGCCCTACGTACTTAGATAAACTTTGAGGCGATCCTCTATACGAGCATGATAAAATACTTCAGTTTTCACTAAAATTTTCTGAATCAGAAGAAACCAATGAAGATTATGAGACAAAAAGGACTACTATTAGAACTGAAGCTAACAAACAATGTCAGTAGCAAAAAAACTCTTGCTTTATATATATTTCTAATACGACCGAATAGCTTAGCATATTCGATAGTCAATATATTATTTTGGCAAATATGCGTAATCCAAAAAATGTACTTTATAGTCTAGCCATAAATTTCACTCTATCACTAGTCTTAACCATCGCTACTTACAGAGTCTGAACTCAGAAATCTTAAGTGAATTTAGATGCATATATTATATAAACAAATACGATTTATACGGCTTGCTATTGAAATATAACTTTTAGAAAAGTTCAATAATCTGTATCCAGATGATTACTGCTGTGACACCTGAGAACCTTTGCAGAATATTGTAGCTCCAAATATTTTCCTTTGAGTCTCTTGCCGTAAGCTCTGGCACTCGTATTTAAAACCTTCTATTTTATTAGACCTTCATTTTTTATCTTTGTATGAACAAAAGGTAATAAAAAAAGCAAACCAACTTAGATATTTTATATAATATTTAATGCATATATATTTAAAATTTACCTTTATAAAAGTAGTATATTTTTTTAAGCTTATAATGTAAAATTATAAAAAATAATAAGAGTTTTAATTTTAAAGTAGGAACTCTTAAAGTTATTATCAAAGCGTTAAAAGTACAGTTAATGTTTTAAGAAGTTATTCTGTGCTTTTGATATAAAGACGTTAAATTGATAATATTTGCTTTTTATAAGAAAAAAACTATCGACTTTCGATAAAAATTAAAATCACCTGACATTTTGTCGTGCTAAATTGTATTGGTAGGACTGTACAGTATCATAAATAAATAAGTAGAGAAGCGTTTATTTAAAGCGTGTGTATTTATCGCTCAATATCCATACACAGAAATCCATTCACGGAAGATTTAATCTATACACGAGTATAAAACTCACAAAACATTAAGGACATCGACTGATACAACAATATCACTCACACAGACATTTATATACTGCGACATTCACGAACAAAATGAAAGGTCCTTTCGGCGTCCAATTGATTCCTAACCTCCCTGTGCCTCCACAGCACACTGAATATATTCGCGTACATATACATATATGTATATACATATATATACATTCACTAGGAAATTAGTGTTGGTATAACAACGGACCGGTCACGGTACAAAAGACTCAGTGTTATTGCATCGAAAGCGATTTAGAGAATCGGTAAAAGCTACCCGTTCGAAATTAATAGGAACACATTGCCGATACAGAGAATAGCCTAAATTTTATTGGAGGTCAAGTTTTTCCACCCACGGTTAAGCAGCAGATATAGTGTGGTTTGACCACAAAGGTGACCGAATGGTTAGCGAGCCGATTGGGGTCTAATAAAAAATATCGTTTTTGTGTAGGACATTTAGAAAAGGCTGCTCTCAATACATATGTATTAGATGTACAAATACTGATAAAAAATTGTCCAAAGGCCAGAAAAAAAATAGATTACCCATTTATAAATAAACTCAGATAAAAAAGAATTTTTAAAGACAATTTTTTTTGAGCTCCATCAAGCGTATTGATGTCCTGGAGTATATATATATATGTAGTTCATGTTATATATAATAATTCATTATATATATATATATATATATATTATATTATAATAAAATCTGCTACCGTCACATTCATATTTACTAATATGTGTCAAAAAACAACTATAAAAATATTTAGTGTGAAAAATGGCAATTATAAAATAATAATAATAATAATGTTTGAATATGTTAATTCTACTGTATTATATAAACACTTTTAAAACACTTTGTATAATCAAGTGGATTTTAATTTTTTTTTATGAAATACAACAATGAAAACATTCATATATAAACAAGTAAAATTAAGACTATTTTAATCTAATTAATATTTTATACAAAATGTATCAACTCTTTGTTCATATTTTAACTTGTACAATACACATTGAACACAATTAGTACAAAAATTATATTACCTATATTTACATATATAACTATATATTAACGAACACAATGTTTACTAGGGTTAATAATACAGCATTCAATAGAACACCCCTATATATTAAATTTAACCAAAAACACGCCGATGTGCGACATCGATAGCGGTGTTTATATTATATACTTTCCTTTCGCACGTAATTTATATGGAAATTGCGTCGCACAATTTATATTATATGCATACATAGGTATATACCTATACCTACCTACCATATTTATATATAATTTTTTCGCGTTCTCCTTTCAGTGCTATCGGCGCAGAGATCCCGGAGCAAACAAGAGGGCGGCGAGGGCGAAAACACCCTACCAGGAACGGGACTCGGGGGCCCCAGGGGGCCCTACTTCGACCTGGGGGCCTCCAAGAACGTGACGGCCCTGCTCGGCAAGACCGCCTACCTCAACTGCCGGATCAAAAATTTGGGAAACAAAACGGTAAGGTGTTCACCCTTGAACTATGAACTAAGACTAAGATTATCGAGAACGCTATAAACTTTTTTTAATGGGCGTTATTTTTTTTTGACGTGAGGTGATTTTTTTTATTTGGAAAGTTAAAATATAAACTATTTAATTGGATAAAAACGTAACTTGTTAAGTCAGCCAATAAGACCAGCAGTTTTTTTTTAAAAAGTCACGGTCAAGTCCCTAATCGTAATTCGTCTCTTTTTCATAATGAATTCGTTTGTAATAAAAGCTAATATAATATTTTAAATTTCGGTATTGCTATTTTGCTGCATATAAAATTATTGCTAATGTATTACATATCACATATAAGTAATTATAATATGCTACGTATTACATTACTATATATAAAAAATATAATTATCATTTATTTTAAAACATATCTTTTTAAAAAATATTACTCACTCATATATGGAAAAACTTATTTTTTAATAATTATAACAAAAAACGTGTTTTAGATTAACCAGTGTTTCTACATTATTAAATACAGGTAACTTAGTTAACGTATTTAATTGCTCCCAAGAAACGCAAAGGTGAACCGCAAGTCAGAAAAAGATTATGTTTCTTGAAAATGTATTATTAATAAAGAATAATATATTTATTTTCCAACCGTTTCTATAAATGTAAATATACTGTATAAAGATATTCTGTTGATTTTAAAATAATAATTCGTATCAATAAAACTCTCAATTAAATTTTATTATATTCATTAGGTATTTTAATTTCGGTATATTTTTCTCGAAATCGTTTGTTCAGCTTCGTCTGGTGCTTTAATTTGAACAATGAAGTTTTTTAATAATACAAAAAGCCTTTTTTAGTATTTTATTATATTGTTTTATTAAGAGTATATCTGAAGCGTATTGTTACAATTAATATAATAATACGTTTATTCCTATATAGAGAAATTATATAATTATAATTAAAATATGATATAATACAATATAATAATAACTTGCTATAACAAAAAAACGTATATCAACCACATTATTCTATTCTTTTAACAAAGAAACCATCAACTTCTGAAATAATAATGTAATTTAGTTCCAAGGATTTCCCAAGTTTCCTTAATTATATAATCTAATTTATCTAATTCATCAGAACTGGTTACTTTTTTATTTATAAATTATGTTGTGAATTTTTCATAAATATACTGAATTTTATAATAAGTTCTTTATTATTGTATTGTATTAAATTATTACACTGAGGTATCTTTGTACTATCAATATAGTATGTATTTATTTTTTCTGCTTCTATATAAGAATATTTATATATATTTCCATTAATCTCCGTGTTGAATATGTCGTTTTTCTGATTAAGAATAATTAATTTTTTTATTGCTTTCCACATATTATTTGGCTCATTTATTATTTCATCTATATTTTTTTTAGCTATTCTTAATGCTTTGATATTCTGGATGCCAGGTACTTTCAGATTAGCATCTTACGACACGTTATTTTCACTTTCATTGTGTCGGCTCACACAGGAGCCCCACCATAAAAAAATAGTTGAGTAATCTACTTGTTTTATAGTATTTCTGGTTTAGCAACAATCTGTTGAATTCTTTGTTGACATAAGTCACTGTTTTTGAATTCTTTGTTGTCACTAAAACACGGGTGAGCATAAATAGCTTTGCGGTCGACTGGTCACCCATACTGTCAAATAATATCTATGGAAATTATCATGGCGTGTTTTCTCCCTTACCACGCAGTTCATATCTTTTCAACTATGTGATATATGCCATTTTCCGTGAAATAACAGTCCATTTCCTTCATTTTTAAGTTTTTTCTGAAGCTGCTGAAAGAGTGATCTGTACCACAAAGCAACAGACGCTGCCTTATCTTCCTTTTAAATAAGGACAAGCTTTTACTATTATCAAAGTACAGCAAAAGTTTTATGGAACATACAGGCGTTTAAGCGACATATGATCTTTCTCCGCTCAACCATATGAAACTGAAAGGAGTTAGAAGGATAACGACGACACTGAATAGGACACTAGGAATAAAAGATTCGACCGCGACTCTATGGCAGTAATAACATAAATGTTTATGATGCAAATGTTATAATATATGTGCTTTATTTGTTTAAATATCGCGACCAAAGAAATATGTTAATATGTGAGTTATAAAAATAAGCTAAATAAACCAACATATGAATAATTTAGTGATTTTTAAAAAAAATTCTTGCAAATGTATTAATGACTAAGTAATAATTTGAGATCTTCTTATTCTAGATAAGCTTCAACTAAATCTTTTATTAAAGCGATATATTTATATAAATTCTTGTTCTAGTTCATATGTTTTTATCTAGTGAAACACGTTTTACTAAGTCTGAATGCTTTTTGGAAATGCAATAAAGTACTTAAAATACAAAAAAAAAAATTTTTAGTAGTGTATAGGGACCATTGTCTGAATCGCATTAATAAATAAAAAAGTAAAAGTATGAATTGCAATATTAAATAAATATTAGCTTTTTTATAGATGACTAAAAATAAAATAATATTTTATATATAAAAAAATAATTAAATATTAACAACATGAAAAGCAAAGCTGTCAAAAATATTTTATACTAAAATACTGAAATTTTCAATTTTTCAATATTGATACTACCACAATAAAAATTAGATTTACTTATATGATATCAATATCAAAAGCCCTAAGAAGTCTTATGTTTATTTAATAAAATACTAGTCTAATTAAAATCGATTTAATTGATTTTAAACTGTATGTTGTTTTTGTGAAATACAACATTATTGAACGTGTTAATAAATATTTGAAATTATAATAATATTTTTTAATTTTAATTATTAATATTTAAACGGGTATGACACTTTTTCTTTTTTAAAAGTAATTCCCTTTTCTCGCAAAAACTGCTTAACCGTGTCGACCCTTGTCTAGTTTGTAATGCTGTTTAAACACAAAAATCTCTTGAATCTACTTCGCCATTAAATATTTCTCTTTACAATAATATGTAGTATCCATAACAACTAATTTCCTATTTTATTCTTATTGTTACTACTCCACGAAGGACAGCTTTGTTGGTCACAACAATAGAATATTTCATTTTACAAATAAACTTATGAGAATTTTTACGTTTAACAATTTTGTCAGCGTTTCGATAGCATAATTTATTTTGATAAAAATGAACCATTTTTCATACTAGTTCTCATTAATGTCATAAATGAATAACAACATATTTGTTTGAATGCGAGCAGAAAAAATAAAAATCATGAAGGGAATCATTTGAGAAATACAGTAGACACAAAGCATTCCAATTTCTTGCTTTAAGATCACCTAATATACGTGCAAAAATAGTTTCTGTCCCATCAAATGCATAACTAGCATTGTACTAAGTTTCCTACAGAATTGCAAAATGTAAAATAATAAACACATTTTATAGAAGAAGATTAGTTGTTTTGTGAACAGCTTTAGTTTGGTCAAAATATTTTTTTTCTAGTCATATACAAAACAATTGCGATAGATCCCGCTTGCTGATAATATATAATAGTTAGAAGAATTGATTGTATATCTGAAGATCTTTTTGATTTGCTAGTTTCTATACTGCGTACTTCATAATTCGCAATACAAGAAGATGAAGCAATAGATGTAGCTGAAAGTGCTTATTTATTGGCATATATACGATATGTTACAGCAAATAATTAACAAAAAGTTTAAAAAATAACTTTTCCAACCTAATATCTGTAAAAGATATGGCAAATATTTATTTCAGAACTATGTAAAATGGAATAACCGCATTGATTTATAGTCAATAACACATGGAGTTTAAGCATTTGGTAAAAATAATTTTGATGCACAGAATTTACAGAGCAGCTTTTGTGTCAAAAAATGTGAGCGAGAAACTCACAACACAAGGTATAAACTACAGCAAAAATAGTCCTTTCAAAGATAGGTCATTGCGAAAATTTTCTAAATATATAAAAGCTAAATACACTATACTTTTATACTACAGTGAAGTATGTTACTGTTTTGGGCAATAATAATTTAAAAGATTTTCGAACTTTAAATGAATATTTTTTTTGGTGAAGACACATAAGAAATAGGTTAAAATATATAGAAATGATTAATTTACTTTTAAAATGAAAGCATCAAACAGAAAAAAACATTCTTTAAATCTTTAATTATAAAAAAATATGTTTTAGCTGTTACCTCTTTAAAATCACTTTTGCGACAGAAATAATGTTGAAATAAACTAAAATCTAATAATTGAACTTGTACAAGGTTAGACACTACTTTTACATTTTTTTAATGATCTCACAAAGCTCACATTTTGTGCAGAATCTATTTGTTGATAAACATCATGATGCATTTACATTTACAATTCTTCAAAATCAACAACTGATCTTATTATTATGCGATACTTCATTGCAACAAAAATTTGAGATTAAAACTCAAGTAAAATTTTAGTTGGATCAAGGAACTTTTTTCAGTAAGGCTATACAAGTGCTATTGTCATTCGTAACATCCTATTTATGCGAAAAAAAATTTTTTTTTGCATTAGTTGCCATTAAATTAAAATATCAACACCGTTTTGTTTCGAAAAAATAAGCCTAAGTTCTAATTGCAGCAATAACACTACAGTTTTATAAAAAAACTACTGCTAGACTAATTATCTATAGCTTTAAAAATAAATTCATTTAGTAAACCTTATTATTTTTTTTTAGGAAAAACATATTTTTACTTTAAAAATGTGCTTGAATTGTTATATGAAATCAGGAAGAAGCACGAAGATTTTTTTCTTTAATGTGGGGTGAAGAAATATAATTTTTGGAAACCACTTTATTAGTGTATGAATCAATCTAAGTTATAAATTTTCTACGTAGTTTTTATAATCATATAGATTAAATTTGGTGATGTGCTTCAAAAATCTATAAATCATATACTACACGTATTGCGGCGTTAAATTTTGATATTGCAATAAACATCATTGTAAATAAATTTTTCACAATTTTGATATATTAAATTAAATAGTTTTACAAATCTCACCAAATTTAAATTGTATTCATTATTACAACTTTTTGTTATTTAGCTTAAATATTACAAATTAGACATGAATGATTGCTTAAGATAGCAATAAACCGAAAACCCAGTAGACACTGCTCTTACAGGACTAAGTTAGTGAGTGCTTGAAATTTCGGTCTGCGAAACCTCCTTCAGGTGGCCATGGCTAATAAAAGTAAGTAAGTATAATACGTTTAAGAATCGCGTGAACATCATTCCGAGAATCGTCCAGCACAGAATGATGTATTCGTCTAGGATGATACGATTTTTTTCGGCCAGCAAAATTGCTCGTTCACAACCATTTCGCCCGTTTATGCCCCGAATCATGCAATCCGAAAGGATATAATCGACGCCTCTAAACGGTTTTTCTTCGAGCACTGCATGCCGTGAATGTGGCACCTGGTTATCTCCTCCTCGTGAGAACTTAAGTGATTAATGTTGTGGCAATAGCGGTCGGTTCTGAAAACGCGGCGTTGTAACACGCTACGGCAAATGGGGCGGTTGCCCGTTGCCCCATGTTAATTTTATTTTTATCCAAGCAAAAATATCCGCTGGGGGCGCCGTTAAGGGGTAACTTATGGCCCATTAGGGCGAGGGCAGGTCTGGCTAGTGTTTGAATTATTTGCTCGGTGAGCATTCGTATGATGTTCGAATGCGTAATCCTGACCTAGCTCTACGAATTGATAAGGCGTATTAAGAGGTAAGTTATTCATGAGCTGCTTAAAGATAATGAATTGTTCTAGGATATTAGTGCATATATTCAGAGGAGGAGTGACGTAATCTGTAAGCAGTTAGATCAATAATCGCGAAGGTTCGATTCCTGCACTAAAATCTAATTATATAACACATTATTTAAGTCGCAATAGAACTGTATGTACGGTCTTGAACGGTAACCCAGAGGCCGCAGGTTCGAGCCACGGCAGCAGACTCGAATTTTTATTTTTTTTAAATAAGCTGGTAATAAAATACGGTATACTCAACTGCAAAGTGACCTATATTGATAATAAATGAAGATGCACTCGATAATTTAAAATTAATTAAATAAATTTCACAGATTTCCAGACTGAAAAGTCTTTTAGTTTTATCGCTTGTTGAAACACATTGGGCTTACGCCTGTCTGGTTACAACTAAATCATAAAAAATTAATACAAATTAATTTTTCCTTACTATAGAATAGTTCCATCTACCCAACGCACGGTTATTTTACTATTTTACTATAACGGTTATTTTAAATAAACAGTTATTTTAATATGTTAATAGTGTTGAACTATTTTCATGTTTATATTTTGTTATTTGCTACAATATTATATAAAATAAAAAAAAAGTAAATCGATAGCCTTATACCGGTTTTAAATTTGCGAAAACATTTCACCGAGACAAATTGGCGATAAATTTCAGCAACACCACTTTAATTAACCTTGATTGAAAATTGACACTGCTATTTAAAGCACACATTGTGACTAAGGTATAGTAAACCAGTGTTGTTAACAATATTAAAATTGCTTTTATTGGTAATCATATTGTAAATATAATCCGTATTTTGTGAATAAAGCTGACTATCGAATTATAACAACTTATTGTTATTGTCGATGGAGATATTATATACAATATTTATTATTAGCTTTTATCATTTTAGTTAATTAACACTGTGCCTTTTATTAGTATCAATAGTTAATAATAATTAACTCATAAACATGAAATGATTAAAAACGGTTTTATAACCTTTGACGTTTTTTAATCAACTTCTAAATGAGATGGATTGAAAGCGTACAGAATAAATATTTTACGTTCGCAAAAGTAAAATAAAACCAGATAGAATAAGCGAGCGCGGATACAGAATCAGTATTCTATCAATATTTACTTATCAACTGGCATGGGTATCGAAGGATCGATATGTAAACAAATCTGTTTTCAAAGCAAAGAGGATTGTTTACTCAAAACACGTTTTCTTAGGAACCATTCATTTGTAGATAAATTATGTTTTTCAACCGGGCGTAAATTTATGTTCGTTACATACATTATTTTGCAAAATTATTCTATATGAACTTTCAATCGACTTAGTTTCATATTAAATTTATTTATTTAATAATAAATCGATCTAATAAAATGATTGCTTTATTTATTGAAGTGCGTAACGTAAATCCTTGATTTCACGTTGGTTGTATTTGATTTACAATGGTATAATTTGCTGTGAATTTATTTTGTATAAATGAATAATATATTACAAACAATTACAATTATATAAGATGCTTTCTACAAGATCTATATAATTTTTATAGTACCACACACAAACAGTAATTAATTTATCATTGTATATAACAAATATGTGAAAGTTTTATTACATTGGGTACTAAATATTTTATTGTAATTTCCTTATGTTCGGAGACGTTTTCCACCCGTTACGCTTCACTGCAACATCAAAGGGCGTAGGTGTTCCAGGGCCCCGAAACGGTTACCATAGAATCTTAATGAATATTCATAAATCATAAAGTCGGCCTGTTTTTTCCAGCTGTTGCGCGCGAAATTTTATCATTAGCCCTGTACGTGTTTCGCTGCCCTAAATGCGATTTTTTTTCAACATCTGCTTAAAATAAAATGAAAATTAAAAAAGCAGATCAACATTTAACTAACGGTAATTAAGGAGCTCCGTACTTTTTTCAATATTCGCTCTTTAATTAAATTTTATACTTATTCGTACAAACACAAAAGATACACATATCGACATGGCGTGTTCACCAGTTAGCATTTACATCGATTAAACGAATAAAATTATTGAAGTTTGTTTGTGAAACAACGTCTGGAGGTCGTTTATAAGGACGTGTATTTTTTTATAAGATACCATTCTGAGAAAACAAAATGAATGCGTTACGGTAAGCTAATATAAATAATTTATGTAAACTCGGCATTTACGAAATTAAATTGGACAAACAGACGTTTAAGCAAAAAAATCATTGCTTTTGAAGCTTAAAAAATACGAATATAAAAAAATGATTTAAATAATCTAATTGTATATTCCCTGTTGTTCAACCGTATCGACGTGCGGTGGTACGCACGAAAGTTTATTATACAAAGCAAAGGTAAGATAATTTTTTTCTGTTATCTAATGTTATGTAAAAATACAGAACATTACCACAAATCTACTAGTGTTTATTTTTAACCTACCGTTGTAAAAAAATACTTGCCTCGGTGTATAGAAAATTACGGGAGTGACATAATTCAAAAATAGGGCAACATGCAATGATTTAGAACTATAGGGCAGTCGATTTTATCAGCACCACCCAAAGATTTCTAAATATCACGCAGCAAGTATGTTTCAAACCATATATAAAAATATTTGGTTGATCAACAGCATTTCTTTTGTGTAATGAGATCAGTAGCAACGAATCTGATTGATATACTTTAAATCACAAAATTAATGAAAAATATTATTCAATATTTTTAACTTATCGTCTAATACGTCTAAATAAATTGCCATATTAGGAATTTATTAAGGTACTAATTTTGGTCAATTCATTTTTTTTTAATAAATGATAATATTAAATTGATTTGTATCTTCTAATTATTACTTTTCTGCGATGACCTTAAAATATAATTTTCGAAAATTGTAAAAAAAATATGTGCGTGGTTGATTGTCATTCAGCATCAAACAATATCATTCCATGACCTATTCTAGAGCAAGAAAACCCTTAAAATTTTATTATTAAATAGATAACAACGTACTTCATCGCACAGAAGTGATATTTAAGTGTCCTATTTCAAGAGGACCGAAGATTCTATTAGCATATAAAAAACATATACAATAAAACTAAGCTTTATTTTGCAATACGCGCATCATTTGAAGAGTTCAAGGATATTGTCTGCCTTATATTATAACCTGAAGCAAGCTTCTCTGACCTGGTTGCTAAATAATCCCACCGACTCACTTTTAAAAGAAAATGTCCAAAATAAATAGTATAGTTCTGTCTATCGGTAGATCAAAATTATCATTCCCTTTTTCCCGCTTAATGAGAATCATACGATAAAATTATCTCAAAATTGTTGTGCAAGAAACAAAGGTATATAATTGTTGTGCAAGAAACAAAGGTAGAAACACCGAACTATTTTTAAACTTATTTCCACAAAAAATAATGGGTGCAATTCTTTCGATATCATATTTATTAAATTTTCCCAACGGAGTGTTCAAGGTGAGCTAAATAAATTTGAACGTAATAAATAACGTTATACGCCAAAATTCTGAACTCCATAGAAAAATTCAGGAAACGGGCAAAACCACCCAATTGATCTCCTACGCCACCCTAAAACCGAGAAAAAAGCAATAAAGGGGGCTTTATTTTGTGTTTTAAATTGATGTTGGGTTTTATTATTATTTATCCAGCTACACATTAATTAAATTTATAGCTCAAAAATAAAAATAATAAATATTTTTTAATTAGAACAAAGTGTTTTATAGCATATACCTAATTATTAATATAAATCTATTGTCATTTCGTGAAAATAGTTAGCCAATGTTTTATATTTGTGTTTAAATTTGCGTAGGGTAAATATGCAACTAAAGTACTTCAAAGAAAAAATTTAAAATGTCATTATAGTAATTATAAAAATATATTAAAACATCATATATATAATAAGAGTCAATGCTGATAAATCAATGTGCTTACTATTTTTATGTCACATTTTATGTGTCTAACATTTTATTGAATTAAGACTTTATATAAATTTTTAAAACAAAAACGTATGAAACGTATAGAATTTTTTTTAGACTGAATAATTAAAAATGTTAATCTAATAAACAAGGAGTAGTTTTGCAATTTTAATTACAAGCATATTTTATTTTTATTAATGGGATCATGCGCTTATGTTTACACTAAAAGTAGAGTCACATAATTTAAATATTATTAATAATATTGTACAACATTTTTTGCATCACATAAATTTTGTGTAATTATTATAAAAACGTGATGTGTTTATGTCCAGTGGTCCCTACATTACAATATTAGATTAATAGCAGTTTGTTTAAAAGTATATTCTTATCAAAGTAAGTGATTATTTGCGTTTTAGCATATAAGTTCAATTCAATATATTTTGCATTTATAAAATGGACGGGCACAAAAAATAATTAATCGTTCAATTAGATCTAAAAGGCAGAATTTGTCTTAATTGTACATATATTATAAGATAATTATTTATATTGTAAATCATTCATTAGATTAAGTACTGCTTATTAAAAAAAGGTTACCACGACAACTCCGAACCACACATGGAAATAATTTCTTAAAAATAAAAATTATATTTGTCTAGGTATTATTAAGAGCTATCCTATTTAATAAATCATTCTCTTCCCTACTCAACTTATTCTGTTCTTTATTTTGTCTTTATTAAATTTATTTAAATAAAGATATTAAAAACATCACATGCATCAGTTTTACATCAAAGTATTCATATATATTCACAAACACTAAATACAAAGTTTGCATACATATGAGATATGGCTTTAACAGTATAAAAATAGTTGATAAATTTAATTTTTAATCGGAAACTTAATATGGAAATTATCCTATTAAAAATTAATTTTGGAAAAAAAGATTGATTTTTTATCTAGTTATTAATTATAATTAAAAAAATAGTTATTAAAACACTTAAAAATATATGGCGACCACACAAATAGACACATTTAAAAAGGCGATTGTCTCATTGTTAATGACTGTGACCAAAAACGTTTATTCATTAACAATGAGACAAACCATCTTGGCACAAGAGGGATTTCTTTTGACTACACAACACGAGTCGTTAAAAGAATCCCTTTTGTGACAAAACGGTACGAACGATGCAATAAATCACCACATCGCAAACCCTTTCCAAAGAATTTGAAAGTCTGGACAAGCAAAAAAACTCGCTTTCGAAAATGCAACATCCGATTTCTCGAGTTCTAAGAAGCTACTGCAGCGATTGGCTAGAAGATCGATGCACAATCGATTGGCCAGCTAGCGCGCATCCCCCTAAAGGATATAAGCCCGGATTCCGATGAGGAGAAGGCAGACGACTTAGGCACCAGACAAGAGACGGCCCAGACAGCAGAGCCAGCGACGCAGACGATTAGAGAGCCAAGATCTACCAGCAGTCATCCAGAGGAACCAGCCGTGCCCTCAGCGACAAACCAGAAGACCATTTCTAGAACTCCCGAACTACCAGCCGTTCGAAGAGAGTCACACCGGACACTCGCCGCACGCAACCACAAGAGCCCAGAGCATCATCTACGGCCATCACCACCTGCACCTCCTTCACCTTCATCGCAAAAAACGTCACGCCGTAATTGTCCATTTGTCACATGTAAATATCACTCAATAAAAAAAATCAATTTAGATTCACACAAGAGTCTCAATGGCCGCGAGGTCAACCACCCCTAGGGCTATGTCGCCTAAAAATATAGTTTTATTTTAAATAAACTAATTGATTTAGGATCACGGCTGGAGCATCACAGAAATATAATATTAATAATATAGAAAAGTAAGTTTATTATAAAAAATAATAGAAAAGTAAGTTTAAATCGCGAAGAATCTAGAGATTCCAATAATATCAATACACATACACATGTATGATGAACTAATTTAAAAAAATAGTTCAACGATTGAACTATTTATATTCGCGTGTTGGGTGCCGAAATAAATTTAATTTTTGCGATTTTTTTATGATTGACAATACTCATAAAAATGTGCTCAGTAAGTGTTGTACAATAGTCAAAAATAAATTAAGGGATGACTTTCTGAACTTTGTTTTAAAATGTAATATTTTACGAGGATGTGTTTTATTTTATTTTACCAATCATTAAATAAATTATAATGCCATTCGTGTAATTTTAAAAATCTCTGAAAATTAATTTAATATCCTATTTAAATAAGAATAATTTTATAGTAAATAGTAATGAATGATTTTTTGATTGTTAAAAATTCACATAATTGATTAGTATAATATTTAATATTTTCAATTCTGATCACTAAAATCAAAAGCAAAAGCCACATACATAATAAAGTCATAATTTCTAATTACAGTGCTCTCTGCGGATTGTTGGTGCAAATGACCGACAAACACAAATATAATAATTAGCACACCGTTGATGATTTAACGCGTGGTCGTACATTATCAAGTTTTAGTCTAAAGCGTTGTGTCATTGTTAATTCAGACCAAAATGCCTATTTCAATTTGTATAATGCAATGGAATACGAGTTCTAATGGATTGTTGAGTATTAATTTATTTGTTCATTTTGCATCAATGAATGTATGTTACTTATATAACGTTTTTCACTAATTTAAAAATACATATTTATTATTTGTTCATAAATTACGTCATGTGTTTTTATTTTTATCGTTATTGTTTTCTATATAACTTAAATATTAATAATAGAAAACAAAACTAAACTATAAGTAGTAGTTGCAGCGGTATTTATGTTTACTGATAGCACAAATTATTAATGAATAAATTCGATTCTGCTACATAAATCGAAATTGAGTTACAAATTCAGACCACTATTTTTGTATAACGGTCACAATAGTGTAGGTAAAATTGCGTATATATTAAACCACTCAACAATAAATAGTTAATATTTCAAACCGTCAAATATTGTATGTTATTTTATTTTATTTGTTTTTATTGAAATTTAATATAAATATGTATTTTTAAAAGACGCGGGTTTTAATAAAAATATTTAAATAACGAAGCTTCGTATATAGATAAAATATAAAGCAATGCCACTACATAATACTGGTCCTCAAACAAGTCCTTTATGTATTCAATTTTTTTTCAAAATATATAATGAAAAAGGACTTTATTTTCTATTTTATTTAAAAAAATGTGTACTTTCATAAAATATTTTTAAACGCTTGACATATTGTTTTCACCTCTGATGTCTTAATAGAATATGTGTATATGAACATCAAACTCAAAGTTGTATGGTTTAAATGAAATATATAAAGCATGGAAAATTTAAATGAAACACACCGTAAAAAGTGTCCTAAAAAGGTAATATGTCATACATCAAAATTCATAATTAAATCAAATCAGATTTGGGCCATGAAAGTTAAAACAAAAACACCCCAGGTTTTCATACAGCAATCTATCATAATTAAACTCATTTAATTTTTCCGCCAATTACACCTAATAAAACGCGATACTTTACGGTGTTTTTTTTTGCTTTTGTCATAGTGCCTACCAGATAAGTCACACTTAATTTTTTCACAGAGGTAAACATAAAAATATATCATAAATAAAAAAAGGTCAAGTCACTCTTGATTAACTGTTCTCTAGAGCAAAAACGAAAGGGAGCAGAGGACAAAACGTCCGACGACATTAAAGGCACTCTGTTAATTAAAATTTCTCCACGAAGACACGTGTAGCGTGTATTATTTTACCATTGTTCATAAATAGAAATGCATAAATAATGCTGAATCACGTTATGATGATGATGGTAATAGTAAATCTAATTAATAAGATTTATTATTATTTGTCATGATCCGGTTTTTATTACACGAACTTATGAAACACCATTTATTGTATTGGTTTTATTCATGGCAATAATTCTTATAAAAATAAATTTAGATTAATATTAACTCAATAAATATATCGTTAAATGTATGCCTAAAAAATAGCCCAAATAAATATTACGTTGTAACGCTACAGATTATAACTATGTCAACACAATCAACAACTCCTAAGCAAATAGAAAGAAGCTTGACTTAAATCAAAATCTTTTAAAATTTATTTTTATTTAAAACACATCATTGGTGTTCCAAAATAATAAAGATAATACAAAGTGTGTTATTTTTTATGCACATGTATTTTAGATATATTACTCATTAAATAGCGTATTATATTATTATTATTAAATTTCATATTACAACATAAATCGCTTTATAATGACAGATATTTCGCTGCCTAACGTAACTCAGTAATAATCAAATCCTACATTTTACACTGCGTCTAACATATACGTGAACCATCAAGAAAATTCCTCAGCTATACAATATTTCTCTCAAATTAATCATAATTTTGCGCTATTTTTAAACAATTTATTTGATGTTGGCAAACATTTTTTTATAAAAAGAATGCTACACAATTTGTATCCAGACTTCATTAGACATACAATAATAGATATATACATTATTTATTTATATTTACAATTTTTTTGGTATTAATTTATATTTATTACTAGTTATTTACTATTTTAATATTCTGTAAATAATACAAATTTAATTTAAAGACAATAAGATTGATATGTACTCATTCTTATATATATTTAGTCTTTTAGTTACTTAAGCTTTCTATTGAATTTAACATTCAATCATAATTTTTCATAGCATTGTTATGCAATATTTTTTTTTTAATTTTCATAACTTCTATATAAATATATTTGATTGCTAATGTAAGGAGTCGTAAACTAAAATGAAACTCACACCAATTTAAATCTTAAAAAACTTACTTTTTAGATATTCTTGCAAAATGATAAACACTACAATAAATTAATTCATTTTCGCAAAAAACTAATAAAAAATGACTAGAAAAATAATTTTATATCTACGTATTTCACAAACTGACAAACGCATATCATTACATACAATCAAATTAGTGTTTCACAAAGGCAAAAATATAAACAAGCAAAATATTTCAAATGTCATATTTGTAAAATATGCAACACAATAAATCCAATATATCCTTTGACTGACAACTGCTGTAATATATCGCAATTATTCACATGATAAACAAGTGACAGAAGAAGAAGATACAACTATCGATTTTTCAAAATTTTCGGTTAGGCACGCCTCGTTACGCACTCGTCACTCGGAAATAATAAAGCCTCAACGTACATCACTCATAATAATAATATAATAACATACCGTATATGTGTTTGTGTATATAAGGGTCTGGGAGACGTGAGTTCGCGAAATCGAGGGTCATTTCGACCATTATTTCCCAAACTTTGCGATGTCCCCGACTCTTTTCTCGCTGCCCATTTGAACAACTGTCATTTATCAAAAGTGACACACGACGCAATATCGTGGTTCATAAACGTAGTTAATGGATAGTGTCCCACTCGATAGTTTTGCGACCGACGAGAAAAGTCGTGAAAAATTTTGCTATTTTGCAAAATATCGTTTTTTTATCACTCAATGTTTTTACTTTATTTGCACGTGAAAGTTTACAAAAAATATGCACAACTTTATTTTGTGTATAAACAAGTTAAAATCACATTGCTTATGCCATGGAACACAGTGTGACTGAAAAAACTTTCACCGACGTGAGCTTTGTTTATTTTGTATTATTATTCAACAACATTATTATTTCAAGCCTTTATTACACGTTGTTATTTTTTAACTTGTTCTTTTTATTTATTTTTTGTGAACTTTTCCTCGTGAAGACCTAAAAGCTTTAAAGTTTCACGTTACGAGAATAACTTTCAAAAAGATTCGTTCAAGAGACACCGTTGTGTGTCAAGATGTTCACAGTATTATTGTATCAAACAATGTTTAAGACGTTAACTAATTTATACTATGTTTTATTGAAAGTTTAGAGTTTTTTTAATTAAAGCTTTAGTTTTATTTATTAAAATATAATAAAATTATATTGTTTGTGTATTGTAACTGCCTAGAAACAATAGCTTATCCCTAAATAAAACCCTTAAAGACATTTTCAGAGCCATTTTCAATGCATCAGAACAAAGCCGTATTTTATTAGAATGAAATTATAAAATGTGATCACTTTGGAAAAAGTATACACAATTTTTTTTTATAAATCCAAATATTCACTAACTGTCTATCTTTCACAAAAACAATAACAAAATTTATTGATGCAGAAATACAAGTAGACGTCGTATATATGGATTTTGAGAAAGCTTTCGACAAGGTTAGTCATGGGATATTATTAAGAAAATTTGCGGATGATTGTCGCAAGAATATTTCACCCATTCCTCAATGATCCAATATGGTCCTTTACTCTTTACGTTATTTATTAATACGGCAGTTAAAAATTAAAGTATTTTTTTAATGCAGGTTATTTTAAATTGTTAAGATGCATTTAATATTCGCAATGAAGATGGATTTCCGTCAACCAGCTGTCCTTTGTTTTTTTTGTCAAAAAATGCCATATAATGATATTTCCAGACCCCCGGCCCCCTTCGCTACGTCACTGATCTAAACTCGATTTTTAATAAAATATAAGTCTAAAATGGGTTCCAGTACTTTCTTACTTTATATATATTTGAGACTTCTACTTAATGTAATCTATCGAATGGGCATCAAAGATATATTTTTTATTGATTGCGTTGTATAAACATAGTGGCGTTAGGAATCATGTTCATGTGGTGGGGGATCTATTGAACCATACCTTAAATTAAAAAAAAAATTTGTAAGTTTCGAAAACGTAATTTCAGCTAGGGCTGTATATCATATTGCTTATTTAAATATTGTATATTTATTTTCTACAAAAAAAATCTGAAGCATTTTGTCACATTAATACATTTCCTCAAATAATAAACAGCCGAGTGCGCGAGGAATTTTAGGAAATTCGACACGCTGTCACTCTTCATAATCATAATTATAATAATCGCGAGGAGAGCTCCAAGAAATTCGCAGAGGCGTAGGTAGTTCCGTGTTTCGGTTCTGTGAGCTAATTTAGTGTGTATCGCGTTATGATGTAAATTCGTTAATATACATTCATTAATTATACGCGATGTAAACACGACGGATCGACAGATCGCTCAGGCCTCGTCATGGGGAAAATTCGCTTACGTGCGTGTTCGCACCCACACCCATGATGTGGCGCAAGGGCGCTGTGGGAGATAAATTTCCACCCACAGAAAAGTCAGCCCGGGGCGGATGGGTTGAACAGTTCAATTACGTATGCCAGGTGAGTAAGCCCTGAGACGACTTGTGAGCGGTCAACGTTTTCATCAAATCGTGGCCTCCAATATATGAAAATGAGAGCGAATCAGACCGTAAACTGAGAGATAGACCTTAGTTTACGAGCGCAAGATAGACGTTACGTTATTAACAACAGTATATTGAGATATTTTTTTATTTGTTTCAGATGCTGCTTCAAGTATCTTGGGTGCGTCACAGAGATATTCACTTACTGACAGTCGGTCGGTATACGTACACGTCCGATCAAAGATTTAGAGCCATACATAATCCTCATTCGGAAGACTGGACTTTGCAGGTAATAATATTGTACAAAAATAAAATTACATTCGATGCCGATTTTCGTAACTAACATTTTTACCACAATCGTAAATACTAATTGTTATTAAAACATTATGTATGATAAAGTTTAAATCTCGTTTAAATGTATTTTGATTGGATGCTTAGATAAGTTTAAGCCAAAAATAATATATTCTTTTGTGATTCCATACTATAAATATATATAAACCTATAAAAATATTTTAATATAATATCTAATTTCTTACAAAATAATTATCTCTATGTAATATTTTTTTATTTATAGATCAAGTATCCGCAGCACAGAGACTCTGGCATATACGAGTGCCAAATTTCCACTACACCGCACATGAGCCATTTTATACACTTGAACGTAGTCGGTGAGTTTTTATTTTTTTTTGTAAAAAAACTAATAGTTTTCTAAGTACATATGTATGTATGCTCATACGTGGTACAGACAAAGCGTTTTAAAAGACGTTCAAGATATATATTTAGCAATGTCTTTCTTTCTCCTTGAGATCGGTAGAAGGTACAATGGGCATTTTATAATGTAAGGTTTATCTATACTTATGTTACAATAAATTACATATAGATTTTTATATCGCGAGAATAAACTTTTCTCTACTTCTCGTTGTTAACGATCCGCAAAAACGGCTTGAGTAAGATAAAGTAACTAATGCGCAAACACAATATAATAATTAATCGGCAAACATAAATATTTTATTAAAATAGTGTAATAAAAAATAAGTCAAGAATATTTCTATAATATCATACTCCTCACTGACACGGTTAACAAAGTCATATATTTTACGGCTTTAATTAATTAAAAAATGAATGGTAATGACAAGATTAGTAATAGATTCGTCAACAAAAATTTACTATCGGTTTACACTACTAGAGAAGTATTTTTACAAAAATCCCTAAGACGACTTTTATGTAATCTTTCAAAGTTGATATTTGTCATTATAGCAACGAATTATATGATTTATATCAGAAACCTAATGCCGTCAAATAAAGTTTTATACATGGCTGACTTAAAGCTCTTGGCTTAAGCAACCTTTGTTGTGTGGGCCAGAAAGCAAAGCAGTGGAGAAAAATATTTGATTAAGCCGTGGTTGTTTTTAACTATCATTAGTCATTGAACAATAAAAATAAGAATTTCCTATACTATATCATCATTGATCACTTACAAAAGTTTAAACTACATATTACACAACTGAAGAGAAATCGCAGTGGCACAAAGACAAACGTTCAACCCTACGTATTTCAATATTGTGCTTCGAAATTCCAAGTTACTGAGACGTTAAGTCAACGCCAATAAAAACTATAATTTGTATGAAAAAACACTAACAATTATTATTGTGATTCGAACTCCTTCGTTAACATCTAGACCGTGTTTTATTTTAAGTCGTAAACACATTTTGAATGTGTGTTCAAGAAGCGATGCAATTGATTTGTAAACATTCTAACCTGCGATTCGCCAGAGCTGTCTCAAACAATAATCACATCTGGCAGACTCTAGAAAGAGATCGCAGTAGATTTATAAAGACTCGCACAGACTATTTGATAAGTAAAATACCAACGGATCACAATAACACGACATCATAACAATCATTTCAGTTAATTTATTAGCACTCAGCCAACAAATACAGCTTGACACATCAGCACTCCAGAGACCCGCATTTGTGAAAGTATTTCAAAACAGTTGTAAATTGTTTCTATTAAATAAACTGCTATCATCTATACACAATTTTAGCATCAAAAACCTTATGACATCATGGTGACACTGACGTAATAAAACTACCGAAAGTGGTGAACCCGACATGAACAAACCACGAAAGTGGTGACCCGACGTGATAGACACAAAGCATTTTAAAACGAACAAGTCATCGACAATGGAAACATTTGTATTAACACTACTACACCACTGTTTTTTTTAGTATGCCGCTTTCACCTTCAAAGGCACAGAAAATCAATGATTGGACGGACATTATGAGTACTGTATTAATATTGATATGTAATGCAAATGTAAAGAACTATTTTACACATAATTTCAATCGGTATTAGACCCTATTTATAAAAAAAATATTTTAGTTATATATTATACGTACAAAAATTAATCATAATACATAATTAGATACACAAAACATACAAACGAACAAAAATTATATAATAAAACAATATAGAAATACAAAAGTTTTAACTATGCCAATATTTATTTTACGAGTCGGCTTTCTTTCATTAGATCCGAATTTTTTAGTATGTTTATTTTACAAAGATTAATCAAAACAGTGTAGGAAAAAGTATCGCAAGAGCGTGTATCGAGGCAAAAAACTAGAGCACGGCGTAAATAAACAATGCGTCATGCCTATTAGTTCATGTATACACATTTGATAAAATAAAAATAATAATGTAATACAAAAGTGCTCCTGAAATTTTCTTTATCTGATATTGTTTTTTGTTACAAATACTATATATTTTTATTTTATTAAATAATAAAAATATATTTCATTGAACTGAACCTACATAATATCTATCCATATTCTAACACAAATGTATCATGCAAAATACGAAGTGACACTACATTATTGAAGTGTCTCGCATTTCGCATCACAAACTTAAGCATATTTGATGCCTTATTAGAAATATTGACAATGCCAAGATTAAAATTTACATAGTATTTATTTAATGTTTCAATATTTTTTTATAATCATGCGTTGTTGTATCCACTACTTTTCGGCAAATAAAATATGATTTTAAAACATCTATCTAAAGTCAAATAAAATTAGTAGTTTGTGTAGACGCGGGGTGATTATAGATTTGGCAAGTTACCATCGAGTTTTAATATTGGGCAAAAAATATTATAGCCATAATATATTTTGTGCTGACAATAAGTACATTTAAACCTTTGTGAATTATTATGTACACCATTATTTTTGAAGGTTATTTTTTTAAATCTCTCCTTTCCTTGATTATGTAATGAAATGTATTTTTCTCAAAATATGATTTTTATACTAAATTAAATAATTATTTATACTGGAACTTTCCAATACACCCTAACATATGCAATTACTTATTATCACCGCTGATTATTCGTTCAATAATGCAATTAACAATGAGAAGACACGAATTAAAACATGTTTCATATTCCATTTACAAAAACTTGTTTTAACGTCTAATGGTATTCGCCGCCCGACGTAATGCATATTAAAATAAATCTTAGAAGGCAGCTGCACATTTCGATTTTCACCGTTATACTTTTGAGTTAAGAATATATACAAATGCATATCTGGTATATTTATAATTATTTTACAACCATTCTTTTATTTTGATGGGCAAAAATGAAAGGCGTTAGTTTGGAAAAACAGCGTCCGAATAGTCGGAGCTAAAATCTTTTGCTTTTACTTGTCTTAAAAAAACGGTTTTTTGTACAGAATGATTAAATATATCAGTTATATATTTGTTTGCTTTTAACTGAACGTTGAAAATCTAAATATGCAGTTGAACTTCAGGATATATATTACAATTTGCATTACGTCGAGCGGCGTATACCCTTTGTTATTATTGATTAATACGTTAATGACATAATTTTTGTGATGAGCAGTCAAATTTCGTGTCAAATACTGCACTTAATAATCTTCGTTACTAGCCACATAGTATGTACAAAATAAAATATTATTTTTACGAGAGCTATTCAAAAAGAACATGCGCTTAGTTACATCCAGTAATATTACTTCTTTCGTTTCAAAGCATACCGGACTTTAGTTGCATGTCAGTTTTGAGGTTCATTTTTTGAATCATTTATTTTATGCGATGAAAAACAATATATTAATTTATAGCAATGCCGTTATTAACAGCTAATATAGTATAGCAAAATGGTATCGTTAATGATAAACATTCTGTCACTGCAAAACATATTTATTAGGTCGTTTAATGATCGATGAACTTTACGAACAATATTAAGAAGTGATTTTCATAGTAGCTAGATAATACATATACGATCGTTAGATATATTAAAAAAAAGCAAATGTCAGTCTCAAAATAAAATGCTTTTGAAATATTTTCTCGACTATAAATACAACTTTACTTTCGTTATACATATGTATGGATGTGTAACTTTATTTTTTTATAAGTAAGTGATATACTTAACTATAAATGGTGCTTGATCGTTAAAATATATTTTAAAATGTCTAGCTAAAAAAAGTTTCAAGTTAAACTTTTAGTTAAAGGCTCGTCGCACCCGAGCGCGCTAATTAATAAAACAAGCACTTGCAGAATAAGTATCAATTCGCCGCCAGGTGGGTATATATATATATATATACCTATACCTACACACACATACCTATAATTCGTACATAGGTATACATACAATCCATTGCACGTGTGTAAGTCCCAAAATCGATACTTCAGCGTGGCGAACGGCGCAAGTGATGAAAATTTCAAACACAATACCCCACGATCCGCACCGAAAAAAATAAAAGCCCGTTATAACGAATTTTTATGTCGTTCTATCCATGCCAGAATAAGAAGAGTAAAAACGAAGTAACCAAAAAAAACGAGGTTAACGTTCTCCTCTTTAATGTTCTGCAATTTCATTTGAATTCCGCAATGGGCATGCGAAATCTTGAGCGAGTATCAAAGAGGCTACGTGATGAAGGCTACGGCGAAATGCTCAATGCCTTTTGTTCGTATGTAATTTAGTGAAATAGTGATTTTCTACATCGTTGGTCTAAGGGTGGTACTATGGTTTAAATATATATCATCAAAGAAGTCGTAAATAACCTACCGACATGACGTTTGACGTGCGTTAGTGCAATACATCATGTATATCATTGTTTACTGGACTTTAAACTCTAAATCAATTTTCATATTCTTTTACCATGAAGATAAATTATTTTTTAATTATTTAAAAATATTTTTTACCAATATTCTTTAAAAAAACGGAAATAACTGTTGAAAATCAAAATATGTATTTTATCTAATTATATTTACTATTTTTTTTAAATAAACCTGACCTATTTAGTAGTAACTTTAAAACTTCTCACATCAATGTTTCATTGCACGATAATCCTTTGTTTAATTGCCGCCGGTTAAGAGCTGTTAAGCCTTTTATCTAAAGCCATGTCTTTGAGTGGCTCAGTCGGAGGGTATCCCTCCTAATGGCAGTACTCCGTTAAACAGTGAGTTGCCGAAATCAGATAACAGATTTAACAGAAAGACCCGACCGTGGCGTAATTAGTGTTGCTCTTATACCAGATTGGACCGGCAAGTGGACCAACAAAACCAATTTGCGGTTTCCTTCCACTACGTAGCCAAAGCCTGTTTCTTCACGTAAACGTCTTTGATATTCGTTTCAAGATTTCGAGACCGGAATTTAAATGAAATTGCAGGACATTAAGGCAAAGGTTAACCTTATTCAGTATTTTTACCTTTCGTATATGTAGTATATAAGCATTTGATTGGTTGTAAAAGTGACAAAATTAAATTGCAGTGAAAGTTATTCAAGTTTATTGACTGATAAAAAAATACTGAAAAAGTGAAATTAAAAGATAATAAAATATTTTTTGTTAAGACAAAGTGTTGAAATAAAAAATAGATTACGCAATAATCACAAAATGTTTTTAATGAATGTGTCCATATGCTGCAGGCATCTCTAAAGTGGGCTTGCACTGGATTCCAGACGCTAAAAACGTTGGATGCGAAGAGAGAAGCGGCTGCGTTTACGATCTCTGAAGGCCTAAAGTGCGATCGGCCTCCTTTTGATGGTATTCCAAGTTAAAAAGCTCTTAAAGGTCCGATGCCTTGACCTCCAAAGCGGATTTTTATATGTAAATGATAAAAGAAGTGTCTCATGACATGCTTGTAGTATTTAATAATTAATAAATTAGTAAATGTAATATTATTATGATTAAATGTTCAATAATTAGTTTAGCTTCTAAAAGGAAATAATACTTAAATACCCGCGTTTCAGTATGCGAAATTTTGTTGTCCGCATATTTCTGGTAAAGCAAGGTGAATTTTTTGAGACAAATTTTGTTGGCGGATAAGCTGATTACAAACAGTTGTTTTGTGGGAAACTCGAATGTACTTGCTATCTTCACAAAACGACGTATTTTATAATATTTTATGTTTTATAGCGTGTACTTTATGCCAAAAGCTAATAAACGGTTTCTCACGGTGGTGTCCGATTTAGTCAAAAATAAAAACATATTTTGAGACAAATAAATCACGCGACTAATTTGAATTTTTATAATTAAATAGCGTAATTTAATTATTTTAGTGATTTAATTAATGAGCCCATGTATCTTAATTTCCGAATATATGTATGTCTAATTATTATTTAACAACTACAAAAAAACATACACTACTCTTTTTCTCAATGTTTTATTAAAAACATAATTTAATTAAATATATAAATACTATCAATTTTATTTAATTTACTTATTATGTATTACCAAACATCGATCACAAACAATAATTATTATTTAATTATATAAATATATTACGTCGCTGATCATTTCAACAGATTTAACCTTTTGATAAACTCGATCATATTAATCAAAACTTAATCTCCTACCTCTTAAATAATTAATTCAGATGTAATAAATAATCCCTAAAGTGAATTTACTCAAATATTTACTAGAGCAGACCCTCAAGATCAAAATATTAGCATCACTAATAATATATTTAGGCATATGATATATATTATTATAACTTTTAGAGTTAGAGTAAAATATAAAATTATACTGTTTATTTAAATTTAATTATAACTAAATATTATGTCATAAAAATTGTTAAAAATTTAATGTTTTATTTGAATAAATATTTTTTCTACATGAGTAAAAATCTAGGTATATATCATCAAATACTTTGCATACTTATAAAGCTAGATGCACCAGTTTTGGTTTAAATTTATAAAAAAAAACTAAAAAGCTGTCCTTCCATAGCGTCAAAATTACTTACTCTATATTTTTTGAGATTATATAGCTTTATTGTTGTTATTATACAGCTAAATTATTATGCAAAATATAGTTAGTGAACAATGCTTAATTAAATTTTGGAAAAAGCGACTTGTCTATTTGCATAAATTATATTGTATAGTAATTAAATTAATGTTATATTTTAAAAATATTAAAAACGATTGATCGATTTTAATCAAATTCAAAGTCATACATATAACTATCCGTTTTATAATCCATAAAATGCTGCATTCGCTCCGAAATATAATTAAAAACGAATCGTAAAAAAGAATTATGGCTGAATGAATGAAAAACCCAGCAATTCTATCCAATGAAAGATTAAATTTATCGACAATTGAGATTATCTTAAACGATTGTTTTTATATTCAATAACAAGCACCCAAATTTAATTTAAAAATGGATAGACATTTTTTGTAATTAAAATTTCAGATAAAAAAATAATCACTCAACGTCAGAGTCGACTTCTTTATAATTCGTTATACTTTAAACGATTCCCTAAAAATATAATTGAATAAGAGAAAAGTGTTATTTTTATAGCGAGACGCTATCCAATCGAGTGAAAATATAATATTTATATAATAAAATCTCACAAAATAAAATGCGATACATAGTCCGATAAAATATATATAAGACTATAAAAAGTTTAATGGTAAACGTTATCTTTTTATAACTAGATAATAATATAAAATCAAACGATTATTACTATAGCTTACACTAAAGGCAAATTATATAAAAATACGACCGCCACATAGGCGATATAGGAAAAAATTTAATCATATAAAAACCCATTAAATTTTATTTTTTATTTAAACGTAAATATATATGTAAATACACATACATATAAAATATTTGTATTGCTTTATTAAAGACTTTTTACTCGACTTTGTGAAACAAAGAATTTAATTTAATATACATTATCTTCTTTTCGATCGTCTTTTATCTTTACCTTAAACTATAAAAGGTAATAATAATTAAATTAATTTATGTATTTTAATTAAAAATATATTTAGCTGGTGCTCAATTAATAAAATAATTATTATATCTTTAAATATAATAAAAACAATTTTTTTGAATGATGTTATATCAGAATCTATTCAAAGGTTAAAAAATGTTGAGAACTTATTTTGAACATTTAAAAACATTATTTAGTTTAGAATATTCAATTTTCATTAAATATTGTTAAGGTTTTTGAGTGTTGAATTTTTAATGAAATTTTTACTTTATAAAATTGTTAGTAATTGAATAAACGGTTCTAAAATAACAAATTTAATTTATTTACATATACACCATTAACTACAACCATAATAAATAATAAATTTTTATATTTTACATTTTTAATTGTAACGTATTAATTTTGTTCGATAAAATGTATACGTTGTAAAGAAAAAAGGTAGGAAAAAATATTTTTTTAATTCTATCACAAAATAGTATTTTTTTTTATAAATCACACTGTATAATCATACATAATACATATGCACATAGATAACCTTTTCGCACACGCCTCGTGGCTTTCTAGCGGAACTGACTCCATTACTCTTTTATTCGCGAATTCAAAAGCGAATTTATCCTAAAAATAAGCCATTATTATAATAAAGGTGAGGCCATTACCATTTTTTTACTATTCTAAAATTACGAAAATATAATAAAGCAACTCATGTTTATAGAGTGTATATTAAAATAACCATTAACATATTTTTTTAATGATGTATCATATATTTTAGAATGACAGAATTTTAATATGAATAATTTTTTCAACAATATTTTTTTAATCGTTTATTAATACAATTGCTATAAAAACTATAACGTTTTTGCCTTAAATATTAAATATCCTAAGAGTAAAAATTTAAAACAATTTTACAAGAATATATATTATTTACATATGTATGTATAATATTTATTTATTATATCAAAATAGTTCTTGGCATTTTTTGTTACTATATAAAATTTATGTGATGCTTTATCTCCTACATTTGATATTAATTTGTTGTGGTGAGTGCTGCATATTGTATGTTAAGTACAGAAAAATTGTTTGATGGAGCGAATCTTTTCATAATCCTTTAGATTCATATATATTGGAGTATTGTAAATCATTTTTACTGCCTTGTTCTATATAACTTAAAGTATTTTGTAGTTTGCATGCTCTATAAATAGCAACCGTATATAATTACTCAATAAGATAGATACTATAAATTATACTGTACATAAATTTTATTGTAATTTTATACTTTATGTTTTTTTTAATGCCAATATCAGATATTGTAGTAATATCTTGGAATCGTTTTTAAGATACGATTATTACGTTGAAGTTGCTCTTTGTGTAAAAATTGATTCAATGTCAAGTTTGTGATGTATAATCGTATATATGGGTTTAGTTAGATTTAAGTAAGAGGAATATAATGTTGTTAATTTAAAATTTGATAGTTAAGACACGATTCTTGATATTTGAGTCGATAAGCGCAGCGATAAATTTATGATTTTTTATTGAAAATAATTGAAAACCTTGGCATAAGCAACGATATATGCAATAAAATATTGTATGACTCTTTTCTTCGGATTTATTTTTATCAAACGATGTAAAGTTTGAGGCTGCGCAATAAAAAATATAATTCCTTTTCGAAAACAATTTATGACTGTGTATAAAATACCACGATTCTGAATCAAGAATATGCAAAACATAACTTTATGTTTAAAACAGATAATATATCACAATATATGTAGCTTTATAATATACTAAGGAGCAATTAGTTGATGAAAGTCTATCTTCATAGAGAATTTAAATCACAATTGAATGCATTTAAACAGTTTTAAATCATATGCATAAAAATAAAACCTGATTTTGTAACTGCTTTATTTATTTTCTTTATAAATAACGTCAAGAGCAAATGCCCTGGTTGAATGTTTACCTGTTACAGTCGCTAGAGAATAGTCAAGTTTAATCATCCAAGCAACCGAGAGCAAATTTTTTTTTAATATTTTTTTGTGACAAACCTTGTCGAAGGCCTTCTCAAAATCTATATATACCACGTCTATTCCTGTATTGAAAAATTTTGTCACCGTTTAGGTGTAAGACGGAAGGTTTAGAATGATACTAATGAAGCCAGTGTTTTTTTTTTATTTTCATAACCGGTATAAAAAAATATAAAAATGTTCGAGGTAATCATTTTTAATTTTTCCCAGCTCTTACTAACATTCGTAAACAACATTTTTTTAATTTTTTTAAGCGTCCTTTTATATCTTTTATAGTCTTAAAATTCCAGATTTTTTAGTCCTGACTCCTAGAATTAAGAAGACCTTGGGAGCAGCACCCACTAAACGATACCCATGCTGTTGGTTCAACAAAACTTACTGAAAGTGATTGAAGATGTATTTATAGATAATTATTTCGAACAATTTGGCAGGAGCTGACAAAACTACGGCCGGTCTATAGTTCTTTATGCACATTTTGTTACCCTTTTTATAAATAGTGGTGACTTTTGTGCATTTTTAAAGATCGCTTCTTGCGCTTCAAAAAGCAATTCAGGCCCAAAAAAACGCTCCATAATAAATAATATTTTAATGGCTATTTTAATACCCTTTTAAATTGTATCTAAATACTTTAAATTAGTTCGTAAATAATTTCACAGTTTAATATATAATATTCAACTCTTGTATCTAAATATTTTAAATGAGTTGCAAAAAATTGAATCTTTAACAACAATATTCTGAACCTTACATAGATAAAAAAAAAGTAAACAATTGTTTTATACCACTTAAATTTGTCGATCATCTACAATAATGAAAACACACGATTAAACAGCAATCTTGTAGCAAACTACATTTTTAATAAATCGTTTGAAACCCCTTTAAAAATTACAGTTTATCAATCAATACGAATTTCACAAGCAAATTTTTTATCTTAAAAACAATCTGAGTCTGACTGAGTATAGCAAATATTATCTTAGATTACTATTATTTTTTTGGCATTAATACTTTTTTATTGACTCTTATTAATAAATAAAAGGGGTTCTTGAATTTAATTAGAGTCATGAGAATCTGCAATGATAAAACAGGACAACTCTAATTTGACTGCACAGTGAATGTCATATTACCTGTATCAAGTCAAAGATAAAAAAATCTATTTATCCAACTACATTACGAATAAAGTGTATTACATGTTGTAACAATTTCAGTTTAACACATTAAAAACACCCACGCACAAAAAATCACACGCCCAGTAAACATTGATTTATCTCACATGTGGCTTATGAGTTTGTTGTATACCAGATATTGTTAAGCCGGCAAACATTCGATAAAAAAAGTTTATACAAAATTGGTGCCGCCATTGTTCTCTCTCTGGGCGGATAACTTTTTTTTGTTTTAACAAGACAAAAAAAACACGGATAGAACAGAAAAAGAGAAAGAGAGAGAAGGTAAGTGAAAGCACTCGGTTCACTTTGCGGGACTCTTTTATTTATGGCGAGTTGCTCCTTCGGCATGATTTAGTGAATAATTCAGGGTCCAACTCGTACTATTCGCTGGGGCGTATATATTTTATTATACGGTTAGTGTATATTGTATACTGTGCGTGTGTATATTAAATTATGTTTTGGCGCGTTACATTTTTGCCCCCAAACGCATTTAACCTAGTAAATTAAAAATATATGTTTTATAATTCCTAGTTTAATATAATTACCAGCAAGAAAGTTATTATTTTTTTCTGCTTCGTTACAAAATTGAATTAAAAAAACTCAACTTTAATTAAGCTGCATATCTAAACAATAATACAATGCATTTGACTTAACTAAACTCATGAAAGAGAATATCTATCGTAATTTCCATACATGTAACTAATTATATTTCATTATGTTACTAATCTAGAAAGTCATTTACCACACATTTGTAGATAATAGTGTTGTGTATATTAAACTTAAGCTCATTAAGCACACACCATACATATGTACATATTCACAAAACATTGATGTCTAATCTCATTTAAAGCCATTATCTTAGGACATTGCGTTATATATATGTGTGTATAAGGTAGTGTAAATTTGTTTTAAAGCAATAATTTTTAAATAAAATGTTACATAAAATACGTTCACTTTTAACTATGAACTTAAACTCATAGATCATTCACTTTATCTTTGCTCGCTCGCCCGACTTTTCTACAGCTTGTAAAAGGAACATTATATAATCTTTTATCCTCTCTATTATATAATGTTTCAAGACTTTTTCAGTTCCACGTACTAATTTTTTACTATAAAAATTAAAATGAAGTGTAAAATTATCTTTGCTAAAAGTGCTATGACCCTAAAAAAGTCAAACGAATTTTTAAGTGCTAAAATATCTATAAATATGATTGTTAAGTTGAAAATTAAGTGATCTACGATAATTTCAAATTCATAGCCACAACAGATGCCGAAGCTGTGAAAACATTATTTTTTTATGGATAAAGTGTAATTATTTTTTTATTAAAAAGTATGGATTTATATTTAAATGAACAGTTTCTTACAATTCGCTAAACTTTTGTAAAAATATTTGATAATTCATTTTCAACGCAGCGATTTTCTATTTATATATTATTATATTATTATTATATATTAAGTATAAATACAAAAAAAATAATTTACAATAGTATAATATTGCCCCATTTTAATTATTGTGCAACACTATTAAATATGTTAAATAAATTAGATAAACAAATGTTGCAAAAATTACAAAATAGGGCAATGAGAGTAATCTTAAATAAAAATAGATTAACTAATTGTAAAAGTATGATTGATAGATTAGAATGGTTGAATGTTCAAGAAATATCGAGTATGAATGTTTTAGTATTTATATATAAGTTAGAAAATAATATGTTACCAGAATATTTTAAGAAGTATTTAATAAGAAATAAAGATGTACATAAATATAATACTAGAAATAGAGAAAATTTAAAGATAATTAAGTATAAAAAAACGAGTACGGCTAGGGGAATTATGTACGGAGGCTTAGATTTATATAATAGTCTTCCAAGAGAAATCCGAAACAGCAAAAATATAACGGGTTTCATAAATGGAATAAAAAAACACCTTCGTACATATAGAAATAAATTATAATATTAGGTCTTTATTATTGTATATTTTTATTTTTTATTTCTGTTATGTATTTTTTATATATTTTTATATATGTTTACTAAATTTGTTAGATGTAAAGATTAGCTATTAAGCTAAATAAATTAATAAAATAAAATAAAATAAAATAAATATAGTGGTAAAACCTTGAATTTTCAATGTTTTCTTTGGATGCAAAAACAGAAATGTGCCACAAATAGGGTGATTGCGGCATCATGACGGTGTCATTTTGAGTCAAAAAGTGAAGTATGAACCCCTGCGTTTAGTATCAGTTGCTGCTTAGCATAGTTTTTATGAACTCTCATTTGTTCTAAGTTGGAAGTAATTATTGAAAGTTCTTGGTGAATGTACTTGTCGGATGCGAATTCCGAATGGAAGTGTCTGATATTTATGCGCTAATATACGTTTACTCGAAATAGAAGTTTCTTTGCGCTTGCTCTTCTCAATAGAAGCACTTATTTAATCATTTTGTGAAGATTTGACAACACTAATCTTTTTGTTCTGAATAACACATATATGCAATAATATATTTTTGTGTTGACAATGGCACAGAATAACTATTATTGATGCATTTAAAGATATCAATCAATTTGAATTTCTGGTCATTACATGTAAATGTCTGTGTAAAAAATATGATTTTATTATATCTAATACATTAAATTTGAATTAAAAAATATTTTATTAGGCTTATATGTTTATAAAGTAAATAATCAGATATAAATTAATTTAAATTTCCATAAATATAAATGTCACGTCAACAAATATAGCTGTAGCTTATTTAAGAATGGTCCCACGCGCCAATTTGTTAGCAAATAAAATGCAAATTCTCATATAAATATATTAATTTACATTTTTCACAAATGAGAAAATAGATACAATAAAAAACACGTATAAAAAATTCTGTTTCATTATACGCACGAAAAGGTTAAACATCCAATATTAGCATTTAAATGAAATTATTTAAATTAAACTGTACAACAGTAAATTTGAAAAAAGAGTAGATAACTCAATTTAGAATTGAACTATCGTTTTTTCATATATTACATGTTTTGCTAAATACCATTTATATGGGCAGAGTAACCTCTTGCAAAAAACATATTACAAAAATCGTGAGTTGGTAATATATATTGGGAATAGATGATTTAAAACAAATCATTCAGAGTTTACTTTACTTAATGGCAGTTTCACAATAGAGCTTTGACTTCATTCAAAATTATTCTCTACTTCACTTTATCCTAGGCCACGCAGTTACCCATGGTCCTCTTAATAAGAAACTTTGTTTTTGCCCCTTACGATGGGATGGCCAATTACAAAAGAGTGGCCATTCGGCACATTTTTTGAAATAAATTTATATTGGCCGTTAGAAACAATTACGAACAATCGTTTGCACGTGTTATGTTTTCTGGCAACGTCACAAATGAGCGCGGACAAATGGGCGTGCGTCAAAAGCGCTGCATCATAAAATCGCTTACCAAAGTAGCGCTGTAACAAAATAGCGTGCGTCAAACGTCATAAGAGCGCAAAAATACTTAGATAAAATCAAGTAATGAATATATTAAGAATTAGGTATACAAAATATATGTAAATTGTGATAAATTTACAAAGAATGAAAATTCACGAGATATAGTATTTTATTATTAGTAAAATTAGTATGTCAACGAAAAAAGCTGTTTTCATACAGCATCAACGATTCACAAATATCCCAATTATTTAGTAAATCAATTAAAAACCCGCACAATTGTTGTGTGAATAATATTTTTTAATATTTGCTAAAAAATATTGGTACAAAAATATATAATTCGTTTCAATGGAATATCTAAAATTTCAGCACACGCTTTTGGGAGTTGTAGTTATATACTACATCCCTCTCTGTATACATACATATAGTATTACATTCACATGTAACATTCATAGGCTGTTATTTTAAATATTCATCTGCTGCGCCTCTAGACCTATAAAATTACGCTACATGATATATTAGAAACGAAGAACACGGGCGAACATTAATAATTGAGATTGTACATTTTTCTCGCGTGAAATATTTAGATCCATATATCATGTGTGTGATTTCGGAATATGGGTGTGTATGTTACATCGTACGGGTACCTGTGTGGTTACCTCGGGAGGATTTAGCGCTAAAAGCGATTTCCTGGAATTGCGGATGTGGCAGTAAAAATTTTACTGGCGCCGCTGTATCGCCGTAAACGTCCGTAAATAAAACGAAATTATTGGGATTGTGATGGATAATTCGCAGAGGCGTGGGCGAAAATTAAATTAAAATTTAATATTTTAATAAAGTTTTAGCGATGGCATATGAAGGTCTGAATGAAATTATGTTCTGAAATTTAATACGATTTATTATTGAAGTCTGAATAACAAATTTCAATAATAATATAACTACTGGTACTAGCGTTAAATTTTAAAGTAGTAGAACTTTGATGCAGCATCAGTATAATATGGTAGATGTGACGGGAAAAAATATTTAGATGGGAACTAAAATATTGTTTCATTAAAAAAAAAGCAATAATGTTTTAACAATAAACTGTTTGCTCAGAGTTTTTTATGGTCTAATGCTATGGTAGCTGTTTAATAAACACTTATGAAAATGCATCTCAAAAGTATATATTTTAATTTAACTTCATTAATAAGAGTTTTTTTTCAAAATTAAAATCACTTGCTCCTACTATAGGTTTATTACATATTTTTTGTAATAAAATAAAAAGAATTGGCAAAACAACTTGACAATAACACAGAAATTGGTAAAACTATGACTTTATCACTGAGAGAATAAGATTTTAATTTCATTAAAGTTGAGTTTCTATAGAATCTATAAATTCACAAATACTACGAGATATATGTTTATATTATAATTTATGTATATATGTATATATATAGTTAAGCGCTTCATTGTGGGTGACATTAAAATACATTTTTTCGAATTTAAAACGCTTAATACATATTTTAAATCTAATTAAAACAATATCCTACTATCACGAATTAAAATTAGCTTCTCCGATCGTTTTGTTGTCTCTTTTATTTCGTTTTCTCAGACTTATTTCTTCTCTTCTCAGAGAGCTTTTCCGTGGTTTTCCCGGTTACGTAATGGCTTCCTTTCGTGATGAAAAACGACACAAAACGATTTCCTGCTCCTCGGGAAGCAGTCACGTGATCATTCAGTCACGGCATTACGGTATTTAAACTATGAACAAAAAAGCGTTATTAATGTCTGGCGTTTCTGTTTCGTGATGGTGTCCAATTCTGGACAACGCCCCGGATAGTTATCTCCAATCGAGAACACTTTGAATGCCTTATCGTGCGGTGTCTGGAACAATTAGGTTAATATGTTTTGTCTATTGGGTGTCTTCATTGCCGGATTAAACGGGCGATGAGTTTCAAGGAAAACTTTATTATAAAATCAAAATTAAAAAGCCAAGAAATATGATTTGAGGTTAAATTGCTGTCAAATGCAATCAATGAAAAAGATCGACGTTTGTAACAATACCACAAATAACAATGTACTTATTCGAAAGATAAATTTAACGAGTTTGTTCGAGGAAAACTCCTTTGAATAAAACTGTTTTAATAATAATATATGTTGTTAACTTTTTTGTATTGACTTGTATGAAGCCTTTGATTTAAAATAAATTAAGAAATAATAAACGTGAGAAACGAAAGAATGAATTTTTACTAACAGCAATTAGTTTAATTTATTACAGTGAAGAGTGCGACAATGTTGTATTTTATCTCCTATATTTATTCCAAAAATGTTATTGGTAAGCGTTGCTGAATATAAATACAAACAAAGGGACGAAAATAAACTTTATCAAATCTCACTTAATAACACGCGATACGCTGATCAAACGACACTCATTTCATTGATAGTCGAGAGAGATTGCAAACGTTGATTAATAAATTACAGAAGCTTGTAAAACGAGATTCGAAAATTGAGACCATATACTAGATATTAAATGCTATAATGTTAGTCAGGACAGTAATACTTGAGTTTGATTTTAAGCCATTGAAGAAAAACATTTACTCGAACATCTAATCATTATGTGAACTAATTACTACAAGCAAAAGTATAATTTAACTGATATGTGCTAGTGGAAGTATATGATGCTATTAAATGTCTGTGAATCTAAATTTGTATTTAATATAAAATCGGTATTTGGAAATTGTTGTTAAGTTCATATACGTTAATCTATTGTATTGCATTGTTTTAAATATATTTTCAATAAAGATTGTGTAATATTAGAGTATGCTTAAATTAAAATAGTAGTGGAAGTATATGCTGCTCTAATATGTCTATTTTTAAATTTTTGTTTGGTATATGATCATTATTTTGAAATTTTTGGTAAATCCAGATACGTAAATCCATTAAATTGCAAGTATGGGATAATTAAAATCTTTTATTATGTAATTTTTGTGTAAGCTGTAATTTTTCTTATTGGATAAAATTGTAAATAGAACAATAAAAATAAAACCTGTTAATTGATTTAAATATAGCAAATAATATTACAGATTTTTGTATCTTAGTGTATAATGTTTACGTTATACTGTCATTTTTCTCATCAGATAAAATTGTAAAAATAAAGCTGCAATCACTAAAAAATAAAACTTTGAAATTCAGAAAATAATATAGTACAAAAATTAAATTATAATATTTTTCTGGTTTAATTAATAATCAGAATATACCATAAAAGAAAGTATACAAAAAAAATTAAATTAAAAAAAATGTTTGCAGCACATATTTTTAATTTTAAAAATTGTATTATAATCTTTTGCCATATATTATATAACCATATAAATATAAACTGGTATTTTTAAAGTTACCATAGAAAATATATTTTTAAAAAATAACAATATACATACAGTGGGATTCCATATTAATAGAAATACCTATGATTTTTTTTGCTTTTACTATATTCATAAAAAAAATATATATATTATTTTAGGCACAGTACCTATTATTTAATAATAAAAAAAGTAATTAGAAACATTTTAAAACCATATTCTTTATTCATCTGCATTTATTTTTTTATTCAATTTTATTTAAACATTATCAAATTGAAAATTTGCCGTAATTACATATTTTTGTGAACTCTCAATAAAGTTCATGTCAGGATAATTCCCTGACCATGACAAAATCTGCACTTTTTTTCAGCCAGGAATGCAGTGACACTCCTGGTTTTATGACAGGGTGCAAAGTCGTGCATGAACATATACTCCTGGCCACCAATGAACCATTTTCCGACTTGAGGCAGGAATGATTTTCCAATACTTGTCTGTACTCACACGATGTGAAGGCGCCTCATCCCCTTGGAGGAGATGACTGAACATACCATGATACTGACAGGGAGTTTGACCGTCTCCACAAGGCAGTCCGAATAGAATTTCTTTCCTGGGCGTCGTCGAACAAACGATGATTTGTCCACGAAAATTTGGAATATGGACTTGTCAGAAAAATACCATAATCACAAAATTGGAATTTTTAAAAGTTTAAAAACCACTAAAATCCAGTCCTAAGGCCACTTCTTCCTCATAGCTATCATGAGGCGAGGTTTTTTAGCTAGACGATGACAAAAATGCGTTTCTATAACGACTTTAAACCGTGTATAAATTTAATAATAAAACCCAACTCTAAGATTTCATTAATCTGTAATATTAAAATCTATGAATATAAAATATAAAGGGCATACAAAAACTAACATAAATATTTTTTATTTGTTTCAGAACCAACTACAGATATAATAGGTGGGCCAGAGCTATTCATAGATCGAGGTAGTACCATAAATCTGACTTGCGTGGTTCGATTCTCGCCAGAACCTCCAGCATATATCTTTTGGAACCACAACGATGCAGTAAGTGTAATTTTGAAATGTTTATTTATAAACTGGTATTCTATACACTTATAAATAGCCACCCCTAGTAAAAAATGCTGTTATAAATATCAAATCTAATTAATTTACAACTTAATATAATTTATTCTTGATCAAAAACATCATATAATAAAAGTTTCATTCACTCTTTCCTTCATAAAAATAACATTTGCTCATTCTTTTAATTATTCATTTATTTTCTCCCCAGCCCATCTCTAATTACTTTCAAACAAATCTTTACATAAAAAAGTGCCATTAGCATCAAAAAGAGAGCGCGAGAGAGACCGGTCCGTCTGATGGATCGGTCTCATTTAAATGCAGAAAGATAAATTGAGGAAAGCTGAACAGTTTTTCTCCTTCGACTTTTTTTTCCTTTTTCGAACCCCCACCTCCGTCACTTTTCATTTTATTTCAGCTTTCTGGTTCGCGCTCGGCGAGCTTTTGTTGTTTGAGCATTTTATCTTCTAACTCGACCATTGTACGAAACTTTGTGTAACCATAATGATTGCGTATAATTTTGATAAAAATGTCACGTATATTTTTCTCAAATTCCAACTATTCATTCACACATACATACATATAATAATGCTGTATTATCATCTTACATAATAGCTATTACAGATAAATACTTTCGTTATTTTAACTCACGTGTAATATTGTTCTATATACTTTTCAAGTTACACATACTATGTTTTAATAATATCACTTTAAATAAATAAGTAAAGTTGCATTTTTACTGAAGCATATAAATTAAAAACAAGCTTTCATTCGGTTGAACCTATTAGAGTATTTATTTTTGGTGGGTATACAAAACATCATTAAATTTTTCAGTTCATTATTTAAATTCAGTTCAATCTATTGATAAAATCTATTAATTTAATATTTCATTGAAAAATTCAACATTCTGATAAAAAAAAAATCAATTCAGCGGTATTCGGAAAATGAATATTTTATTGAGCTCCGCATTTTCCTTAATTAGCATTCCGGACGACGGCTTAGAAAATTTCATCGTTTCTAACCAAGAACTTTTTACGTGAGCTAAAGCGTATCGATTTTCAATTTCCAATTAGAGTAATGTCTCACACCTGTACCATAATTTAATAAATGACACACGTATCATATTATACTATCTTAATTATCCTAAAAGTAGATTTCTCTGAGACTCATACTCCCACTCGCACTCAAACAAAATAATTAATTAAATCATAGGTCTACCTATGTTTTCACTTAAATTTGACTAATATTTAAATACATTAGATATTAAGTGTGTTTTTAATATTTATCTGGGAAGTATATAGTTCTAATATTTATATAATATCTATAATTAAACACTTATTTAATATGCAATAACCCATATTAATAAATTAAATTATTATAGACTCTCGTTATATGCAAAATACATTGTTTTTTAGCTACAAAAATTATTTTTATATCTTAAAAAAAAGTATTTTATTATTTGCTAAAAAAAATAACATCAAGTTAATAATATTGTCAATTTTTACTAAATAAATAAAAAAAAAGTATTTTGCCGTACCTACGATTTACTACACTTAAAAGAAGCTGTAAAATTAGATTTATTTGTCTCTAAAACATAAATACATCTACCTTATAGAAATAAACAAAGATACTATTACAATTTTATAGAGAACCCTACAGCGACGCCTGAAACTATTTGCGCTAAAATCTCGTAAACCAAATTACCATAAAATAATATTATAATTATACAAAATCTAATGAAGGGTGACTATTTAAGCAATGTTTGTTAATGTCAAAACAATGTTTGTTAGTGGTAATTTCTAAAGTCGGTTATAAAATTTATATTATTATTATTTAATGAGTGTTGAGCGTTAATCTTTGTCCCTTTTCTCACTACCTGCTCTTAATGCAACTTTGATTTTAGTGGATTTCAACCAATATTTGTTTTAAAAATTGCAGCGGGTGTAAAAATCGCTTATAAATAAATTTATATTTATTTTAATAAATTTATTTTCAAACGAAAAAAAAAATATTTTGCATTTTTCTCGAGAAATTCTTAAGAAATAATGCTTTAAAAAAAACTGTAATTATATACATAGGTATCCATACAACAACTTTTATCTAGACATGAACATAAAATATTTTTAAAATAAAAAAAATTAAATTTCTGTACCCTTAAAATTTTCTCAATATTATTTTTTATTTTTTTCGATCAATAGAGAGAGTATTAGGATTTAAAGGAATTGCAAACTATAGATCCTTATTAGAGAATAATGCGAACTAAAGAGTCATAGAGGACATGAATAACTGACGGGTCGGCAAAGTAAAACACGTTCTTCAAAACAAACCGAGCATCTTAAAAAATTATGTATAAACGTAGTTTACGCGAAGAGAGAATCTTCTCGAGAACTTAAAACTAATTATAAAATCTTTAGTAACAACTTTTCTAGCAAAAACATTACCATTGAAATCGTAACAGTAATATTATAGGTTATGAACTGTTAAATCATCCGAGCAACCAAGTTCCAACATTTTTTTACTAATAACCAATAAAAAAAATTGTCAAAGGCCTTCTCAAAATCCTAATATATGACATCTACTTGTATTCGAGTTATTTTGTCACTAGTTAGTGAATGACAGAAAGTTGATAACAGTGGAGCAGGCAAGACGAAACTTAAAGACAAAATTTGCTGAAAATTATTTTGAGTAACTTATTTTGACAATACTGCGACTGTTCTATAGTGTTTTATGCACAACTTATCATCTGTTTTATGATATATCTGACTTCTGTGTATTTGTAAAGATCAGTAAATAATGACGTCTTGGGAATCAGAATAAAAATAATACGTCTTAGAAGAGCAGCGAGACTTTTCAACCTTTTAAAAATAAATCAGGAACCAAATCATGCCCAGAAAAAAAATTCTCACTCCTCATCTTTTCAGTCGTATTTAATATCTGAGTGCTTAGTTTCCTTAATTCTACAGAATACCAAGTAAAAAAATAAAGTGACTAAGCAACATTCGAAAAAGATTCCTAAAAAACAGAACGGAAATATTACACAAAACCGTCAGCAATATTTTGTGAACCATCTAATGTTTTTCCATCAAGTTCACCACTAAGCAGCGCGTTTATTGCGAATGAATTTTTTAATTGCTTTAGGGTTATTGCTGATCAGGTTTTGTAAGTTTTTGTAACAATTGCGATAATAAGATACGATCAAACACTTAACTCTTAATCCCTGAAATTTCGCGAAAGCAGACGGATGTCCTGATCGATTTTATAACTTTATTTTTATCAATAAAATTACCTTAGCAGAAAACCATCCAAGATATTCCAAGTCATGCACTTGGGGGCGCTTTCTTAAAATATTTATAAAACTCAAAGGACAGTATTTTTCACAAATGATAATTTACAATACAGAAGCGGCTTAAAAACACTAATATATAAAATATTGTGTATATTAACTATAGAAAATATTGAAAGAATTATAAAAGAAGCCACAAAATGTCGATCAAACACACCTTGATATCTGTACTTATTAATAATAAATAAATCAAAAGCATTTTATTAATACTAAAATCATTCATATCTAAAAACAGAATTCTATTATATAAAAATACACATATATTGCTGACTACACTATTTGATTAATCGCTATTTTCTACTTCCCAAGCACTATATATATTTTTTTCTAATAAGTAACTTATCATGTTTCTTTCTAGATCATTAGCTACGAATCACCCAGGGGTGGGGTCAGCGTTATCACCGAGAAGGGTGAAACTACAACATCGTTCTTGCTGATTCAACAAGCGAGGCCCTCGGACTCGGGTCAATACCAATGCAACCCCAGCAACGCCCAGTCCAAGACTATATTAGTCCACGTTCTGAACGGTAACCATTTCACCACATTCTAATTAAAGTTCAACTGAATATTTAACTAACAAATTAATTAATTAACAGGAGAGTATCCAGCTGCGATGCAAAGGGGTGGCCAACCGCTTTTGCTCTCATCGAACGCTCATCGCTTCTTGATTATAACATCTCTACTATTCCTTCTATCTTGACAAATACATATAAGATGGAGCACCCATTAAACCATTCCATGAAATAGATGGAACATTAAAAAAACAATACGTAATGACGAACGAAATTATTGTAAATAGATTATATTTCAATGTATTTTATTACCGTGTTAATTCTATTGCACATAGTTATATATCATAGTAAAATGAGCTATTTGAATGTGTTGGTTAATTGTATATATTATATATAATATATATTAAAAAATAAAAAATAAACAAATAAGCAACCCTCTAGAAAAGCTTTCATATTTGGACGATTAATGATAGAAGACTGAGATGGATCTGTTTTAAATATTTTGAAAGGAACAATGGCCAAATTTTATTGTAAAATAAATGGAAAAAAGCCCTTATAATTTATTGTTTATTATTTTATTTATTAACTGTTAGATCGTTTAACGGATAGTTTATTCGAATGGCCGGTATAAGGGTATATAATTTCAATAAATAAATTATAACCGAATAAATTCTAGTGTAAATTGTATCATATATAATTATAAAAAATAAATTATTGTAAATATATTTAAATAATAACTATAAAGATCGTTGATGAGTAAAGCTTTCTATTATTGTTCGTGTATAAGTATTATTGTTATAACGATAGATTTGTAAATAATTTTTTTCATATATCATTCAATCCTTCATTTTTTATTTTTGATACCTAATACTATTTCTTAATCTTAAGGTATCATTTGCAAATTAAGCGTTACTTTCAAACTGTCAAAACTACTATTTTATTTACATATAAATATTTACGTAAAATATATCTTTTATGTAATGAAGAATTGTTTTAGTTTCATACAGTATAAAAATCCGTACCTTTCATTAGTAAAAAATATATAATAATATATATATGACATATATATATATATAAAAAAATGTTATTTCGTTTATACTGAGAAATTAAACTGTATATAAATATATAAAATATATATTGTTATGATTGATTATTCATACATTTCCACTGTGAGTGTTATTTGTATATTTAAAAGAAAAAATCACACTTGGAAAAAGATTATATAGTGCTTTGTCGATGTGGAAATATAAAAAAAACTGTTAAATAACACAATTCTCTGTGATAACTTATGACATAAGCTATAAATTAATATTGTTTGTATGTAAATATTTAAATTTAAATAAATATTACAATGAAACTTCATTATGTTTTTATTATTATGTTACTAAATAAAAGTAATCATAGAGAGAAAGAAAATAATGACAATATAATTATTTTATTATGTGTAATAAAATTAAATACTGTTTGATTACTTTTTTAAGAACGTTATTTAATAGAAATTCAAGATTGGATTTCTCAGAATTTCTTTACAGAAAATTAATCTAAATTGCTTTTTATATGCATTTAAAATGTGTTTTTGTAATATATTTATCATAATAATAAATTTCAATTAGAAAAAATTATACGAAATAATAATACATGAAATTTAATTTACACTGAGAGGTTTTCTGTTTACATAATTAAGTGGTTTTCCGTTACTTTATAAATTACAAGCTAATATTTAAAAAAAATACGTACTTCGTTAAATATATTTAATTTATTGTTCGAATTAAATTTTATCTAAAATATAAGAAAGAAAAAATCGTATTTATACAGAACAAAATATATGATAAATATGGAATGTTTATGTGAATCGTAGTTATTCTTAACCAAAGGTTCGCAAACTACTGGTGGTCCGTAAAAATATTTACATTTAAAAATGTTTTGCTACAAATTTCAAAAAAATATTTCAAACCTGTGCACTTGCACATCGTTTTGACAACGATTTTTAAACCGGTCTTAAAAAAATATTTCTTTGGTCATTGTGTAAGCCATAAAAAAATAAATAGCAAGATCTTTTAAAATTCCTAAACAATAATAATAGTCGCCTAGACATCAAAAACACCGGATATTGCTCAGGTATAGTTGCAAAAATAAAGCTTATTCAAAAATGTTATCCACTCACTATATGTTCTATAAAGAGCACATAGCTGGAAACAAAAATTTTCGCAGTGATAAAAAATGCCGTTTAGATCATAAACGAAATTCGCAATCGAGATATGACTAGAGTATTGAATTGCAACACCAACATCTCCCCACGTAGAAGTGCGCTGACTATTCAGAAAAAAAAATGAAATGAAATGAAAAAAGGTTTCTAAGGAAGCCAAACCAGGAACTATTAGAGCCGTTGTTATATGTTAAATCAATAGTAGATTTTTCAGATATGGCGGACATGTTTAATTTCTATAAATTAACCTAATAATTATCTTTCGGAAAATTTCGCAAATATTTTTACATTCAGAAATAAGCTGGATGCGATCAAAAAACTGACACTTTAGAATAGTGGCGTATGAAAAGAATCAAAATAAATGTTGTCACTATTGATTTTTTTAAATAGTTACCATTGTATTACTAACTTGTTAAGATATTCGAGACTTTTGCTATATATTTTTTATAGTACATTTAATACTAGAAAACTATCTATGAGCAGAAAATTTGCTAAGTTAAGGTATAAAATCATGAACGAATATATATGTTTTTTTCATTGCTAATGTTTCCAAAAAATATTATTTTATGTTACACTCCTTCAACAAAAATACATTTCAAGGTCAAAACTGTTTGGCTAGATAAACGTAAAATCAATACAATCAAAATAAATCGTAATATACGCGGTTGAAAGAACATCAATTAACAAAGTTTTTTCACCTAAGATCTGTATATTTTTGCAAAATTAAAAAATAAAAACGTTTCGGTATATATATATAGATAAATAAGATAACACAGAAATCAAAGAACTTTTGAAAAATAGCATCCAATAATTTACGAATATTTTTACCGTGTTTATTATTTTTAGTGTTTATTATTTTGATATTTCCTCATTTGGAAAACCACAATAATCCACAGATTAAGAAGACAAGGAAAAAAGCTACAATGCAGATAAATTATTATTGGCGTCAATTTGAAAAATATTTTAAGCAAAAAATATTATTGCCCTTAAAAGAATTTCTAAGGAATTAAATTATAAACGAATAAATATATTTTTTCCTTCCTAATATTCTATGTAAATTAAAAGTGGTTGCAATAGTTACAAACTAGTTTTTTATAATATAATAATATCTATGCTTAAATGCTTTTATACATTTTTGTATAAACGATTTAAAAAACTATCCATTTATAATATAATATAATTTGCACTCACCAAAGTTTTCGCCATCCATTTTCTGCGTACAACTGTCACGAACACGCTTTTTCACAATTACACTTATACACTACACTATATCTTTATTTATATTGATTTTTATTATTACACTTTTTTAACAATTTAATATTTTTTTTATACGTATAAAAACACTCGTCAATATGATGAGAAACTTCACAACATTGCACATGTATGATGTAACTTTCTTTATTCCATGTGCAGAATAAATACAACACTTTTCACATATAATATTTCTCCCCACATTTTATTTTTATTCACTTATGATTTTTAAGCTTATCGGAAAGCCTTTATGGTGGATCGATATCACGGGCACGGCAAGATGTGTTAGAAATCGCTGAAATGACGTCAGAATCGATAGATGCCACTAAATTTTGCATCCATTCTGTAGCCTTACGTAAAAAAATCTTCAAATTGAATTTCACTGTTACGATTTTAATTTTAATGGACACGGAACGAATTAACAATGCGTACTGAAATAAAGGAAAAAACTACATTTTTTGTTTATTCAATTGTTTTTCATTAAATAAATATTTGAATAAATATTAATTAATTCTCTCTTACATTTTTAACGCAAAGTTAAATATATCATTTGTTGCCATTTAAAAAAAATCTAAACATGACTAAATGTGTCTGAATTGTGGCCATTAACCATGAATGTTACAATTTGTGTTATAAAAATATGTTTATTGCAAAGATGATTAGATCCTTGCACAATAAAATAATACATTTATTTATGTTTATTTTAATATAGATAATTTAATTTAAACCAATGCGATGTAATGTACTAATAATTTACTGAACCATTGCTGACATATTTTTCCTATTTTTATTTACAAACTAAAATTAACAAACTTAACTATAATAAGACTCGAATTAATGAAAATCCTAATAGTTTCTCTACTGCTTTCTTATATAGTAAATTATTTGTCATTTTGTGTGTTGTTCGAATACAAATGGAGTGGAAAGGCAAATATTTGCTTTGTCTGGAAACGAAGCAAAGGTACTATATACTTACTATGTGGTAGTTATGTATAATGTGTACGAGGTATCAAATGTAGCAAAGTTGGTCGATTCAACGACTGAAGGAAATTGCTTTTGAGATGCGTTTGGTATATGCAAATCCAATGAAGTCTGTTGGCATGTGATTGAATTTTGGTTTGAATAAATAATTGGAAATAGTTTTCCAAATATTTATTACTAACTTAACTTCATGATCTCTTTATTGTTAGACTTATTTATTAGTTAATTTAAAAAATTATTTTTAGGATTAAAAATCTAAAATTGGTTGAGATCCACTAAAAATAATCAAAAGCATCTAAAAAAACTTTTTCATGACTATTGTAAAAAAATTTTTGAGTTATAGTAAATATAACGTACCACACTTAAAGCAGTAAATCTATGTCTTCAACCAGGGTTTCCTAACCTTTTCAAAATATGAAAGAAACAATGCTGACCACTAACGCAGTAATTAAGAATATTTACTATATAGTACTATCTAATTTGCTTGAGTAGATAAGCGACTGTGATAACGTAAAAAATATAGCGGTAGTCTAATGCCTGCAGTACACTTTCTGGAAGTTGGCCATGGTTGGCCAAAGACAGAGAATATAGTGGGTTACTTTGGTCGAGTTCGGTTCTGCCCGCTCTAAAATCTCTCGGAAGTTGTCCGAGGTTACCGAGAACGGGAGGTAAAGGGAGGGTAATTGAGCGACTTGGCCAGCTTCGAGCGCTTCCGATTATTGTCGACAAACGGACCGAAGTCGGAGCTGCTCTGAGATACTTCATTTTTTGCCCTCTCGCGTCTTAAGTGACGATATGGTTTTTCGCAAACTGAGATAGAACGAGTAATCCGGTTCAATTTCAGTATGCGCGTAGGCGTCCTTTGGTCAACACGCATGACAAGCACTGCATCGTGGTCACGTGGTCAAGTTACAATACCACATGCTCATAAGGGACCTCAACAGACTTTTACTGACATCTTTGAATATTTTAAGGCACCAAAAGGGATTAATTATATTTTTGATAATAAATTCTTCTAACAGATATCGTTATTATATTTTTTTTCATATAAAATTAAATAATTAGTAGTACTAGATTTTGTTAAAAAATCGTTTTGAATATCCTTATTTATTTTCCTTGATCGGTTAATATAAATGTCACACCATAACGAATTAATATTTAGAATCGATGGCGACAAATTCTAGGATAGTCACACCTGTGGTGTTTGTATTCTGAAGTATGATTTTTATGCCTTATGGTATTTTGCAAAAGCCGACAAAGATTTTGCGTAAATTGAATATTTACGACCGAAATGTTTTTACTGATATTGTATTGGTGAGTGCTCACACAAATTTTTATAATTATCAGTAGCGTAATTTTAATAATATGACAATTTAAAAATTGCGATTATTTGGCACATTTTTCGATCGCGCGCAAATATGCCAGCTGTACTTGACAGCAGCCGCCGTGCGGACGTCATTCACGGCTGCCGTCCGCACGGCATATAAAATTTAACACTGTGGCTGCTACTCAGAAGTCGGCGAACTCGGCCGACTTCAGTTGAACTTTGGTTCGGACAACTTCCAGAGAGTGTAGTGCAAGCATGAGATATTTACTATATATTAAAATACAAATTATTAATAGCATATTATTTGCACAACTCTTTTGATATATCATACGTAATTAGGTTTAAAACAAACACTAAATAAGTCTTAAAACAATAAAAATATTTAGCAGTATTTTTTTTTAATTTTGATACAATTTTAAAATCTGGTATTTCCTGATTTAAAAAGCTTCAAAAACGATTACAAAAAATATATAACAATGGTCCGAAATTTTGTGCTAATAAATTAGCAATTATATGGTAAAAATTTGCATTACATATGCACAATATTTTTTTGCTTATAAATGCTGAAAATATAATTATGGAAAAGTTAAAATCAAATACTGAAAAGTCTAAAAACAACTTTTGCTTTTAATGGTTTAGAAAAGTTTTTAAAGAGACTGACTAAAAAATTGTACATAAGTATTCTAAAATATTTTCACAAATTTTGGATAAAAAGCTTTGTATTCACAGGCTATTTGACCAACAGTAAACTTTTTATATCTAAGACTTTTGCTTATAAAATATGAAAAAACTAACATAGAAAAGGTTAAAACAAACGATAAAAATATTTACAAAAGCTTTTATATATATCTTAACAAATTAAAAATAAACAGTTTCAGATACGCATAGTATCTGAAGAACAGTTAAATTTTAATGTGTATGACTTTATTGAATAATATTAATAAAAAACAAACCCTTAAAAGGTCTGGAAACACTTTATTTTTAACTTTGCACAAAATTTGCACTTAAAAACGAATTTAAAAGTCTAGCAGGCAATGGTTTACAAAAGCTTAAAAAACAACTGTGAAAAAATAAAATAAAATATACTAATGGTTTGAGATAAGAAATTGCCAATAAAAAGCTCAAATTTCGTACAATATTTGCTAGGGCTCAGATTTCCAAAAATCTTTTGCTTTTAAATGTTAAAAAAAACAAACGTTAAGAAGGTAAAATTAAACCATTTAAAAGTCTGGAAACACTAGGAATGGAAAAAAAACATATTTATTCGTTCATGATTTTATTCCTCATTTGTATTAGCAAATTTTCTGTCAATTTATGATGAAAGTATGGAAAAAAAATATTAAAAAATAACAGGAAATTTGCTTATATTAAATGGTAAATCGACTTTAGTAATACAAAATTTAAGATTAACGGTTACCATTTAAAAAATCAATAGTGAAAACATTTATTTAGATTCTTATTTTATTATTTATACTTTAACTGCTCAGTAAGCTACTACGACAAACTTTAATGATGAAACGACTAAGAAAACTGCAGACACGAGTCTTGCAGTAGCATTATAACACTCATCTAGTTTGTACGTTTGGTCAGATCTAAAATATATCAGAGGTAAAAAATACTACCATTGATTAGCGTCTAGCGATTGCCACTCATTCAGAGAAATGAAAAAAAAACACTACGGGTAAGCATTTTCTATCTCTAACAAAAAGAACGATAAATACGTAGATAGACAGTACTTCGCAAAAGTTCTTCTAAAGAGGGTCTAAACAGCTTGTTTCTCGTTAGGAAAAGTGTCTTAAATGGAAATTATGATTAAAAATATACTATTAAATTAAATATATAAAAATACCGGAAAATCTTAATTAACACCCTTCTTTAATATGTATCATATATAATTCTAATACATATTAAAAAAATATAGTATGAAAATCATAAAGCAGTGTTAATGATGTTAAAAAGTATCGATAGTATAATTAAAGTAAAAAATATTTTTTAATTTAAAGTTAATTTAAAATTAAATAATTGTATGTAATGGTAAAATTTAGTCTGCAATAAACTACAAATAATTGTTTTACAGCTGTAAAATTTAAAAAGTTTTACTTTTTTCGTATAATGAATAATGCGTGTTAACCCATAATCCACTAATTAAAACCACATCACGCCTCTTCATTGTTAACACCGTCGTATTAATTACAGTTTACCGCTCTCGCGGGAACCGTCTAGTAATTAAATATGTTACATAGTTTTTCATAGCTTGTCATAATGCAGCTAGCTACTTTTTGAATGTGGGAGGCTGCAGTGGCAACCGGAAAAGTGTTAAAACTTTGCAATCATATTTTCCTTGCGGTACGTCGTAAAGTTTAGTGACTAAGTCTCGCCGTGCCTGTTGCAGCTTGCAACTCGCGAGACCGTATATTACATATAACAACTTTCGGTGTCATAACTTTGCGGGCGCCGTTAAAACAAACAAGTTTGTACACAGGTTTCTATGGGTTGGCCAAATTTTTAGACCGTTCGCTTATTAATGTTAGCGTAAGGCTAATCTCGTTTGTGGGGTTAGCTCGTGGATAATCCAATACCTTTGATAACCAAGTTGTAATTTTATGTCTTGGTGAAGATATTTTTTATGTTTTAACATACACATTACCAATACGAAAATAGGAATACAAGTTAGGTTTTGTAGATACGAATGACAATGATGTACCAAAGTACTGTCAAACGATGAAGCTCTTTGTATAACAATCCGGAAAAATATGGGTCTGCCAGAATCCCTCAAAAATATAAAATTAAAGTCCATACAAATTTAAAAAACAAATAATAAAATAAGTTTTAGAATGATATATACTTTTCATAACAGCCAAATGATAGACACGGGAAAATACAGAATGACCTGCCTTACAATATATAAGCCTCAATGTATAACTAACTATAATAAATATATGAAAGGTGTTGACCGCGCAGAACAATATTTAGCATTTTAAACAATATTTTGAAAAACAATAGAATAAACAAAAAATGTAGTTTTTTCATTTATTTCAGTACGCATTGTTTAATTCGTTCCGTGTCTATCAAAATCTGAATCGTAACCGTGAAATTCTATTTAAAGGTTCTTTTTTACGTAAGGCTACAGAATGGATGCAAAATTTAGTGGCATCTATCGATTCTGACGTCATTTCACCGGTTTCTACCACATATTGCCGTGCCCGTGATATCGATCCACCATAAAGGCTTTCCGATAAGCTTAAAAATCATAAGTGAATAAAAATAAAATGTGGGGAGAAATATGTGAAAAGTGTTGTGTTTATTCTGCACATGGAATAAAGAAAGTTACATCATACATGTGCAATGTTGTGAAATTTCTCCTCATATTGACGAGTGTTTTTATACGTATCAAAAAAATATTGAAATAGTTAAAAAAGTGTAAATAATAAAAATAAATATAAATAAAGATATAGTGTAGTGTATAAGTGTAATTGTAAAAATAAGTGTGTTCGTGACAGTTGTACGCAGAAAATGGATGGCGAAAAATTTGGTGAGTGCAAATTATATTATATTATAAATATATAGTTTTTATAAATCGTTTATACAAAAATGTATAAAAGCATTTAAGCATAGATATTATTAAATTATAAAAAACTGGTTTGTAACTTTGGCAACCACTTTTAATTTACATAGAATATTAAGAAGGAAAAAAACATATTTATTCGTTTATAATTTAATTCCTTAGAAATTCTTTTAAGGGAAATAATATTTTTAGTTTCAAATATTTTTCTTAATGACGCCAATAATAATTTATTTGAATTGTAGATTTTTTTCCTTATCTTCTTAATCTGTGGATCCTTTTGGTTTTCCAAATGAGGAAATATCAAAATAATAAACACTCGGTAAAAATATTCATAAGTTAATGGATACTATTTTTCAAAAGTTCTTTGATTTCTGTGTTGTGTAATTTATCTATATATATATACCGAAACGTTTTTATTTTATAATTTTGCAAAAATATACAGAATCTTAGGTAAAAAAACATTGTTAATTAATGTTCTTTCAACCGCGTATATTACGATTTATTTTGATTGGATTGATCTAATGTTTACCTAGCTAAATAGTTTTGACTCTGAAATTTATTTCTGTTGAAGGAGTGTAACATAAAATAATATTCTTTGGATAATATAAATAATTATGGTTCATACATTTCATAAAAAAACTCACGTGACTCAAAAATACGACTCATTGCATTGCGACACAATGGGATAAAACTCCAGGTTTGACCAGGTTTTAATAACTCGTAATGGATGACGCCAATCATGTCCCACCACACACAAAAAAGGACCTTTTTTGAGGTCAATGAGGGTTTAGGGGTAGGTATAGGTACTTTGTTTTTAGAAAGCCATTGATTTTTTTCTTTGGATTGATGGATAGGACCCACTTTTCATCGCTTGTAACGACCTTCTCAGAAATGATGCCGTTTCGTGCCTAGACGGCAATTCACTGCTCAATGGTCGTTTGTGAAAGTTCGTGCGGTACCCAAATTCCTTGCCTGTGTTTTTTTCCAATGCGCTTGAGATGGTCTTTAACGGTCGTCCAAGGGCAGCCAAGCTACTCTGACAATTCTTTAATGGTTTTTCGGGGATCCGCCTCCACTGCTGATTTTACCACGTCATCGTCTAATTTTGTAGATCTTCCCGATTCGGGGGCATTTTTCAACCCCCTATCACCACTTTTAAATTTTCTAAACCACTTGTGACATTTTTGAAGATGCAATACGTCTTTATAAATTTCACAGATGATCTGAGCGGCTTCTTTTGCTTTCTTTCCTTGATCGAACAAAAATAGCATATAATAACGCAAATTGGTCTCATGGATTTCTGGCCTTGACATTTTTTTCTATAGAGTAAAAAAAACCTTCCGAGTATTAACAAAAGTAGACTAACAGAGCTATTAATTAAATCAAATCTTACGTGCTAACTCAACGATAGCCGGCAGCCAAATAATTTCAAAATCATCCCTTTAAAAATTATCATTACTCTCCGCTTTTCCTATTATTATGTAGAAATAGTATACTACCATCTCTCAATATCGTGTAAAGGCAAACTTAATAGTATCCTAGTATTTTTTTTTAATAAAATAAAACGCATGATGCAGAACTTAAGCCAAAGTCCACGGCCACTAAACAATGTTCTTTTAAGACTCGTACACGAGTCCACGGGCGTTAAGCTGTCTCGTTTTTACTAAAAGACATTTAACCAACTTCATCGATCTTTTCGATTTTTACTTCCCATGGCAATATGATCAACAGAAATTAAATGGATTTAAAATCCATTTATTGCATCAAAATCGTATTTGAATATCACTTTGCAAAACAAATTATTCGATTTAGCTGCTAATGAAAGATTAAACACGATTTTCAATAATATTATATCACTGATCTTTTTTGGATTCATCTTAAAATAAAATATTTAAAAAAATAAACAGCTCAAGTTTTGCACTTAGAAGTCATTATTTTTGTTTTAATCATATTGGGTTATGTTCAGTTAAATTAAATTTTTAGTTTTCTTAAAAATTTTAAGGTTAAAAATTACATATAATTGTTAACCATAAAATTTTAATTTATAATCTTGTTATTTAATATTTTTTAATATTGTTTTTTCAAATTAATAAATAAATCTCATATTTAAAAAAAAATCACTTTACTATATTTGCATTAACACAGTCAGTTTGAGAGCTGTCTTTAGCTATCTTATGATATTTTTTCCGTATTTTAAAGTCTGTGAAAACTTCTCCTTCTTTAAGAGTCTTTTGTCATATTTATTTAAATTACAATTTCTTAATGATTGATGCTTAAAACGCCTTAATTTAAATAATGTTTAAATTATCTAACGCAAAATTATGTAGGATCTCTTGTAATAAATTTGACTCCCATATTTTGGGTGTTGCCATATTGACTTGCTATACTCAATTTGCGTTAGCACAGTCAGTTCAAGAGCTACCCATTTCATCATTATACATAATTGAGAAAGTGATTGCTATTGATTTAAATTAACTATACTGTTAATCTCTGCTTCCTGATGAACGCCTCAAAATCTTACAAAACGTTCGTAAATAAGTATATAAGCTAATGACTGCACGTTTTGTACGCAAATTAGGTAGATATTTTGATTATAAATAGTTTATTAACCGCGCATTTTAATACTTATTAATTATAGTTACACTTACAAATATATTTTTAGCGGTAATAGGATTTTTATATTATTATTTATAATTACGTATTTGAAAGGGTCGCGTAAAAGTTGTTTTTTACGTCTGTCACAATTCCTATTTTTTTAAGATTTTAATATCATGTTTATTTAAATGACAATTTTTTAATGGTTGATACAAAAATGACTTTGTTAAAACAATGCTTAAATTTTGTAACGCAAAATGATGTTGGATCGCTATTAATATAATTGACACCCATATTTTGGGCAATTAAATTTGATCCCATGTTGACTTGCTATACTCAATTTGCGTTAACACAGTCAGTTCGAGGGCTACCCATTATTCATAATTGATAAAGTGATGCCAAGTTTTTTTTTACGCTCCTAATATTAACTCTAAAACACACGATACGAACATACGTTAAATATGCTAATCATTACTCTGATTGATTGATAAATATAAAAAATATAGTATAAACATGAGAATCGTGTGCTTTAGTGCTAATAGTAAGGGACGTAAACGCAAACTTGCCATTTTTTTCTCAATTATGAATAATGATTAAATGGATGGCTCTCGAACTGACTGTGTAAACGCAAATAGCTTAGCATAAAAACTCAAATATAATAATTTTAAAAATACATTTCCAAAGACAATACATTAAATGGATTGTATTTTTTAAGGAATTATTTTTACATCAAGAATCTAGAGAAGGGTATGGTTTACATAATTTAAAACATAACCATGTTTTTAGTCGTGTTCTTTTTTCTGAAGTAACTTAATCCCGATAGCTGCCGCATTTAAATTGGTTTCACTTCTCCAATATCTAGATTTGAAAACATTCGAAAGTGTCCGTCTTTACCAGCTCTCCCCAACACACAAAATAAATTTGGCCTCAACCGCCAGTCCACGTGGGCGGTTTTGGAGGCGGCTGGTGCAAATCCTCCGGCCGGAACTCGTCCTGGGGCGTCGGTCGAGGAAGGAAGCGGAAGGACCTCGCACCGGAAGCTCTGGCTCCGCCTAATCTAACCGGAAGTGACCCGTCCCATCTTCATCCCACACACACACATCCATACCCTCACGTATCGGTTGCCATTGTTGGTCGGTAAAGATGAGCGATGGGATTAATGCAACACTCAAAGGATGCGGCCACCGGACACCAATTAATTATGTCCAACAATGCTTGAATTTCGGTAACCATCCTTGCGTCTTTATGCGGTATTTAAGACGTTTTGTGTTGATCGAAATCAAAATCTTCTATAGTTCAATTAACTAAGTTCCGAAATTATTAAATGCCGACTCACACTGAGGAAAGTACTCTAAGCTATCTAACGAGAATAACAATTAGAATTATTAGGTTAATTTTGAATATTTTTTACAATGGAATAAAATTTATTTTATTATTTGAAAATAACAAACCTTTATTTTTTTTTTAATATTTATTTTTTACATATTATACTAACTTTTACTATCACATAAAAAAAATATCTTAAATGCATGAACTTTTTTGCTTGGATTTATTGGCAATCATTCACTTTTGTATAAAGCAAAATATCTGGTTAACAGTATTTTTTCAGAGATTTTCTTTCTGACTTTTTTAGTTACGTGATCCTACTACTACATTACATATGATTCTCAACAAATCCTACATATTGCTATTTTCCTATTGATATTGGCCACTTTATTTCACAATATGGTAAACCTCAGATATCTTCATCGAGCAGGTAATCATCGTTCATGAATTTTAACATTTGAAGTCATTGTAATTATTGTTGCCTGAATAATAAAAAAAATATTATGTGGTGAAACACTTAAATATTTTAGTTTTGACTCAAATAATCTGTATTAGTAAAATAATCCAGAAATAGTAGACTTTGTAATTCTTATATTTCTCGATGGTATACAAGTCCCTCCAAAGTTTTTCCAAAAAACCAAAGATTTTTTATCAGACTTTCACTTCAACTATCACTATGCGTCCAACTTGGAATTGACGAAATTTCAGATATACTCATACCAAGCGAAACTTAGCTTACTTAGAAGTCCAAGAGAAACAGCCACTTTCACTTCGACCATTCGATCTGGTCCTTCCAACAGTGACCCTGAATCTCTTAGAGTTAAACCCGATCTTCGATAAGTCATGAAGACCACGTGACTTTTCACCCACCTTAAAAATATTATATATATATCGAAGTGTACTAAACCAAATAGCGCAAACATACACTCTTCTTCACTTTACGCATCTTGCAAAAATGTTGCAACGCAAGCTGCAAGAATTAAGAAACTTAAGATTTTCAGCAACGTCATAATTATTAAAAAATCTGGTACATATCTCACGACTATCCTGTGAAATAATTTATTGTAAAAAAATTACAAAATAGGGCAATGAGAGTAATTTTAAATAAAAATAGATTAACTAATTGTAAAAGTATGATTGATAGATTAGAATGGTTGAATGTTCAAGAAATATTGAGTATGAATGTTTTAGTATTTATATATAAGTAAGAAAATAATATATTACCAAAATATTTTAATAAGTATTTAATAAGAAATAAAGATGTACATAAATATAATACTAGAAATAGAGAAAATTTAAAGAAAATTAAGTATAAGAAAACGAGTACGGCTAGGGGAATTATGTACGGAGGTTTTGATTTATATAATAGTCTTCCAAGAGAAATCCGAAACAGCAAAAATATAACGGGTTTCATAAATGGAATAAAAAAACACCTTCGTACATATAGAAATAAATTATAATATTAAGACTTTATTATTGTATATTTTCATTTTTTCTTTCTGTTATGTATTTTTTATATATTTTTATATATGTTTACTAAATTTGTTAGATGTTAAGATTAGCTATTAAGCTAAATAAATTAATAAAATAAAATAATAAATAATAAAATAGCTGTCCCCCAATTTTCTTTGAACTTTAACCTTTGAAATATTATATTTAAATATGTTGAACTTATATTTATAAAATTATCATTAAAAACGTATGTTAGGATTAAAAATAAAAGAAAACATGTTTATATTTGCTCCACGACAAAGTTCGCACGGGTCTTAGCGAATATAATCTTTTGACCTTTTCGCCGGGGTAGGTAACTATCTAAGTAATAAAAATAAAACGCGACGGTACTGTTAAGAGTAAACAATGTAAGTATGCTTAATGTGTATCTATATACGTATGTATATGGTACACCACAGCATAAAAAATATTTATTAATATAATAAGAAATTTAATTCAAAATTTAAAATCTCAGAGATTTTTCTTAATACTTAAGATTGCAATTGCTTATTTAAAAATAAATATATAAATTGGCACTATTTTTATAATAAAATATTTTTCTTCTACTCGAACCATAAAAATATGGCTTGACGAAAAACCTGTCGGCAGGCGCTAGTGTACCAAGAACACGGTTTTCATTAGCGTCGTTTCTCCGTCACTTATCTGCACTTATGCATAAACTCAAACTAAAAATTAAGCAAGTTTGACTTTGCGACCGGTCTTATTTAATTTTTTTCGCGGTTTATTTAATTTATGATAAGTTTTAAATAACTTAACATAAAATTGTAGCAATGCCATATAAGTAACTATCTGATAAATATAGCTTTCAATTTATATTTCATTAATAATGAATCTGCGTGCAAGGATTCCGGGCAATGGGTGGTCGTAAATAAACTCCACCTTAACTCATAACCCTTTCAGAAGTTATGCTGGGATGAAATTTACAGGCAGTGCAATTATTTTCAGAAAGTGTTATACCTAATCCCAATCATGTTTACGAGTTTTTACTAATTTAGCTTAGTTTAAAGTAAATTATAGGATAGATAGAATAATTTATACCAAATAATAATATTTTTAAATTCTGTATAAACACTATTTTATAATATTCAATAATGATTTAAATTTTGTAAAATAAATTTTATTTTCTTGACTATAAAACGAAATATTTTTTTTATAAATATTTAAACAACCAAAAGCTCAGGTGTAATGAAATGTAGGTCATTGTAAATATCATTTAATCACGAAAGTGGCTGAAAAACCTGAGTTTCGCTTCTCATATGCATCTTATGTTTTTTTTTAATTTTGATCGTATCTAGAATTAGTGATTATTATATAATTTTAATTGCAACAGATCATTCTGATTATGTTTTTTGAGATTTTTCTAATCTCACATATGAATATCGTGTTAAATAATTTAAATTATTTGTGGGGATTTTAAACCAGCTGCGCCACTAATCATCATAACGTTTACTTGAACAACAAAAATATAAATCTTATAATATCAACCTAGTTGCAAAAGTTATGATTAAAAACATGTAACGAAACAGAAAAAGCATAATTCTCTCTAAAACATTACCCACCCTTTATCACTGCTGATAAAAATACGCGCATTAAAGACAATCGGTTTGATTTTAAATCTATGAACTCCCTGGTTACCAAGACGTTATCCACCCATTACTACCACTCATAAAAATATTTTTTTATGGAAAGACGTGTGTATAATACAATGCGTTTAACACTGCGTCTATTACTTTCTGGTAACCGATCGCCGAAGTTCTAACATTTTTAAATGGGTCAATATTGAAAGATTTCTCTTTTCGTTGTTTGAGTGTTAATTATGGTGATCTGTAAATTGTGAATAGTGGCGCAGATGGTTAACAACTTATACAGCTTTAATTGAGAATCAATGTTTTTTAACATTCTCTAGAGCCTTTAAAACTGTTCTATCGATATTATTAGCAGCGCTGTAATAAGGATGAAAGTCGTTTAAAAAAATATACTACGAAAAAGTTTGAGCGCGTCGATATCTCGTGAATCCTCGTGAATTTCTCAATGTTTTACAACCCACCAAACCTTCGGAACCTTCCCTTGCTCCACTTTCACCTACATATATATTATATATAAATATGTATGTATTTCTATACTATGTATGTGTATATCGCACACGGCGAAATTCGCCTCGACGCCCCGTTCAAACATCGTGAAATATCGTGTGCGTTTGCTCTCGTCTTGAGCAAATTTGCACAAACTAGCACTTTACGAGAAAGTTGGCGTCAACTTATTAGAGAGAGGCACGGATACGGCATAAGAGGGGTGAGAGGGGGTGGATTTTAATAAAAAGTTGTTGGTCCAACGGTAGAAGTGGATATGTATGCGGCGGCTGACCTTTACTCGGGGCTAACAATTACGACCCAGGGTCCGGTGGACCTAACGACGTCCGACACGTGCGGGCCTTGAGGTCCTTTTGGACCATTTCTGGACTTTTTGTCAAGTTTAAAATGCAAAGTGTCTACACGGACGAGAAGCCGGAGCAAAACTATGATTTGGCATAAAAAAACGAGCTGTTTTTTGCTGATACTATACTATACAATTAGTATATGTACAAATGCTATAGAAGCTCAACTTTTATATATTGATTTATTTCGCTCTTTCCTCTTAGTAATTCATAAATTATTGTAATGTAATGTACTGTATGGTTGCATTTTTAATTAGGTTATTAAGTCCGCGGGTTTGAGTTACTGCAACAGATTCAAAGTTTTATTTATAAAAACAGACTATTCCAACTGCTAAGTGACATATATTGCTTATAAACTATATTACCCAAAATAATATAGATATCGCAGTTTCCCAGACTTTTAGTCTGGCGGTTAATACTTGCTTATAGGTATTTATTACGTCTGATTGACTTACCCAATTGATATTGATTTATCCTGTTGTAGCGCATTGGACTTACGCCTGTCTAGTTACAACAGAAAATTAAATAAGACACTATAGATTATGAGATTTTTTTGAATAATACACTTTAGGTGACGATATCTCTGACAATTCATTTCGATATTTTAGTGCATAAAGTTATTTTTAAGAGTACAACAGTTTTTAAATTAATTGTAAAAAAGTACAATTATTAGCATATTTAATATGTATATATAGGGGTCTATTCATATTTATATAAAGAAAGGTATTATGACAAAAACTTGGCAACACTCTAATAATACTGGCGTGGCGGTTTTTCTCTCGCCTGGCAACCATCGCCCTGTTCGCGCACGCATCACGCGCTCGCGTCTCGTATATTATATTCTACTATGTAAACAACTTTGTATCATAATAAAATCTGTGTCTAATTGCTAGTCGTCACTATCCCGCCACCAAATTTAATTGTTTTTATTTGTCACAATTAGAGTATCCAATTACTTGAACCATCAACTACTCGAGTATCGAATATTAAAATTTTAAAATACTCGAGTACTCGAGTACTTTCGAGTATTTACCAAATGTACCAAAATAGCTATTATTCAAATTTGTGCATATATAAATAAATAAATAAAATACTTAGTATGTTAATTTTTACAATTATTTTAACTTCACGAACATACTTTTTAAAAACAATAATGCAAAAAGTGTCTCGAATTTAATATTACCGCTAACCTTTGGTTTTATTATTCCCGTTGTGGAAAAAATCCTTTCCGTTGTTGTTGATGTTGGTCTTATTGTCATTAACGCGTTGGATAAGGCTTCTAATTTATCTGGTAGCTTTTTATAGATATAAAATTTTTTGAACTCTCTTTTTATGTTCTCTATTTTCATTCCCTTCTCTGCTTTTCTCTTATTTCCTTCGACTATTGACAAAATAGCATTTTGTAATTCTTCTTGAATAGATTTTTTTTCTTAACAATATTCTACTCCTTCTGATTAGTGCGAAGAATTTAAATCTATATCCTTCGAAGATGTATTTGGGTGAATCCCTTTCACTCTAGAGCTAAACGGTTCGCAAAGAACTGACTTTACTTTAAATGCCTTTAAAACACACAATTGTTTTGATTTATATTTTAAGCTGAGGGATCAGTTTAAACAATTTACAACACTTTACGCTACAACTGCATAGTCATATAACCTAAATTTTTTTTTTGATATTTCATATTGTTCATTGCCATAAATTAGATAAGTCGGGACTGTCGGACAGAAAACACAAAAGAAATTTCTCCGTCGTACCCACTAACATAGCCGACGACCGGAACTATGCAACTATGGAACTATGAAAAAATTATACCTGATAGTAACTGCTCTAACTCGGGACTTCGGGCATAAATGCCAAATAAAAGCAAGACGTTAACCTTTACCGGACCGAGTTAAAGTTATTTTTGTTTCTGAAATATTTCAAAAATTTTTAATTTCGAGTATTAATCGAGTAATTTTCAAAATACTCGATTATCAAGTACTTGAAAAATAGACAAGTATACTCGAGTATTGAGTACTCGATTACTCGAATTGAAGACTCTAGTCACAATACTGCGTAATGTAGTCTCCAAGTTGTCTTCGAAGATTGAGTTAAACTTTTGGATTTTGATGATTGTGGGTTATGTCAATTATGTCGGATTACGATAGAAATAATAAATTAATCACTATGACAAATGCGAGTCACATACTCTTGTTAACGCTTTAAAAGCGATATTATTTTTAAGTCAGTGTCTAATATGTGGAAAAACTTCCGCAGCGTAAAATCAAATTTTGTAACAACTCTGCTGTGAGAATAACAAAGTGAATATATATAGACTCGATTCTCACGACAGATTAACTGTGCTATTAGGAAATTTAATACCGAATTTGCTGGCTAATTTTAGTTTGCTAATCCGTTCCTAATTCACAGATGAGGGTGTGTTATATAGTAGAAACTATAGTCTAATCAGCTAATAAAATTATATTATGTATTTTTTGGTTGAGTAATATTTATGAAATGTTCAGTACAATAATTATTATTAAAAAAAAATATAATTCTTAAAATAATATTATATATCAAAATAATGACTTATTTATTAGAAACGCTTTAATTAGTTATTGCTTTAAAATAAATTAAATAATGGTTTATACAGATTTTTTACTGTCTGGATTAAATATATTATATTAAACACCATAGATCATAAGAACAATACCTCAAAAAAGGATTCTTTATAAACAAATTTTTATCGTGTTAATACAAAGTTGTTGCATTAAAAATATATAATTATAAATTTTGTCTATTATAATAAAAAAAATACGTAGATAGATAAAATGTAAAAAAGGACTTAAATGGAGAATAAAGCTAAAAATTGTTTTGCTAATTATCTTTAAATGAGATACAGGGTTAGCCAAATTAAACTTTAAGACATAGATATGTTAATGTGTATTTCATTGATAACAGACTATATTGAATACTATAACTGATATGATATCATTTGAAAAATAGTATTGAAACGTTTTTCTATGACGTATTATAAATTATTTTATTACAATCCTTGCTTTTAGATATTCTATTTATATTTTCTTTATATTAAGCATTTTATTCATCGCATCAATCCGCCATAAAGATTTACCGCAGAGTTATTATTATTTTTTTACGATCGTACCATATTCTCCGTGGCATAAATAATTTAATACAAAATTTAATATTCATATAATAATATTAAAATTGTGTTGAACGTGCCTTGACTCTAAAAATAGCACATCGAACAAAGAATTGCTGTTATTTCATATCGATATCGGACTTCGCATCACGTATGGGACTCCAAAATCGTTTACGAGCCGATGGGGTATTTGATAAAGAATTAATTCTATTAAAATGTACCTCTCATTTAAATATAGACCTTTGAATCGGATAATAATACGATTATTGAATCATCAAATGTACAATGTAAATCTGCCGGTGATATTAGAAATACATCTGAGCTTATGTGGTATTGAGCAAACGACTTTTTGGTTGATAAACGTAGCATGTTTCGTATTGAATTTAAATTATAAATAAATGAGACAGAATTTGTGTTTTTGAATACAAGTATTTCTAAAATTAAATATCAAAATATCTTTGCTATTTATAAGCTTAAATATATTTGCTGTTTTGATTAAATATTGTTATTTTTATTAAAATGCAATCTGTCTATTTAAATAATCTTCTTCTTTCTTCCACTAACTAAGCCCCGAAGAAAAAAAAAACAAAAAAAATATATGAAAGCTTTCTTTAAATAATTACCATAAAATTATAGTACGTTTAATTAAGTCTTATTATAGGTTAGTTGGTAGTACTTTAGTTAGTGGTCATGATATTGCTTATATTAATTAAATATATTTGTTAAATTTAACTTTCGTTTAGTTGAACATTGATTACTTTTACCAGATTACTTGCCAGCATGTTGGGGTCAGTTTTTAATTTGTTTACTTTTTTTTTAAATGTTTCTTTTTTACTGATACAGTTTCAGTCACTTAAAACATAACTGTAAGGCACAAACCAAGCACTACTTATCATCAACCTGAGGTTTATTTATTCTGGAAGCACTTGATGTTGATATTGGGTATGAAGATTACACGTCAAATATGATCTCCATAAGACCGTGATAAAGTTATTTATTATCATTTTTTTCAAAACTGAGACTGAATTTGCTCTTATGAGCCAGTTGTAGTCGCAGGTGTTTCATTTTGTTCTAAATATGAGTTTTCCGGATCAGATTTCTGTTAACATATTTGGCGGAGTTTCCTTGTGGTATCATTTTTCCATTAAGGAATACCGGATGACAAGTATCTTTGTTCGACGTAAACATAACATGGATTGCTTAAGTTTCATTTGCTCTAATTTGCCATTTAGAGATTCAAGTTTGTTCTTTTGGGAGATAATCTTGTATTTTCTTCAATGCTAATTTTAAGTCTGTATCAGACGTCATTATCGTAGTGTCGTCGGTAAATGTAGAAATGTAGGAAGATCTGATATGTCGTGTATAACAAATATATACAGCATAGTTACACCTGATGATTTTTTGTTGTGATTTGTGTTTACTTATTCGATCTTTATTTAAAAGTGTCTATCTTTCAGATAAGATTTTACCATTAAAAATATGTTGTGTGAAAGCTTTGAGACACTTTGTCAAAAGCTTAGGTTATATCTAAGAATATGGGTCTGAGATACCTTATTCATTTTAAAAGTCTTCTTTGATATTTATTTTTAACCTATACACTTGTTCTTGAGTGTTTATTTCTAGAGCCAAATTAATGATTTGGTAAGAGTAAGTTCTTCTATAACCAGTTTAATTATTTTTAATAGTAATTTTTAACATTTCTGACATAACTAGTAAGATATTTATTGGTCTGTAGGTGGCAAAATCGTCTGGTTCTTTTCCTGTTTTCTAAAGTGCTTAATTGAATTACCGAGTAGAATAAGATTAGTAATACTAAATAACGACTTTTACATGAAAATTTGTCTTATTAGCGTGCATATATTTTAAAGTTTTTATTTTTTAATTTGAGATTTTTTTAATTGTTTTTCTGTCTGAATTCGTGTTCCAAATTTCTTTGTCACTATTGTTTTTCTCAGGAAATTATTTATATGTATTGTAAGTGATTAGATTGTCTCAATATTCTCTTAAGTGGCTATTGATTTACGTAGTTCTGATGTTAATTTAGTTAATTTGGCTTTGTCTTTAGGTGACCGCATGTATTATTAGTTTATTCTAAGCCTTCTTTTTTGAGAATTTGATCTTTAATATTTTTATATATATAAGAATTTATCTTGCATTTTGTTTATTTTAATTTAGATATTAAATTGCATTTTTTTAGTGCTAAATTATTATTTATTTTTTTGTTAATATTTTATGAAGTCAAACCAGTGGTTGTGATTTTTTGTATTCCTATAACATTACTGTTTTGTGATAGTTGTTAGAGAATCGTCAGATAAGAGTTTAGAGCATGATCTAACTCTTGTATATTTAGTTTATATTATTTTACTATGCAGAAATATATGAGTTGAAATTGGTATGTAGCGACCACACACAGATGACCACGTTTGAAAGGCTCTTTGTCTCAAAACTTGTGTTAATTTAATGTGACCAAAATGATTATCCATCCATCAACAAGTAAACAACACAATAATGTAAAGGATTTTGGAACACACAGCCCTCATTACAATGCTATAAATAACACGAGTTATGTTTTTACAGTAAATATTCTCTGTCATTGATAGAATATTTATTTGTTGCGAAACGGTCATAAGTCAATAATTAATCACCGGATCCATAACATTCCCGTTGCAATGCAATACGACCTTGGACGATGCCCATCAAGCGAACGTCGCTTTATAAATGCGTATATCTATTTCGCCGTCCTAAGAAGCGACTGCAGCAAGCTTTGCAGCCTTGGATACTTAAGCCCGGACTATGATGAGGAGAAAGCAGTCAACAGCAGCTACTCGCAGAGACGAGCAGACGCATACCGCCCGCGGACAACATACGAACATGGACTCACTACCGCTCGGTGAACATATTGTCGCTGACACACCAATCAGAACTCTGAGGTTCGTCCACTGTCATCATCCCTCCGCCAGCTTCTCCACCACCGCTCAGAAAAAAACATCTCGCCATTTATCATCTGTCGCAACATATGTAAATATAAAGTAATAAAACTTAACTAAATTCCATCTTGAGTCACACTTCTAGGGTTCTCAAACCTTAAACGTAGAAGGTTATTTTCTCACGTGGATTATTAAGATTTCTGGACTTACAAGTATCACATAAGTGGTACATGGATGTAGATCATAACACTTATCAATATATATTAAATTAACTTATTAAAAATAAAGTCGTACAATTACATGTTATATGTTTAATGGGGCAATTGCTAGTTGTCCCTTTATTTTTCAAATATACATAAAAGTAAAAGTCCTTTATGTTTTCTAAACCCAAATATGATAGTATTATACTAACAACCCTTCAGCAGCACAAGTCATCGTAGGTCAAGCGGGCGTGGTCGTTGTTGTGTAGGGTCATTCGTTAATTACATAGGTCATTAGCAGGGGATAATTGCTTTGAGTTAAGCCAAATAATGGCTTAGGTTGGCCGTTTGTGGACACAACAGTCTGCGCTGTCGACTAATTCGCTCATAAGCGATACAAAGGTGTCTTGTCTTGTCAGCCCCGAGTTCACAACTATATATCGCCGGTTTATCATAGGTACATTTCTCACAGTGACCTTATCGAAAGCGATTATACTGTACCGAGCAAACGCATTTGCTTGATCAAAGCTTAATTGGTGACGTGGCGTTGAATGTAAATTAATCCTTAAATCGTAATAATGCAACATGTTTTTATCTACAGTCTGAATGCCATATTTTTTTTTTTTAATATATACTTATTTCACATTATCTATTTTATTTTATAAATTAAATTAATTCACATAGTAATTGTAACAATACTGTTTTATAAAACATTGCTCTTATTATTTTTATTACCCCGAAAGTTATATATTATACAAAAAATAGCAAAAGTGGGCCAATGTTAGCAAAAGTGACCGAACTTTATTCTTATTTATTAATCTGGACTCCTTATTCTGACACTTTGGTAAAGTATCGCTACGGAGAATATGCCGAGGTTTTTTATTATACCAAATAATTACTATTATTATTCGTCATATAAAAAATTCCCACGAAAAGCGTGCCCGCGTTAAAATAAAATCGTTCGCGAAAAACTCTCGCCGGTCGCCGATTAAAATGCAAATTTTCCTGCGAAAATGTTAATGTCGTGTAATTTTCGGTCATAAATTCGAGCCGCGAGCTTTTTTCCCCAACGTAAGTCAGATTTTTCTATGTTTGATTGCGTGTCGGGAATGACTTATTTCGATATTTTCACATAGCAAGCTCTAGCACCATGCCATGACACGTGTTAAGCTTTTGACAACTCACTATGTCAAATTTCCGCTACACTTGTTTCGCTTAAAGCAAACGGCCCATTCAAAAACTCTTGACCTGAAGCTTTAGATAGCTGTACTACATAGCATAAATTGATTACATGTACATATATTAATCTCCTGCGGCAAATCAACCAATAAAGTAAAACATAAAATACAGCTTTTATTAAATGACTGTTCATTAAATTAAGTAATAAAATATAAAGCTCTCGGCTATGTCAATTCCTTATATCATATATAGTAGTTCCGGTAAATAATTAACGGCCTAGAATTACAGCTAAAGTCTCGCAGAGTAATTTCATGGAGATGTACCTCTTACTTATATACAATACTGTAATATTTAAATATTGTGATTCTTCCCTTTAAAGTAAGCCTAACGATTTTTAACACATTCATTTAAAAGATCAGGAAATGATGACGTATTGAGATTCAGATCAAAAATACGAGAAACAGCGAGACTGTCTTCGCAACCCTTTAAAACGGACAAATGGACAATTGTGGTCAATTGGGCGATGATTAATTGGGCGACGGTCGTATGGGCGACAGAAATTTAAAAAAACTTGCATGCTTTGCTTTATTGTAAATATTAATAAAATATACATTAAAACAAAAAAGTATATTAAATGAAAAACTATTTTATTTTAAAATTATTAACTCATATTTTAATTATATACAATACCACAAAAATATTCTATGAAATTTTCTCTATTGTACCTTACAACTTGTATAAAATTCTTTGGTCTATTCTTTTCATAAACATTCTTTTCCTTGTCTTTTTGACTTAATATGCCTGAATTATCTATTTATGAAGAATATAAATTATGGTTACTCAAATTAATCGTTCTCAACAATGATCTATAAAAAACAATTATCTATAAATAACACATAAAATATAACCCACATGTGAATAAAAAGATACATACTTATTTTCTTGCTGTACTGAATTTTTTACCAAAAACACAATGACACTGTGACTAAGTGTTTTAAAACCACGACAAAAATGCTTTTCAAAGACGCAACGAAACTTTTTGCAAACGTTTTCAGTCAAAATTCAAAAGTATACTGAGCACTAGTTATGGGTTATTAAATTTATATATAACTACCCTATCTAGTTTTAAATAGATAACTGTAAAATATGCGATTTCTGTGAATTCTCAAAGTTTATTCTCACACTAATTTTCAAGACTCAAAACATAAAAAAATCGCGTTAAGGGCAAAATCCACGATAAACATTTATCAGCGCTATTTCTGTGTTATTATATTTACATATAACTACCTTATATAGTTTAAAATAGATAACGGTAAAATATGCGATTTTTAGAAATTTCAAAAGATTGTTCTCACAGTAATTTAGAAGTCGCAAAATATAAAAAAATCGCGTAAAGTGCAAAATCCACGATAAACACTTATCAGCGCTAGTTATGTGTTATTATATTTATATATAACTATCCTATCTAATTTAAAATAGATAACTGTAAAATATGCGATTTTTGTAAATTCCAAAAGTTTGTTCTCACAGTAGTTTCCAAGGCTCAAAAGATAAAAAAAAATCGCGTAAGGGCCCACTATAAACATTTATCAAGTAGGTATTTATAATTAAATTACCGACTTAAGCCCAAGTGTTTTATGATATCGGGTAACTCTCTTAAATTCTCAAATAAGAAAATCAAACTGTTTAAGTGATATTTTATGATTAAATATGCACAAATGCTAAGTAAATATATACACAAATATCTTATGCAGGTATATTATATTTTGTTTAGACCGAATAATGTTTTCATCTTTCAATTATTTTCTTAAAAATATAACTTATATTTTTGTATGTACTTATATGTATATATATATATATTTTAATATGTATTAAATTATGTTAAATATTTAATTAATTAAGGGATCATGATTTGCATCACATTTATTTGTAATGCATTATTGCTGTATCGCCCATTTTGAATCGCCCATTTGCCCGTCGCCCAATTGATCGTGTCCCCTTTAAAATATTTAAAACCTGGTTTTAAAATCAAGCCTAAAAGAACAGCCCCTTCTTCAACTTCTTAAAGCCGTATTTAAGATCTGAGATTTACGAGTGAATCTTAAATAAAATTACTATATTATTTTAATTAAATTATATTGAATAATTATACATTTTATCATAATACACATAATTATACAATTCCTTTCGAACCCCTGTTTTTAATATACAAATATTTTATTTTTAAAGAACTTTTAGAGTCAAATAAAATTTAAAAAAATATATTCAACATTTCTCCCTGTATTATAATTTATACTAAATCATAAATTATTAAATACATAGTAAATCGTCAGATTGTAAGCATGTATTGTGACAGTTTAACGAGCTTTGACGTAGTCTAGCAATGTCTTATCACTAAATCAACTAACCAGACAAAGTGAGAACCCAATGCTGTCATTGAAATTAACATGCGTTTCAATAAATGGACAGCACTCCGTTAAGATTAATTCGAACTTTTTAATAATACTTATATTTATATTTATTTAGAGCTTCCTGAAAATGGTCTCAATTTTCACTTTATCAATACTAAAAGGGTCGCTAAAGCGATGCGTAAAAAAGTTGTCACCGCTCGGAAGGGAGGCTGATTGAAAAGTTATTTTTCCCAAGAGTGACCGTCGACTTTTGACTGTTGTTGTCAATATTTTTCAGTAGAAAAAAGCTATCAAAATTGACGTTTTCGTTAAAGGCTTGCCTTTTATAAACTTTGGTAAGTATTAAAAGGGTGGCGAAGAAGAGTGAAAATTGATAACGTCACTCATTATACGTTCCATAAAAATGTATACAAACGTCAATGGTTGTTTGAAGTAACTAGAATATACGAGCTATACTCAGAAAGGGAAAATACAAAGAAAATATTTTTAAGCGTTTATTTTGCGTTTGATATATTCCAATTTAATGATACTGTATTTTTCCTACTTTTAATCATTATTACTAATAATATCGTTTTAGTTATATTAATATTATTAATATTTCAATTTAGGTTTATTATATTTGCATTAGCATATTTTTTATAGTATTAATTAAAGCGATTTCATTTTTCGTATATCATTTTTTTAACACAACAAAGTACTTATTTAATGATTATTAAAATTAGTAGGATATTGTTGCTGAAAATTATTACCGTATTATAATTTATTGTAATATAATATTGAATGAAGCCTCAGAAAAAAATTTGCCTTCATATTTCTTACGTTTGAACTCCTACGCAAAATTTAACTTCTCTGGCAATTAGTTTTATAAGGCTGCACAAATAAATAACAATAAATTACTTAATATTTAATATCAAAATTCAAGGTTATAATCAATTTTTATACAATTTGAAATGTTTAATCAGTGACCCAATAATCTTATTTATTTATTGTAAATATTATATCGTAAGATTAAAGATGTATATAAAATAGTTTTAATTTGTAATTGCATATGAAATATGAAATAAAGTAAATTAATAAATCATTTTTAGCGACTAATAGTGACAGATGGCAATTAAACACATATTAAGCTAATGTGAATAATATTAGAGATCGGCGGACGAGGCTCCGGTAGTCGTCGTCCGCCAAAGAATGTGTCGCCAAGTTTTGGTTTTAACAAATATGCTCCCACAGTATTAAACCCATCCAATTATTAATTGATTTTTTTGAATATAATCAAACTGCTTTTCGTAATAACACAAAGTATTCTTCTCCAGGTTTGCGAATTAATTTGCAATTGGGCTATTGTTCAAAACGTCTATAATCTTTTTTTATATGTTTAATTTAAGTTTTAAGCATTTTTTATTTATTTTTAAATAACTAATTAACCACTTCTATAAAAATTAATGCCACGGGTCTGTTTTATGCGTCTGTCTGAATTTCTTGAAATGTGCGTACATATTCAAGCACATTGCGGTGTGATTGTTGTTTCGCGTGGGCGACCGAAACAACGGTTGATTTAACAATATGTGAAATATTTGCGGACAAACGGCGAAGCAAACAATAGAAAGTTTAAGTCAACAAAGCCGCCGCTCCAAATTGGCGATGGGCGGTAGCGCTCCTGCGGGAGAGCTTTCGGAAAGCTTCGACGCCCCTGGAAAAAAGTACAATAATGCGCGCTCATTATGCTCGTGCGAGTTTGTGAATGTATTTACCCATTGTGCTGTTTGTAGAATCACACCTGAACGGAATATGTTGAGTTGTTTTATTACTGCTATTTCTTTTGACTGTTTTAATAACAACTTTATTTATTAATATATTTTTATTTTTTTAGTGTAGTTATGACTTTTAGTTTTTTTGTATTTTTTTAGAAAAGCAATGACGTAATCGATAAAAAAAGTATTTCTAATCCTTCGGATGCTACAATATTTTTTTTAATTCTAACTTGCTCTCAGAATCACAAAATGCATTAGGCTTTAAATATTATTAGCAAACTGTTATAAATGAACAAAAAAAATATTTACTACTCTTTGTGTTTTTTATACAACTTTTATTTTTATTGTATACTATAATTGAATTCTACAAAAGAATGAGCTTAATTACATATATAAAAATGTCGGAAATACCATTGAGTCAATACCAGCACATCAAAGCTCTATTCACAATAAACAATGTTTCATTAAACGCTTTTTGTGTATCACAATTCTTAATCAGCATACACAAACATAATTTAGTGTTAAATTAAAAAAGATTTTAAATAATTTAATAATTTGCTTGTCAATTAAATAAAATAAACATGCTGTACCTAGTATCATCTATTGCATATATAATTTTTTATATCATTTGCTCATATTAGTTGTGCATTTAGCTATATTTAGACAATGTATCAATCTATTCAAATTACCCGTATAATTATAGTAAAACTTAAAGGAACCATTATTAAAGAATATGTGCATGGAAAACTTAAAACTGTTTTATACTGATTGTATATTCAAATTCAAGAAAAGATCTTGGGAATATTAAGAGTCAAAGCACGAGCCCTAGTTTTGAAATTGCACTGTCGGGATTATTATCCGGAGATATAAAAAAGGCTCTATGGATGGAATGTTATTATTGTCCACTCCATTAAATTAAAAATAAAATATTGTGCGAATATTTCGAGTGTCGCCTGAAGGATTTTTTATTTTAACAATTAAAAAATGTTTTTATAATATTTTATTGTCATGGATTATATGTGCCATTTTAAGTTGTACTAAGATGTTAATTATTATTTTATAAAGGACCAAATTAACATAATATCTTATTCTTAAAAAAATAAAGGTCTTTGGAAATAAGCTTACATAAATATAATCAGCTTTTTAAAATCGTTTATTTTCCGAAAAACGAAACCTACATAAAATATGCGATACAAATATAGAAACTTTTGTTTTTACAAACGCTTTTATGGTGAGATATAATTTTCCTTGATATTTTACCATCACACTTAAATTAATTAATTAAACACATAGCTTAAAAACTTTTAGAAGTTTGGTAAAATAATGGTCATGTGTATAATTAAATTTGCAGAATCTAGACAGCTTGTTTTTAACTAGTGAAGCCTATTTATTATTATTTATTTTATTTTATTAATTTATTTAGCTTAATAGCTAATCTTTACATCTAACAAATTTAGTAAACATATATAAAAATATATAAAAAATACATAACAGAAAAAAAAAATAAAAATATACAATAATAAAGTCTTAATATTATAATTTATTTCTATATGTACGAAGGTGTTTTTTTATTCCATTTATGAAACCCGTTATATTTTTGCTGTTTCGGATTTCTCTTGGAAGACTATTATATAAATCAAAACCTCCGTACATAATTCCCCTAGCCGTACTCGTTTTCTTATACTTAATTATCTTAAAATTTTCTCTATTTCTAGTATTATATTTATGTACATCTTTATTTCTTATTAAATACTTATTAAAATATTTTGGTAATGTATTATTTTCTAACTTATATATAAATACTAAAACATTCATACTCAATATTTCTTGAACATTCAACCATTCTAATCTATCAATCATACTTTTACAATTAGTTAATCTATTTTTATTTAAAATTACTCTCATTGCCCTATTTTGTAATTTTTGCAACATTTGTTTATCTAATTTATTTAACATATTTAATAGTGTTGCACAATAATTAAAATGGGGCAATATTATACTATTATAAATTTTTTTTTTTGTATTTATACTTAATATATTCCTTAATCTAGATAATAAACCTATTTTTCTACTAATTTTTTTTAATATGTAATTACAATGTTCTTTAAAATTTAATTTTGTATCAACAATTACTCCTAAATATTTTATATTATTCACTATTTCTATACTAGAGTTATTTATTACTATTTTGCTACTATTATCTAAAACATTTTTATAATTAATAAACATACATTTAGTTTTATTCTCATTTAATTTAAGTACATTATTCTTTAACCATATTTCTAATATACTTAATTCATTATTTAAATTCTTTACAATTTCTTTAATGTTATCACCTATGCAATACATTAATGTGTCATCCGCAAATAGATGAATTTTACATTTTTTCACGTTATTAACTATATCATTAATATACAAAACAAATAACAATGGTCCCAATTTAGACCCTTGTGGTACTCCATAAGACACTAATTTCTCTTCAGAATATACATTATTTATTTTAACTTTTTGTTTTCTTTTATATAAGTAATTATTAAACCATCTTAAAACTATATCACTTATACCTATACTCTCCAATTTCTTTAACATTATTTTTCTGTCTATTGTTTCGAAGGCTCTCTTGAAATCCAAGAAAACTGCTCCAATGATTTTGTTTGTATCCTTAGCCAACAGCCAATCATTTATCACTACTTGTAATGCAGTTTCAGTGGAATGCTTTTCTCTGAATCCCGATTGTTGTTCACATATTATGTTTTGAGAAGTAATAAATTCCTTTAATTGTTTGATTACTACTTCTTCTATTATTTTTTCTATACACGGTAGCATGTTGATTGGTCTCATTTCTTCAACTTTTTTACTATGATAAGATTAGTATTTTTTTTGCATATATTTAAAGCATAAACATTCAATAAATACTATAAAAATATTTTGTTGCATCACACTAACCCACTAATCTCGTATATCGGAGATTACGATTAAAACATTTTTTTTTAAATAAGTACAGAATTTCAATGCACATATTGCTTTAAAGCTTTTTTTTCGTTAAACTGTTACCACAAACGATTAATTTATACTCTTATTTTAAATATTAGGTAACTCCAAAATCAATGTCATTTTTTAACTGAGTTTAAACAGTCAGTCGTGCTTTGGTCGTAAATATTTTGTTATATCTGAAATTAACTCGATGAAATCATGGAACTTTGCTGAGGTGTTTTATCTTATGCACCTTATTCTCCATCCCTTGTCCTTTCCAACTACCATTTCGATCGATGTAACACTTCCTAGACGAAAAACAATTAAAAATGCACACAATGTGAAACGAGGAGATCAGAATATTTTGCGTTAAAGCCTTAAAAATTATATGCTAATAGAATTTAAAAAAATGACTGAAAGGTGGTTGAAAGTTATATCATTAAATTAAAATTAAATTCTAAGTCATTTACATGAAAATATACATTTTAAAGTGACTTTTTGTTTTATTAAAATAACGATTTTTTTTCCTGGATTACCTTATACAACAAAATTGTAAGCTTTAAAATGTTTATAAAGTAATAACTAGAATTTTGTGTAATTGTATGTTTGCTGAATTAATTACCGTATTGAAATAATCATTTTACGATAATCAAAAAATATAGCCTTTACGAATCATAAAGCTTTATTAAGCCAAGTTCAATGCTTAAAAAAATAATCTTCTATATTATTATATTTTGTATTGATGATATTTTTTACACTTCTATATATTTTTTTATGGGCGATTTTTTTGCTTTACTATTTCTTCACTGGTATATTCCAAAAATATATAAACATATATTATATGCTATTCAATTATAAAGGTAAAAACCTTTACGTATATACAAATTATTAATTGATATTTTTAGTACTTGACATTTAAATCAATCCAAAGTTTCCTTAATTAATTAAAAATTTTTGTTTATTCTTAACTGAAGGCAAAACAATTTTTGTCAAGAATTAATGTACAGTACCATAAAAAAATATAAAAAATGTAAATTTTTCTATTTTTTCATAAACTAATTGTAAAGTAGTAAATAACCCATTTTATCTAAAAAAAAGTATTCATCTCCCTAGTACTAAAATATTTTTTTAACAATATTTTTGTTTTTTCTTAAGAGTTGCATATAAAAAAGCTTAACCTTTAAGTTAAATTTGAAATTTATTTAAAGTTGATGAAAATATATTCTTTAAATGTCTAAACTATATTTTTTTACTAATATTTTGAATACATTAATAATTGTAACATTTATACTGCAAAAAATATATTTTAAGCAAACATCCCATATAGAAAAGAACTTTGTTTTTGCAAAGAAACTAAATGAAACCCATTAGAACCATAGTGTTTTTTTCCCTTAGTATTGTTTCTGGGAAATTTAAACAAGTAATTAATCATCACATATTAGGTTTTTCCAGATAATCCTAAGCTCACAAATATTGTGATTTAAATTGATCTAGGTTGTAAATATTCGATATGAATATTTTCTAATAATAAATAACTTAGGCTCATAGAGAATAATATATACATACATATGTATTAAAAAATAAAAAGATTAATATTGTACAGTTTAAAATATTAATATTGTACTGTTTATTTAAAATTATTTATTTGTTTAGTGTTCAGGACACTTTTCGGTAAACTGTAGTTAATAACTTAAATTTTTTTTACATGTAAATTAAGCTTCTAAACACTTTTTGCATACGACGTTTTTCAGTAGAATTTCATTTTGAAAAGTTATGACACTTTTAATATTTACATTGGCCGCCATTTTGTAAAAAAAAAATATATTTTTTTTTCATACAGAATGTATAGAGGGTGCTTAGTAGTTCTATACGATACTAACAAAATATTTTTAAATCTTCAAAACCAAGCAATTAAGAGCATTAACTCTTCTGCAAGTCTCAAAATGGCTCGTATGGGGGTCTGATCGAAATGATACATCGCTTGTTTTGAAGCAAAAAACTATTTTTTTATATTTTATTTTGATGAAGTTTAGGTTTATAAACGTTTTATATTTAGCAATCTTTTTGTTTAAATTTAAACCTACTGAGTTACGAGTGTTTAAGTTTTTAGACTTGTCACCATTTTGCAAAAAATTGACACATTGGATTTTGCTAGCATACGTATACAGGATGCTTAAGAATTCTACCCTGTCACCAAAATTTAACTTAAAATCTGTATAAATAAGCTCACACTGAGTTTAACTATATTGCAAGTCTATGTATGGTGGGTCGATCGACGTGTTTTAAAAAAAAAAAAAAAATTATTTTTTTAAACAGTATAAGTATATTCGAAAGCTGTATTTTGTATCAAAAATTCAAGTCTATATCTTTAAAAGTAACCAAATACTAGCGTTAACTATATGCCAAGTTGCATAAAAGCTCGTATGGTGGCGCGGTTTCGTGTTCAGGACATTTTTCGGTAAACATGAATATATAAATTGTAAAATATAAATTTTAATTCTAAGTTTAATTTATTAAAAAAGTAATATTTCACGTCAATATTTATTATATTTTAAATTAAGAAAAATGCTAGTATAATATATTCTTACTTCATAAATCAACACTATCTTTAATTTCAGGCGCATATATACATGTATCCATTTTCGAATATTTATGCGAATACATTCATTTTCGTCTCCACTCAGACTTAGTTTCCAGAGACTTAGTTTCAACACTCGCACAAGTTCAAACGTCTGGATACGATCGGCCAACTTTGATTAATTTCACATCTGTGAAACTAGCACGCAGTAATGTGCGATGAAGACTTTTCTGAAAAGTTTCCTTGCGAAATCAGAGTCAAACAAAGCGGACAGTCTCGATGAGTGATGCCAAACCATTGTGCGCCCCGAGCGAAAATATGGTCCCGGGCCTCTGCATCATTATCAATCTTGATAAGTACTCCTAACGACTTTGTCGCAAAAGTTACATGGCAAATGTCTATTGTTTCCTCGGGGCGTTCGGTAATTGAGTGCGCCGCCTGCGGCTGATGAGCTCCAGATTTATTCCCGGCACTCGGCAATTGTTCTGTCCTCCTCCTGTCTGTAGGTTACGAAGTTATTGTCGCCGCTGGAGACGACAAAAGAAAGCGAAATCCCCTGCCCCGGAGCTTATTTACATCATTTCCTTGCTACTTGCGACTTGCAAGGGTATCAAGAAGCTCGAGGGATTTGTGTGTGTGTACACAATGACGCTATAGTAAGGTCACAAGAGTTACAAAGCTTTAATCCGGGACACAACATTTCAAAGATATGTTTAATAAAGAAGAATATATAATTTTAACCAGACAAGCATTATTTATAATCAATAGTCCAATCATTGGCAAATTTTATAAGCGTGAGAGTTATGTACCTTAAGTACTCTGCTTTGAAACTCTTGCTTTGCCCCTTCAAAGCAGTGGCTTTAAGACTAAACTTTTAAAAGAGGAAAATCGTATATTGTAAATTATTAAATATTTCGCCTCCCAAAGTTTATGAAGATTTGTCTGGTTACTAACTAGTCTGCTTTAGTAAGAAGCAATTTGAACTTTTTACATTATATAGGCTAAAATGTATTATTAGGCTTATATTTTTTTGTCTAAAGTCTCTAAAATCCTAGTTTATAGTCTTTGGAAGTCTAGGGTCTTTTGATGCGCCACTCACAGAACATTCAGAGCTACTTATTTATCTATGTGAAACAATTTTCTCTGAAATAATATATACTAAATACGTCAGAGGTTTACTATTGTCAACTTGACTCACAACTTCAAACAATTATCAGCATACAAATATAGCTACAAATATCTTAATAAATATTATTACAGTGGTCGTTGTATAAATACGGGTTTGTGTATGCTAGAGATTTTTTTATCTAATAAAAAAAATATTTTAGCTTTATAAATACACAAAAAAAAAGTATTTGCACCGGGTAATTTATTAGTTTAAGACCCTTAATTTAAGACTTTTATTAATTGTCTTTTTCTAACTAAGTTTATTTTACTAGATTTGGTAAAATATACTTTTATTGACAAAAATATTTTGCAAACATTTTAAATAATTTAATTTGTGAGTCTTCCAAATATGATTCGTCTTAGGAGTAGAGATTTTGTTACTTGTATATTATATAAAGAGATGAAACGCTTTGCTTAGTTCAATATATAAAGACCTATAATTTGTTCAAATTTTTCTTCAAGAATCTTAACTAACATTTAATTTAATACAACAGCCAGTTTGGCCAAGCAGTAGTAAGATCTGAAATATTTTTTGTGGGAGTATCATTTATTTGCACATTTTTTATAATTTAGAGGTTATTCGAACGACCTATTTAAATAATCAAAAATAAAAACTGCAAGTTTTGAGTAACGCCAACAATGAAAGAGAGATCTCATGACCAAACAACTGCGTTAATCTGTCCCGTGACATAAACCACCTATAACTAGTAGAAAAAAACTCATTGTTATTTCGAAATAATGCGCGCTAGATAATACATTTTTCTTTCCTTTTATTACCTAACGCCGTAGTTGACATATAGACCATTTGGGTGCAATACATTTTTTTCATATTATGTAAGAATTGTCAACAATTTCTTAACTAAAAATAGTATATAAAAATTTAATAACTATAATAAAAACATAATAGTTGTTAAATGTAAGTACATGGCAAAACAATAAATTAATTATTTAATATATTAAAAAAATAATATATGGTTTTTAGTAATAAAAAACAAATTGCACAATAAATTTTACATCTTTTTTTTATATATAATTATTTTTCTTATTATTTCTTAGACATTAGTATTAAGCTACATTTTTTTCTAAATAAAAATATAATATTTACGTCATAAAAAATAAAGTTTATCTTATCTATTCTTCACATTTATGCTGGCCAACTTTTTTACTTCTAACATAAATTAGATTAGATCTCTTCATATGTTCCTTATTTAGGGAACTGCATACAATACATCTTCTAAAATTACTACAAAGTAATTTTTTCAATCCTTTTAATTCTATTGAAGTAGCGTTTGTAGTTGGAATAGTTGCTTGATTTTTTATTTGTAACCATTCCTGCCTATTTTTTCAATTATATTTCATCTAAATTGAAAACTTAGCATAAACTTACTACCCAAGTTTATTTTATAAATGATATAAGCATTTAGGATCATACGAGGAAAAATGTTGAATTTTATTTTTCCAATATTTTAGAGCTTTTCTATCAAAATAAATATACAGCATTTTGTCCGATACATCTACACCTCCCATGTATCTATTGTAATAAAAATTGCTTTGCATATAGATTAGTGTTTTATACCGGGCGATTCAAAAATTAAAGAGGTTGGCTGATATGTATTGAGTTGTATTTCTGGCAATTTCTTTACTTTTTGAACTTTCGATGAGATTTAAAACTTTTTTTTTTCGAATAGTAGCAATGAAACTATCTTCGTATTCATACTACATATTACTATCAGCAATACTCGAAAAATTTTTCAGCGACTCGTCATCATTTTTAAATGTTTCATTCGTTGAACTCATTTTGTTATCTTGGGTAAATTAAAAAATGTACATTTTAGTAATTTATTTTCACGATTGTAAATTCTAACTGAAGTAAAAAGCAACATATATCGGTAGCTAAATATATTTCTAACCTAAAACACATGTGGCGCGCGGAAACCGTCAATAGATACTGACGTAACATGTCGAAACAATTTTGACATGTACATCTTAACCATTCAAATGGTTAAGGCGTAAAAATATTTTGTAGGTGTAACTAAAAAGTGATGTAATTTAGTCGCTAACGTTCCTATCTGGGATTCACCAGAGCTGTCTAAAGCAGCACTATAAAAGATTTGACAAGAGACGGTGAGAGGCGTAGAAGATGGACGAGGAGAGAGGCCACCGTGGCACAGGAGCAGAGACGAGCCAGGATATTCGAAAGTCACGAGACACATCAGAGAATCGTCCAGGATTAATAAAAAAAACACATCACGACAGACTCACCTATTCCACCGCCGACAATAATACAACTCGACACACCAGCGAAGACTTTGACTTGCAAGACCTGCCATTTCACCGCCTGAAAACGTTATATACATTTTTTAAATATGTAGTAATTTATATGAAGAGTGCTTTTAAATTAACGCAAGATTTGAATTTGCCGTCATTTGTACAGTAAATGTTGGCAACCCTGAAAAAAAAATTGACAGCTGAGAGTTCAGGGCTAGTAAAAATAGAGCGTTACACGATACAACAACGTGTTTTTATTATTGAACAAAACTCAAAAGAAATGAAAGTTTGACGGCCGCAATTCGAAAATTTAATACAAAATATGGTCGAAATAGTGTCTTAAGCTTGTAAACTGTGAAGAGATTAATTGAAAAATTCAGAAAGACTGAATCAGTGCATTAATGCACCCAGAACATCAATTTGGCGTCGTGGACAAAAATTGCAAATTTCAATAAGATCTTACTGCGTATACTCACAAAAGATCTGTCTCCATGCTTACAAAATTCAATTAACACAACAACTGAAGCCTAATGACCATGCACAGCGAAGAGAGTTCGTTGAATGGATTATTGAACATCAACAAGTGGATGCTGATTTTTCGAGCAAAATCATCCTAAGCGTTGAAGCACATTTTCACTTTGAAAGCTTCGTTAATCACCAAAATTGCCATGTTTGGGGCTCGGTGAATCTACATTTGTTTGTTGAAAAAGTAATGCATGCACAACGTGTCACTATTTGGTGCGGATTTTGGACTGGAGGCATCATTGGACCATTTTTGAAAATGAGGCTGGTCAAGCAGTGATATCGCGACATTATAACACAGTTATTTTTGCCGAAATTGGATATTTATGTGGCTAATATGAGATTTCAACAAAACGGTGCCACATGCCATACAGCCCGTGAAATAATTCAATTACTACATCATTTTGGGACACCCTATACATATGTTTATCAGCTTTTTTGGCAATTATTCGACTTCAAAGTCACACCTCTTTGGCTTTAAAACATATTATTTTTATATTGTAATAATTTATAAAAATAAAACGTCTTGTTTTACCAATGAAAACAGCAAGAAATTTTAGGTTAGTTATATTTTATAATCTAGAAGCTCAGCTTTTTTTCATTCAAAGCATTACATTTTATTTAAAAATAAATTTTCTGAGCATTTCTGAAAGCTTAGAACGTAAAAAAAATTTTAAACACTCATTATGTAACTAAATAAATGAGGTATTATTTATTTAAGCAATATGTTCAATTTTAAGTATCATACTCTGGCATATCTATACAAATGCAGTAAATTTGTTTCTTTATTTGTTTTCAACTAACCTTATAGTGTAAAATTAAAGAAATTATTTATTAAATTATTAATGAAGATTTTTTACGTATAATTATTATTACGAAATAGCAATATTAAATCCAGATAGTCCGGTCATCTAATGCTATAGTGATAAATATATAATTTTTTACATGCTTAGTGCTATGTTATCAATGGTAGTCTTCAACTGATTTACTCTTATAGTGAACGATAGTTTTGTACAGTAATTTGAGTGTAAATCTGATATTAAAAATTAAATATTTATTTTTATAATTAAAAAAAATGTGAAAAGCAGTTGTTTTACCACAGTAAATTTTTATTAGGTTATAAAGATTGTAAATATTTTAAACTTCGTTACTTAGCATTCGTAAATATGTTTACGTTGCATCTGTATTATTACCTTTATCTTGTTATTGTATTGGTTTGACTAAAAGCAAGGTTTTCTTGTGAAAGAAGCAAAATAAAAATAATATTGCGAAAAAAAGTTCACTACATTGTTCGTATATATGTATATAAAAACATAAATAAAAAATTTCAAAACAGATTTAGCGATAGCTTTTTACCATGCATTGGTTATGATCGTGAATAATTATGTTTCAAACTATTTTAATAAACCTATAATTTATAAATATACTTGAATTTTGTATGGTTTAAAAAAATAATTTTAGATTCTCGAACAACCATAACAAATAATAAAAAAGATAAAACTTATAAAAAAAATTTATTGATCATAGTAAAAAAATAAACGAAATCGCTTTATACAAAATATGAAATATATGTATCTCGGCAGATATATCGTTAAAGTGTGAATATTATATTTAATGACAATGCATGAGTAGTGATGGATTATATTACCAATTTTATGAGAGCTCAATAAATCACATGTACATATGTGCATATATAAATAAAATATTAGTTTCTTACCTAATCATATAATACATATTCATCAGTCCTAGATTGCTTATTTTGTAACACATGTTTACATTTAAAACAATAGGAGTAACAATTAAAATTATGGCAATTTCAGATATGAAAACAAAAACAGTCGTTATAGCATTTTACAATCGTTAAACAACAATCTCTCGTGTTTGTTTATAATTCCGCAGCCGTTGTGCGAAAATTAAATTCAATTCATTAACAAACGATGGGATAACAACAAACGCGAACAAAGATTGAACGGAAGCCATTATTGTGCGCTAAACTTTATCTGTTTCCGGCACACACTCACATATACACTTTACTTTGACTCGAGACTTCATTATGAGCGAAGATCGATTCCAAGTTTAAAGAACTTTCGCCCGAGCTTTGAAAGCTCCGCACAAAACTCGTGTTTGATAATTGAAATAACGCACACGAAATTGAAATATCTCTCATTCTAATACATGTTGAAAATAATACTACAATATATTAATAATAATAATAAAACGCATAGTTAGAGTTTCCAATATTTCATTATAACCCCACCCCGTCCACCCCTTGCTTTTATTACGTATTTTCAATTCGCAACGTTTGAGTCTAGACGATTTATTATTTAGTTTTGTGAAAGTGTACTAAAAAATGCATTATTGAATGAGAAATTTTCCATTAGGTGCACAATGGCTTTTATTATGATTTAGCTTATGAAAGTGGGCGTTTTTACTGTAAAAGCATTTTATCTAAATTATGTAATATAAAAAACCGTTGAAACAAATTCATATTTGATAATGAAATGTTACACCAAACCAAAAGATTTTTTTATCTGCTCTATCCCATATATTTTGCTATGTATCTATGAAAATTCTCCATCTATCGAGATCAAGCAAAAAATATACAACTATACGTCTAATTTTGGGCAAGCGAACTCAGCTGGAAATAATTCCAACTATAAATTTAGACCAGAGATTGAATTAAACTCAATTCACGAGGCGGTGTGACAGCACTAGAGGAGAATTCAATTTAAAACGTCCGTGCCATCTTTCGTTAGCTAAAAAATAAACGGCGAACTAGACCATATACATACCCACAACCATATATTTTTGTATTCCGTCTTGTAGTACTGGCGTGTATGTGTCAACGTGTGTATATTTAAATTCATAGTAGCGCAAACTCTGTTTGCAGTTGGCTGAGTCTCGCGTTGAGCCTTTATGGAAATCTGGTGCTGGATTTAATCCAATTTGATATATTACATCCCCGCAGCCCCGGAGATCTTTCTTCCCAGCATCCACCCACCCGACACAGTGCTCGGAAGCTTTTTTCTTTCCGGGAAAAAAAGTCGTCTCTCTAAGACGCTCCTTTGGATATAAAATCGATGAGGGGTCCATTCAGACCCCACGCTTCACAGCCATTATGTTGAAAACGAAAACGAGTGCACTTTCGGAAATTCGTTTCGCGCTCCACCTGCTTAAAAATAAACAAGACATAAAAAAATTTACATTCATAAAAATATTAACAAGGTAACAGATAATTAGCTAGTTTTATCATTATATTTCAGGTCTTTGATCAAGGCATGTGCATACACCTTAACATGTATGTAGTTGAACTTTAAAATATGTAAGATAAAACACTGTTTAATAACCTTTAATCTTAGAATGATAAGTACTCAAAAAATGCACCATTTATGCGATTTAGCGATTCAATATTATACACGCGTTTCAATAAAATGAGTAAAGTTATTATTAACTTAGTTCAAAAATAAAAGAAGGATTATGTAAGATGTTAAAGATAAAAAAAAACGTTGCTTTTATTTTTTATAAATAAAATTTAATTAAAATATTGCTTCTCCTAAAGAAAATATTTTTAATTGCAATTTAAATATTTAGTATGATAAATAGTAGGAACTGTATTAATTTAAAGCTGCATTATTAAATCGTCTACAAATTTGTATCGTATTTTTTCACAAAATTATTCTTTAGATAAACGTTCTTAAGAATTTAGACAAGGGGTGCTATTATTATTAAGCAAAAAAATTAGCAGCAAAAACTCTTACTGGTTGTATATTTTTAATATGCTCGCTTTTACATTTACAAATTTTGCCATTTTTGTAAATTTTATCATTAAGTTGTTAGAAAGCTATTTGCAGATTATTATCTTTAAAGCAAAATACATTTTTAAGAAAAAAAATACCGTTAGCTTTTAAGATTGAAATTACACATTTTGGCCAATTCTTTATGTTGAACCTTACTATATAAAAAAATGACAAGATATTTTAAATGTATAGTGTATAATGGAATATTCCATAGCCCAACTCTTGAAGAGTCTATCGTGAGATATATGGTTTTGTATTGCCAGAAATAAAATTGGACCTTTTCAAAAAAATATTGTATCACAGCTTAGCAAAAGATCAGCATATTTTTTTTAAATACAAACTCAAAAAAGCACTTACTAAAAAAACCGCCAGAGAATGGTATGAAAGTCATTACATATATATTTAATGACATTTTTAATCATTGCAGGTGTATGCTTCTCGACCAACAACATGGTTTCCGTAAATCTCGATCCACCGTCACTAATCTAATGGTTTTGTCTAACTATGTTTCAAAATCATTGGACTCTGGTGTACAAGTGGACGTCGTATACACAGATTTTGAAAAAGCATTTGATAAAGTTAACCATGCTTTACTTGTAAAAAAGTTATCTAATTTCGGGTTTTCTGAAGATCTCATAAATCTATTCTCAAATTACTTGACCAATAGATATCAATTCGTCAAGTATAATAACTCCTTTTTAGAACGATATAAGACCCCTACTGGAGTACCTCAAGGATCCAATTTGGGTCCATTGTTGTTTTTATTGTTCATTAATGACATAGAAACAGCAATAGAGCATTCAGATTTTTTATTATATGCAGATGACTTGAAAATTTACAAGAAAATGCATTCAATTTCTGATTCCCTCGACCTACAGGAGGATCTCAACTCTATATGGAAATGGGCTTGCTATAACCAATTGCCTTTCAGTGTAAAGAAATGTCACACAATTTCATTTTCAAGGTCGTTAACGCCGGCAAAATATTCATACCATCTAGGCGGGTATTTTCTAGAAAGGTTTTTTTCAACTAAGGCTTTAGGAGTGACTTTCGAAGAACGTTGGAAATTCAGCCAGCACATTGCAGAGACTCATAGCAAATCCTTAAAAATGCTCGGTTTTATCTTGAGAAATGCGCGTTACTTCAGGAATACTTTAGTATTACGCACTCTTTATGATACTCTAGTCCGCAGCATACTAGAAACTAGCTCCATCATTTGGATCCCAGGCGTAATGAATCAATGTAATGAATTGAAGTTGGAAAAAGTACAACGTAAATTTCTTCGATATTTATACTTGAAGGAATACGGGTATTATCCGTTCTTGTTTCCCAGTGCTTTTATTTTGGGAGCCCTGGGATACGTTTCTTTGTTGACTCGCAGAAGTGCTTATGTAATTAAACACTTCTGGAAATTGCTCAAGGGCATCGTAGACAATCCTTCAGTGCTCGAGCAGCTTTAAATGTGGGCTCCTGAAGGTGGTTATAGTTCTCGGTCGCGTCCACTATTCTTGCCTGTTAAGTCTAGAACTGGAGCACTTGCCAACTCTTCTCTGGCCAAGGCTATTTATCTGCTCAATTCTGTCCATAGAAATATTGACATTTTCTCTTGCACATATGGAATTTTGGTTCAATTCGTATGGGACAATGCACACTTGTTGAGGTGATTTGTGTCTGTTGTTTTGTCTTGTTTATATTTGTATGTATTATGATGTATTAGTACTTTTGACTATCGTGACGCATTGGGTTTGCCTGTCAGGTCACGATGGTTATAATTTTAATAAATAAATAAATACTAAAAGTAGTATACTACCCAGACCAATGGAAATTGATACCAAAACTAAGGAAAATTACTGATAAACCAGAGTCATATAGAAAATAAACCAATCACTCTATTTCCAATCTTATCGAAAGTCTTTTCAAAAATGCTTTTCTTAAGACTTATATAATATTAAATAATTTTGATTAAAAGGTGATCACTTAACCACTGAACAGTTACAAAAGAGACTAGAAAATAAACTCAGCAATTAATTGGCCAACAGCTGATTACAGGAAAAAGCCAAAGGACCTTTCTCCCAAAAAACATATTTATATGTCATAGAGCTTTCTGATGGACCTCGCGGCAAAAATTGTGGTCTTCCAAAATTTTTCATTTTTGTCTATAACAAAAATATTTAACTGATATCCATAACTATTTTCGTAATAAAATACGATTTAAAAATAGATCTTTCTGTTTATCAAAAAAAAGCACAAAATACTTATTTATAAAAGTAATTAGCCACTCATTTATCAAACGTTTTTGATTTCTTGCTTTTTTAAATTAAATTATGATCAGCTTAATTTTTACCTGATATTTTTTAATATCCCCTTATTTGCTTATTTTTTATTTTTAATTCTATAACTAAACCATTATTAGCAAAACCATGTAATAATATGACAGTTTCAATATAAAAAAATAGTAAATTAAATATATTACTTGTCACACTTGACCCTCAAAAATTATAAAAAATACTTAAAAAATATTTTGTGTGTATGTTTTATCATATAATATATATAATAATTCCCATACTCTTATTTTTTTTTTATTTTTTATGATATATGATTTTAGCAGTTAATAAATCTACATACAAACAAACATTTTAATTTAAAACAGTAACCCAAGTTGTCTGTTAAGTGAAAACTTTGAACCCTCTCGACCCACTTACTATGTACGTGCATGTGTGTTGGTATGTATTTTTTGGAGATTAATTCGTCCCTCCAGCCCTGCGAAAATGCCAAATTTGCATCGCGAAACGAGGGAGAAACAGGCACGTTAATCCTTAACCGGATATCCGGATATCACATTTTCCCTGCTTCCCTAGTTTTCCCAAGATCGAGCCACCCCGACTAAGGAAAAGGAGCTTCCTTATTTGAATTGCGCTCTCGTATGTAGAAAACGAGCGTTTATGTAATATAAGCTGTAGTGATTTGGACTAGATTTTGTTGTGTAATACGCAGCAAATAAACTATACATATAAACATCTTAAAACAAATATATTTATTTTAAAATAATATAAAAATCTTTCCCATATTTTATCTATGAAGTTTTAAGATGTTTCGTTATTTATTAAAAAAATAAAAAGCAAACAGTTTTAATAAATTATGTTTACACAAAAGAGAAATTTTAATTGAAGCAAAACTATCAGTCTTAAATTTTAATGTTATCAGTCTAAAAAAATTATTACAATTAATAATATTTTAGTAATGCAAAAGTATTTATAGATACTTTTAAAAATATTTACTTAATATTAAATAGATTAAATTTCTATATAAAAAAGCACTTCACATGATATATATTATTCACTATAAGTATTATCAAGATAAACTTATTTTATGTTTTGTTTAAATTTTTTGGGTTATCCCAAGTATTAAAAATGTTGATAAAAACTGTGTATATATTATATTATATAACAGTAAAGTGTATATTGAATTTTTGGCATAGTATCAAAAGCTTGTATTCTGGTTAACGCAAAATGCGATTTTATTTTGCCGAAAAAGCATTGGCGCTTTCATAATACGCCAGTATATTTATAGTGTGCACTTCTGTTAATTAAATTTGATATCGTGATAATATTAGTGATATATTGCAATTAATTTAAATGACACTATACTGTGTATTACTCTATATAATATTATTCACTAGAATATAATTTAGACTAGTTGCATTTAATTAATAACATTAATAAGTATATTAAGAGCAGCAAACTGTTTTACGCCAATACGATTAAAAATATTTGCAATAAATAAATATAGGTTAAGCAAAAAGAAATGATTTATTTTTGAATACAAAAAAATATTTAAAAATGCAACTATACTATTTACTTTGTGAAATAATTGTAATTGTAATATTAAATCTTTCCACAGATTAAGATTTTTTTAATTTCATTCAATTAAAAATTGGTAGACTTTTCGCTAAAGAATGATTTTAAATGATCTTTGAAAGGAGTAAAAAATATTTGCAATATAATGTAAAAACGGTGGATGCTGTAGCGGATGATTTTTTCCTGTGTGTGGGACTTGTTTTGTCATGCAGTAAAATGGTATTTTTCTATTTAACAAAACTGATCGTTTTTTAAGCAACTCTTTAATCAGGCTAATTGAGCACAATACCTTTACTATACATAAACCACTTCTATTTCATCCTAAACACGAAGGATTACCTTTTTAAAGTTAAATGATGGTCGAGGGGTAAAAATACTTGGTTCGTAGAAAGACACTGCTTTTTTCTTCAGATTGTTGTATAGCTGAAGATCCTATTTCTCATTATCAGTTACAACCCTTCTCAGAAATGATTCAGTTTTGTTCTTTGCCTATGTTTTTTCCCTCGAGACTTTTTTGATGATATCTTATGCCTGCACTACACTCTCTGGAAGTTGGCCAAGGTTAGCCAAGGACGGAGAATATGGTGGGTTACTTCGGTCAAGTTCGGTTCTGCCCGCTCTAAAATCGGTTACCGAGAACGAAAGGTAAAGTGGGGGTTATTCAGTCGACTTGGCCAACTTCGAGCGCTTCTGAACATTGTCGGCAAAAGGACTGGAGTCAAAGGGACCGAAGTCGAAACTGCTCTTTTCAGCGCGAGCGGTGAGATACTTTCGCTCTCTCGCGTTTTAAGTAACGAGAGTGAGTGAAATAAGAATATGTTGTTTCGCAAACTTAGATAGAACAAGTAACTTGGTTCAATTTCGGTATGCGCGTAGGCGTCCTATGGTTAACGCGTATGTCTAGCGCTGCATCGTGGGCACGTGGTCAAGTTATAATACCATATGCTTATCGGGGACTTCAACAGACCCTTACTGACATCTTTAAATATTTTAGGGCACCAAAAGGGATAAATTATATTTTTGACAGTATAGTCTCCTAGCAGATATCGTTATTATAATTTTTTCATATAAAATTAAATAATTAAAAAATAATTAGTGCTACTTGATTTTGTTAAACAAAATCGTTTCAAATATCCTTATATATTTTCCTAGATCGGTTTATATGAATGTCACACCATAACGAATTCTTATTTAGAATCGATGGCGACAAATTCTAGGATAGTCACACTAGGATAGTGTGGTGTTCGTATTCTTAAGTATTATTTTCATGCCTTATGGCATTTTGCAAAAGCCGACAAAGATATTGCGTAAATTGAATATTTACGACCGGAAAGTTTTTACTAAAATTGTATTGGTGAGTGCCCACACAAACTTTTATAATTATCAGTAGCGTAATTTTAATAATATGACAATTTAAAAATTGCGATTATATGGCACATTTTTTGATCGCGCGCAAATATGCCGGCTGTACGTGACAAAAGTCGCCGTCTGGACGGCATATGAAACTTGCGACAGTGTGGTCGCTTACTCGAAGTCGTAGGTCTTGGCCGACTTCATTTGTAATTTCGGTTTGGCAGCCAAGTTTTACCAATAATTTAAAAATGGCTTATTAAGGATCTGATTTTCCTATCGACTTCAGAACCAGATTATCTAATTTTAGATGTCTTCTTGAATGAGGGTTATCCTTCAACGCAATATTACTACTTTTAAATATTTTAAACCACTTATGAAATTTCTATAAATTTTAGATAGTCTGTGTAGCTTCTTCTGCTTTCAATCCTCTGTCAAACAAAAACGGCATGAAATACCACAAATACATTTCTTTAATTTTTTATCTTAAGTTTTTTTTGATAAAGAATTTTCCTAATGCGTTTACCAACTGCAAACAAATCATTACTATCTGACAGATGGTGAAAATGTTAGAAACCTGTGATTTATGTGAAGTTGTCCAAAACTCATTTCTTTCATGCGATACTTTAAACAATACTCATGTATTCAAGCGCTAATAATTAGGTAGCACCCAAAAACGAAATTCTTCCAGAATCTCTGGATTGTGTATATTACACACTAGCTGCTTGAAAAAATGCTTTCTAAGTATACACATCGACACGGCTCGATGGAATCATATCCCAGCATACCTTGTAGGAATTTTGTGGGAAACAAAAATGTATAATATTAATATTCCTACATATACAAGCAGGACGAATAACCTATTTTGGACTTTTTTTATTAAAAGTGAGTCAGCTGCATTATTTGCCAATTAAACCAGAGAAGAATTCTCAATGGTTCTGTGTACTAGATAATAATACAAGATACACAGTACCCTCGAGACAGTATTTATATATTATATATACAGACATGACAGATCAAAAAAACCTTTCTCTCTTTAGTGCGATATCATAGCACGTGTATATTCTATTTAAAGGCAATTTAGGGTATGAATTTGATTCACAATAAATTTTAACTGTTGCTAGTAAAAATCATAATACTAACACACAAACGTATATAAGTATTTAATCAAACATCCCTGGACACAAAAGCACATCCCAAACACGAAGAAGAAGAAGAGAAAAACCAGGAAACTCACAAGACATCCCACAGGACGTCCCGTTCGTGACGAGTTTGCGTCACGGCAGGGGGTTATTAGATTCCCTTTTCGCCCACCGGGTGGCCCGAAGCGCACTTTGATCAAATCAATCGATACCTACGTTGTTACGTTAACGTTAACGTTTTCCCCTAATTCCCGGGGCGTCTGGGCCGACCGATCAAAACAACGAGCACCACGCGATATTTTGCACTAAGCTAAAAGCTGATTGACGCCTGATGACTGAAGCTTAATTCGAGACGTAATTTGTTAACGTCATGTAGAATTATCACGTGAAATGTTCGCTAGTCATTATACAGAAAAAAATTTTTAAATAATATATTTTCATAGAAGGTATTTTTTTGGCACTCTGACTTGACCCAAAAACTTTCTATTTTATCAAATATGGCATTACCGCTCATATTTATTTAATTGAATTTTGATCACTCAGACATAAATAATAAAAACAGTATTTAAAGCTGAGACTGGTGGTTATCTTTACACACGTTAGTAAATAAATTTTACTTTGGTCAGATAAATCGATAATAATCAATATAAAAATAGGGTCTAGAAAACTTTATTTAAAAGTGCACTGCAATATATATGGCAATATATAAAAGGACAATGAGTGACGTATCATTACAAATCTATTTATTTTTATTAATCCATATATTTCTTTATTTAAAAGCTGGAATTTTTTCTTTACAGAAAGAAAGAATATATAACATGCTCGGTTTTGGCAAATATACACATATATATATTGTACATATTAACATGCTTTTGAATACTTGGGTAATGTTATAAGGTATGCAATTACACAAATGTTTGTCAAGGGTAATTTTTCATGTAGTATACCATTTCCCATGCAAAGGGTGACAGCTCGCGACCTTGTTACGTGTCGCCGAAAACGTTTTTGGGCATTGAACCGAAGCTTTCAGACGTGTTGTAAAAAAACACATATTGTATAACTCGATCTCGTACATAATGTATAACTAGATCTAGAACATTGACAGGCTAAGGGGTTTCTCGTGTAAAATCTGATTCGGTTTGATGCGCGTCGAAATATAAAATGTAAAAATTGAATGGAGAGCGCGTGGGAAATATAGGCAGATCGGTTTCCCACGGCCAGTTTTGAATATTTTTGCAATGAATATATTTTTTTCATTAAGCAATCACTTTTTTCTAAAAAATTGAAAGCTTTATTATAATATGAAATGTAAGATAAAGTATAAATTAAACTGAGCACACTGTGCTTTATAAATAATATAAATTTTAATGTATTTAAATGTATTTTTCTATTTAAGCTCTGTTTGTACAATACATGCACATTTAAAACAATATTGTCTTAATGATCGGAATAGTGTAGTATGTAAAGTCTAGACTGGTAGCCCAAAAGCCACAGGTTCTGGTCCCCGCAGCAGTTTTAAATTCTGCAAAATTATAAATTATAATACATTTAATAACTTATAAATAATTATACTGATGTAACCGATTCCATGACTAAAAGTCTAATGGTAAATATTTTAGGTATTCTTAATTTTCTATTTGATTGACTTACTCCCTTGTAACGAATTGGGATAAAATACCAGTGAGATAGGGGAGTTAAACATATAAGTATCTGACTACAGGCGGCCCTCGACTTTAGCACATAATTGGTTCCTGAAAATGTGTGCGAATGTTGAATGTCCGAAAGTCGAGGGAAGTAAAAAAAATTGAAATTGTGTGTATTTTAAAATATTTATTTATCAAGTAAATATAAGATGTGTAAGACACGTTTAAGTGGGGTTCGCGGGTGTTTCCTTTGAAAAGTTATTAAGAGGTAACTGTTTTCCACTATTCTTTTTCTTTTCTTCATATAGTATTTTATAACATGCTATTTTTTTATTGATCGCCCTACGCACTTGAAATATGCGTTCTTCATTGGGATCACAATTTTTTATAATATTTAAAAATTTGTCAAGGTGCGTGAAGGCTTCATTCATATTTTTCATTGTTAAAGAGTTTTCCAAAATAAAGCTGTCTCATCTACATTAAATATTTGGCTAGAGGAATATTCTCCATCTTCAATATTTTTTAATAATTAGGAGATAAATTCTTTTGCAGCATCTTTATCCGCATCAGCCAATTCTCTAGTAAATTTAATATTATGAAAAGAATACTTCATATAAAAATTGTAAAACCAACCGTTACTTGCTTGAAAAACCGTGTTAAAATCTTTTTTTAATCTATCCTTCCAATCTTTGTGCAAACTAAGAGCTTTTGTTTGAATAATTGAAATACTCAGAGGGACATATTTTTGATGTTGGTCATCGATCCACGATGACAAAGATTTTCCATTTCATCCATGGTTTTTTTTGCAGTGTTTTTTTTGAAGCATATCTTTAAAAATTGTGGAAATATTTTTTTATTTTTCACAATTTTGAGCGTATTCCTTAATTATATTTTTATTTTGCAAAATTGAACATATCGTAGACCTGTTTGTATCATAAGAACGTCCGATTGAAGCAAAAAATTCACCACTATCAGAACGTCTAATAATTTCCATCTTTGTCTTGAATCGCGTGAAGTTTATTAGTCCTTGATTTATTTTTGTTCGTATTAACACAAGTTTTTCCGTTTTTCACTCATGTTTATATTTTATTTAATTTTGCCGCCTGTATTAACTTAAACTACTTGGGTTCAAATCCCATGTAAAACTTAGTGTTTTTTAATTTCTATCGTGTATGGAAGATCTAAATTAGTGCCTGAAATATAATTATAATTTCAATCTGTCATCACAGATTAGTTTGACATTGATTTTCTTAATCTCACAAATTAATTAGACGATGATTAATTAATAATGAGCTAAGTCGAACATATTGTCGTATGTATTTAAAAACATATCTTTAGTATTAATAAGTATATTTAAAATCTATTCTTAACATTTACTATTTAAAACATTTTTTATCGCAAGAATTCAACCATGAAAGAAAAAAATGCTAAATATTTTTAAGTACTTTTGTTATCTAATATATGTAACAATTTTATTATACATAATAATGGGGCACCCCAATAAATGTGTTATATCTTTAAAAATCATGAACATATAAAAAAAAAGTATTTATTTTAAGCTTATTTTTAATATTTAGTGGGCTCGCCTTAAGCTTTAATTACAGCTACAACCCTTTTTAGCATACCATCTGCAATTTTTCTCGCAGCTAATTTTGGATTTTCAATTGTGTTGAGCAACCGTTCTTTTTGATTTTGCCTATAAATGTCTGGTGACTGTGCAAGTCATACCAAAAGCGTCAAACTCTTTGACGCAAACCAACCCTTGTTTTTTTACGAAGTATTACAGGGAGCGTTGTTTTAATGGAATCAGATAGTAGCGTGATTTGAGCTTGGAAATCTTTCCTGAATGAATTCATTAAAGTGGATTTCAACATTGAAAAATAAATACTACACTTCTCACACTACTCACACTACCCCCGCAAGTATATAGGTTTCTGCTGCTGTCATGCAACTCCAGACCATACCGCTTCCGCCATTATATTTGACTTTGGGTGTTACGCATCAGCAAGATATTCTTTTCCGACTCTTGAAATAATAAAATATTGAAAAAAGTATTATTTTAAAATATTATTGTTTTAGAAATTTTAGAATAAATTTAGTTTTTAATATTTTTTTTAAATTACCTGAATCTTCAGATATTGGTGTTTTTGGGCCCATTCTAACCTTCAAGTGTATTTATTTTTGAAAGCAACTGTTTATTTCGGACTACACAATTTTTGAGTCCCATATATATAAGCCTTCTTCTCACCATCTGCAAATAAATGGATTAAAAACGTTTTTTTGACGATTTTTAATGAACTCACGAACTAAGATTCGATCTTTTTGGGCAGATGTCTTAAGCGAGACTGAACAATTATATCTGCAATTACTTTTTAAAACGCAAGTGAGTAATTAAAAATAGATTTTGAAGAAAAATGATTTTCGATATAATAAAAACATTACAGAAATATTTTTAAAATTAAAAAAAAGTATTTTCATTCTGATGCTTCTCCGGCACCTCACAGTTTACCTTATCTAATAGACTTCTCACAGATTACTAACCACTTAAGTAAACATTTGTATCTGAACTGCTACTTTTAACTACACACATTCAGCTTGAGAGGTCGCGATTTATGTTATTTTAAGTCATAGATTTGAGATTCGTTTTTAAAAAAAAAGAACATACAATTAAAACATTTTAGAAGTGACAGCTTAACAGTATTGAAAAAGCAACGCAATTATGTAATATTCTTGACATTAATATAACAACCGCTCGCTTTCTAATTTTATAGTGTCCTCAAATGCCCAAATTAAAATGCGCGGAAGGAACATTTTTTTTTGAATTGCAGAGCTCTTGAGTCTACTTATTCAAATCATCACCGTCCAAGTTTTCACAAACCTACTGCTTCATTATTTACATATATATGTATAAATGTGTATTTTTTTTCAAAGCAAACCGTACAGCATCTCTTTTCCGCGGGGCAAATTGTAATGAAGAGAACAGCCCCTCGCAGCAAAGAGGGCCCACGCTTTTCAGCCCGAAAACGCCGGATTGAATTTAATATTTAATAATTTCGCATTCCTTCTCCCTGACTGTGGGCGGCGTGTAACACGGAAAAAATGTTGTCGGCCACTGGCGAAAAAAACAACACCGACACAGAGAGAAGGAGGGCATTTCTATTTCCTGCATGCGGCTCTGGGGGTCGTAATGCAAAAATAACACAACTGAACGGAGCAGGGGGTGTTTACGGCCCCGTTTAATACATCACGCCACGGACAAAGTAATAAGCAACGGTAGTTATTAAAAGTAGAGAGAAATTGTTTCCAGTAAATTTTGTTTGGATTTTTTTTCAACAGCGTCAGGTCGTTAGGCGCAGTTCGAAATTAATGAAGATAATGTGTCACGTGAGCTTGGTTCAGTATTTTATGAACTACATTGATGTAGAGAATTGTTTGTTGGTCATAGACTTATTTTTAATATTTTATATTTAAAAGTGATTTTTATTTTCCTTTATATATTTATATAAATATATAAAAATGATATTTCAAAATAACCTGATTTTTTTTTGAGCATTATAATTATGCATTCTAGCCGTGCTTTTGCTTAAAGGCCTTTGGATTTGGGAAATAGCGTTGTTCAGACTCGGATGTATGCTATTTCCGGTTGGGTTATGGTGCCTTAGAGGGCCATGATCTAAAAATATACACACGTGTGTGGAAGGTAAATTTTATATAGGCGAATATAAATAATACATCTCAAGTCTGGGTACACCTGCCAAAAATATAAAATTAAACAGAAACGCAATCTGTATTAGTTAAAAAGTATGTCGACTATTCAAAAAGTAGTTAGATTTCAATGTCATATTGAAATTAATCTGTGGCAGTAAAAAGAAAATATATATGTATTATCACATTATATATTTATTAAAATTATGGATAATAAACATAAATGTTTACAACTAAGAATAGATAGTTATTTATTACACAAAACTTTTAAAATTATTTATAATTCCTGAAATAACCTGACTTCCATGTATGACAATGAAATGACAGTTTCAATTTAGGGCCTAACGGATCCTTTATATATAATATTAATACGCAAGTGTTATTGTAATGATAACGACTTTATCTTATGCATAAAAGCATCTGAAAAAAAATGTATATCAAACTTTATCTTTGTTTTTATCATATATGGATATTAAAAAATAAGCGAGGAAAGTAATAATAAAAAAATAAAAAATATAATATAAACTAGTATTAACTTATACTTGTACTATATGCACTAAGGATTGAACTTCATTCAATGTCCTGATTAGTATCATCTTTCAGCAAAGATACGGTACATTAACTTCACTGACAAAAAATAGGAAAACTCCTTTTATGTACATTAATATTTTATTTAACCATGTATTGAAACTTTTTAATAAAGAGTAAAAATTTATTTCGAAGTCAACTTTTTAATTTGATAGCCTTGGAGGATTAAGGATATAATAATTAGTAAACCTCCTTGGGTCGACCTCCAATATTCACACAATTTACGACTTTATCAAATTCAATTTTTAATTAGTCTCAAGTCACTTAATAAATTACCTTGACGAAAAATAAAATAACAGAGGAAGATTGCCTTATTATATAGCATAACCTTGAACTTTCGATCCGCTTTTCACCATAAATAGTTAGGACCGTTGCCAAAAGCACCTTTAATAAAAACAGCTGGTTTGAAAGTCTGTCGTTTGGTCTTTGAGCAACTGACAACCTTAATCAAAAAATTATAAAATAAAAAAATTAGGTAAATAGAAACGTAAAACAATTTTTATTTTTTAATATAATACGATACATCAAATAGCTGATATTAAACTTAGTTATATTATTGTATTTTTATTATTATTTAAATTTTATTTAAAGTAAAAAATATACAGTTTAATTTGTAATTGGAATTCTCTGAACTGGAATTAAATCTGTCCAGGCTTTTGAGAATGCAACTAACCCATGCGCCGTGGGAATACTATATGGTGGCATTTACACACACAATGCGTTCGTAGAATTTATTTTGTTTCAACGCGAAAACAACCCCCGTGATGGAAATTTCAAATGCGTCCCAAGCCGTCGTACTTTCCCGGGGCAAGTGTGAAATTTTTAATTAACAACCCTCGCCATATATTCGTTTCCAAGTAAAAAAATAACGAGCACCGTGACTTTTTAATTATTCATATATTCATTATAATGAGCATATTATGTACATATGTATCTAATTTCTTAGAAATTATTAGTTGTAAAGTATCTCTCGTAATGTTGTTCAACCACTGAAACCTTGGTTTTACTGCCGATCTTCGGCCATCTGGTTTATTATCCATTTGAGCAACATCCGCCCATTCCGCCCACCGAAGCTTTCCATCGCGAATGAAATTGAAAACACTCTCTCCTTGCTGCAGGTTGTACAGAACTTGTTTTTTTTTCTGATACACCTTATAGCTCCATATATCCAGCGGAGAACCTTCCTCTCGAATGTATCAAGTAATCGTTTTTCAGCCCTTAGAAGCGTATGTCAGCACAGATCTGATCAATGTTTTATAGATTAATATTTTGTACGACAATGTCTTGATATCATTACTAAAACTATTTGTAGTTGTTACCAGTGTTTCGGCGATAATAAGCTACTTTATTATTATTATATATTGCCGTTTATTAATTTGGCATCCCTGATAACTTTTCCAGGGCCCAATAAATAAAAAAGCGTTGCCCTGTCAAATAATGTTGAATGTATATAAGTACATGGATAAATCATTATGTACTTTCACCTGAAAAATTTCTCATTGTGAGTCCCACCCATAGAGTAAAGAATATCATATAATATAGAGCGGCCTATAGGAAGAAACTGAGCGTGCTTTAAAATATTATTCGCCTCGTCTCTAGATCATTCACCCCGAACGCGTGATCGGTGGTGCCCGACAAACTTGTTAAAATATGGCTTCTTGTTCGGTATTATCGTGTAAAAACAGTGCAAAACAGCAGAGGAATTGCAATTTATCATTTCACAGATTACATTTTGCCATTATTTATGTTATTTTATGATTTTTTAAGGCTGCGCATTCCATTCTTCGAGTTTATATTTAATTTATTTTTAAATTAAATATAAATGATAAAAATAATATAGTTCATTAGTAAATATTTTTGTCACATATAAGAGTTAGTAATATTATACACGTTTTTTATAGTTCCTTTAGAACCAAAATTGCAGAAAATATGGCTTGAACATATTTTACGTCCTTAATGGAAGCCATCCATGAGAAGTGTCATCTGTTTGGACCATTTAAACCCAGATTCCTTTTTTATCATAAAAATAATCTGGAACCCAACTCAGTCCCTTTACAAAACCAACCATCGTCTCCACTCCCGTCAAGGTCAATTTTGAATACTGATGCTTACAATTCTCCTACAAAATAAATTTAATACGAAAATTAAATTATATTATATTAATTTAGAAAAAAAATAATACACGCACTAAGGCAAAAACTTTATCGTAGAAACAAAAAAATAGTTAATTTGGAAAATATGGTTAAGTCAATAACAGACAAAGGACTTTTAAGTAAAGAAAACGGCTTGTCACTATTAGCAAATTTTGATTATGATTCAAAAGAGTTGTTAACTTTTAGCCAAGTATTCAGCCCGAGTTCAATCGTTTGCATTAACTTTAAGTTTTTATTCTCCCAAAGCTTATCAATATGTTTGACAGAATTTAAATTTTAACCTGCCTCACCTAAGAACCATCGGTAAATGGTATCAGAACTTGAAGGGAGATCTAGGGTTTACGTTTGAAGCATTTGAAGCATTAAAAATAAAATCTCAATCGACAAATTATAAACTAGTATGCAATTTAGTTATAGATGAAATCGCGATTAGAAAACTTACTGTAATGATATAATTATTATTGGTGATAAAAGTGAATTAATAAAAAAAAATATAAATTTAAAAATTCCAATTGTGACAGCCCTATTCGTTTGTCAAACGTTACAAGGTCATTTTGTCTGTTGGCGATATAAACACTGCTGACCGCGCAGGCGTTATTATAAACTTGGCATTATTTTGGTCTTTGTCGCCGTCTCTATTATATATATATATATTCTTTACTCTATGGCCCCACCATACAAATTGGTTTCTTCGGCGCATCTAGCTCTTCTGTGACTGCATTCAACCTCTTTCAATTTATCGATTCTAATGCAGCTTTCAAATCTTAGAAAATGTGATACGTGACGATATTAAATTCTTTAGTTTTATCCAGAATTTGTTACCTACGTTTGTTGCCTTTTCAGCCCTAAATCCGCATTGGTATGTTCCAATAATCTTTGCTCCATATAGTTGTAGGCGGCTATTTATGACATTAGATAGCACTTTGTACGCCATATTTGGCAAAGTTATACCTTCATAGTTTTCACACGCTATTGGGTCCCTTTTTTATGCTACCTATAATCATTCTGAAGGCATAGTGTTTTTTTGCCAGATGATTTTTATCACTTTGTGAATACGTTGCAAATTTTTTTTCTCTACCACTTCTAAACATCACAACCGATGATTTATTATTCTAAAGTCGTCTTAGTGTTTTTTTACCTCTTTGAATTTTTTTTTTGTGCCTCTTGTATGTACACATAATAACGTATCAGATATAATAACGTTGTATAAACAGATGTTCCTTTATGGTAACATTAAATAGTCTGACAAAGTTATATTCAAATGAAAATCCAAAGTATTGGATTTTAATCGATTTAAGATTATTTTGACCATGCCAAAGTTGAACGAGTTAAACAATGAAATATTGCCTCATCTATCGAACATTTTAATAATAGATTAATACTTGTTAAAGGATCTTGACTCGCCTTTTTCCAGATTTGATTAACCATAGAACAGAGTTTTATAAACTTGAATTTATATGATAAATAGAGTCGAATTTTATGTATCGTTATTTAATTAATAAAATAAATAAATATCTGTACAGCAAATACAGCCATTTAAAGGTCATAAAAAGCTATTTTTACAACAAATAATATTTTTTTTACCTGTTTTTAAACTTTAAGTTGTGTTAAGTTATTAGAGTTTTATGAATCATATCTTATCTAAATCCCAATTTTTTTAGTTGGTAATATTATTTTTTGAACCCTATATTGTCTAATTTATTTATAAGTATTCAAGGTAATAAATATACATCAAATGTCGAAGTACAAAATTTTAAAGATAAAGTCAGGGATAGATCTGCATTAAAAATTGCCTATGTAAAGCATATTATGTAACTACATTGTATGTAAATAGGCAGTTAAGTCGTAAATAAAATTGAACAGATAGAAAGCATTACACCTTATATATTCATTGATATCCTAATAATTTTTCTTTGTTAAATAAAATATTGTACATGATAGAAAAGCTAAGCTCAGCAAATAACAAATCAATTACTTTTCTAATCACATTTCATGAAATAATAATGAAATGAGCAGTTTGTGAAAGTTGTCTTTAAAAAATGATCAACTGTGATTATGGGATTTTTTTAATTCTAAGAAATCAAGCATTTACCTATTATAAATTCCGAAACTTCAAATTGTTATACCTAAATCTAATTATATTTTTTAATTTAAATTTAGCGAAAAATAAGTGGTGTTTATTATTAATTACATATAATAGATTAGACCCAAAAATTAGTTGGCCAGTGTTATTATAAAAGCACTAAATTACTATTAAAGTTTTTTTGCTAAGACCACTCTTGATTTTATCAATGTCTCAGTAAAAAATTGCTCTGTCATATTTACAATTCAATTTACGTTATAGTAAATTAAATAAAAAAAATAACAGAACTACCTAAATAAGGCATTTAAACATCGACTCAAATCATTTCATAAGAAATACAGACCTTTGATTAAAACGATTGCGCATATTTCACTAGTAATCTAATTAGCTCAATTACACAAAAAAAATACGCATTTTACAGCTAATACAGAGCAGCGATAACACAGTTGCGCTAAAAGATAACGTCATATTCGATATAAAAAAGACCGATCTTAAACAATTTCACTTTGAAAGAAACAGAGAAACACGTTCAAAACATACTTTCTTAATGATTTACATTTTTCATCAGACCTAATTGGTCGGAAAATGCACTCATGTCTAAAAGCATTTTTTTCTCGATAGTAAAATAAAAGTCAAAAACCCGTCTCTGAAATAGTAAATTTTGATAAAAACAATCTTAGAATATATTCTCTAATAAAAATGTCTTTAATAATATCTACAAATACATATGTTATAGCTTGTGACTTTGGACGCATCATTATTTATATTATCATAATAAATTTGCTTTTCATTTAATCATAGTATTAATCTAATTATAAAGTACCTAAACCCCTAACAAATCCCTTAATATATGCACGTATGTATACCCAAAGTGAAGAGTGATACATCACGAGCGTGTTTAGACCCTTAGACTTATACACCACCTGCAAACTTGGCCCACTTATCTCTACTTTCTAAACTTTGTTGCTTCGAGCCTTACCGAACGGCCATCAAAACCGTGGGAGGCTTTCAAATTGTTATCACTGCTTAAAACTTCCATCCCCGTTTCTAGTGGGCCTCGGGGGGTGCTACCACATGAATATTGAAGGCTTTTCTTCATTTCATCTTACAACATCCCGCGCGTCTATTTAGATCGCTCTTTCTCTGTGAACTTTTAACAACAATAAAATATTTAAATGGAAACGTGCTCTGTATATTTATAATAGCTTTTGGATGGAGGGATTGTAATATATATTATTTGATACTCTGCTTACCATAGCACTGCTTGTAGCATAAAAGAGCATCCATACGTTTACCGATTCCTTGAATTCGCAAACGATCAAAGGTAATGAGTAAAATGCGGATCAGATTCCAAGAAATGCTTGGAAAATTGGTAACTGTGCAGTAGCAGCTTTATATGTATAAAAGCCGGGTTAAAATATTTAATGTATCTGCTCACATTGTCTTTAATTTTAAAATAAATTAACTAATACCATTTTCATCAAATAAAACAATTAATTAGCTGAATATAAATAAAGTATCCCTAATTTTATTTATTATAATAAATAAACAAAACTTTTACACTATATAAGTCTTACGACTTCTAAGCGTATAAGCTTAATAGTAAAGTTATAATTAAGTAACAATAGCGAAAACTTTTAAACAATAATTTGCAAATAAAATATGCAGAATTGTTTAAGTAAACACATCTGCTAGAAAACTCTTTTGTACAATACAATGTCATACATGACTCAATAAAGATTAGTATAATTCAAAGTCATTGTCACGCAAAAACAATTCACGTCATCCTTAATAGCAATCATTAATAGCAACAAAAAATAGAAATAGTTATGGCTACTGAGTTATTATAGCTTACCACCCCCTGAAAATAAAGTCTCAAAAAATGCAATTCATAAAAGCTGTTTAATACATAGTTTCAATAAACAATTATAAATTACATCGATATACAAATAAGTCTCTCTTGTCTCTGATCTCTGTTAGTGAGCTGTGGCGCAGGTCAGAGTCGGTCGCTTTTTAACATTTTTTTTAAAGTAGCTTAAGCGAATTAAATAAAGCCTTATTTAGTCAAATATTATATTAAACTTTACTTGCAAGTTGATCTTCTTCGCCGATAAGTTATAGAAATAAATGTGTACAACATACATTTATACAGGTATATTAATACACAAAGTTTTTATCGAAGGTAGTATTTTTTACCCAAATCCAGCTTAAACCGGTTTTCAGAAATCGGCTTACCACTATCGATATACGCTCGTTCGTAAAGTAAGGATTTTCATTTTTCATAGAATTAAATATCAAAGATTGTTTGATACACATATCAGCTCAGTTTTTTATGGTTAGACTATGTGAAATTTCCTCTTCAATATTTTAGTAAAAAATAAGAATTCAGAGATAAAAATAAACTTCAACAAAGGTCAAATTTTGAAGAATGTCTCTTGACATATACTTGAAATGACATACACATTTTAAAAAACTAGCTTCTATATTTAAATGTATTTGCTTATTTTTTCCAGTCAAAAATGTTTCATTATTTTTATATTGGATTTAATAAAATAGTATATAAATTTATTAATGACATAGTGATTCAGATATGTGGCAAGTAAAGATACAAGATTAGTAAAAGTAAAAGTTTAATTTATGTCATTTTTGTTAAGGTCCGCGTTACGTGAAAAAGTTTTTTAGGCTTCAATCGTAGAAACAATGTAATTAAAATGGCTGTATGAATTCTTAATCATGTAAATTCTTAGATTTGTTCAGAGTGACGTTTATTTGGTGTTGTTTGTTAATTAATTAAAATAAAATAAACATCCGTTTTTACTTATTAACTAGCTTATATACAGTTTATTATGATTTTTTTATTAATTCGGACCTTCTAAATGCATATATATGCAAACTATCTTTAAAATAAATGGGTTTTCTTACCCAAAAATAAAATTCTTTATGTGGTCTGTCAGCAACCATCAGTACCTAAAAAACATTTACATATATTACGCGTTAAAAGCGTCATAAACCAAATCCTCACAGTCGTTTCAACACACTAGCAAATTTTGCATTGCTATGCATAAAATGATTAGCTAAAAGCATATCTAAATGTTCCACATCTATTCAAATGAACGTGCTATTTTATTATATTAAGAAAAAAAAGCATATTAAATCTCCAATCTGTGCAAACTATAAACACAAAAATGTTACAGTAATAAAACAGACTGATTTAATAAATCCAATTACACGTGGTGAAAGTAAGCGTGCAATAACACCTCCCTCAGGCAGATTAAAGAAAGGACGGAATAGCGTAGTCTGTAACGTCTCAGACTAGTAACTCTGAGGTTGCAGTTTCGAGTCCCGGCAGCAACACTTAGCTTTTTATTTATAATAGAAAATGCGCTTTTAGTAAAAAACCGGCCCCAGCTGCAATGACATCTATCATAATAATTTTTAATTAAATACAATGTAGGTGTCACCGATTCCTAGACTTTGTCTGGTGGTTAATTCTTACTTGTATGTATGTATTCATTATATCTGATTGACTGACTCAGTTGGTACATATTTACCCAGTTGTAACGCATTGGGCTTACGCCTGTCAGGTTACAACGAAAGTTTTAATAAAAATAAATAAATATAAAATCGTGTTCTATTCAGATCTAGCTTTTACCAGCACTTTATCGACAACTATCACCCGAGTTTTCCATATTAAATAGACAAAGGTTCACTTGTGCTCAAAACCATCAGCTTTGCCATTAATATAAATAAAAAAGACCAAGAAAGCAGCCGCTTCTCTCTTCGCGTCTATCCTTTTTTAGCTACGATGTCGGATATTTCTCTTCGGGGGTTAAAAATTCAAATTTTCTTCCGTATGCAGATGACTTAAAATTGCTCAAATGCATTTTATCTTTTGGGGACCGTTGCGGAGTGAATTAAATTCTCTATGGAAATGAGCTTACATCAACAGGACCTTTATTGTCGAAAAGTGCTATACTGTGTCATTATTTTGATCATGTTCGCCATCAGATTATTCCTACAATCTCGGTGGGAACATTTTGCTTCGAAAAAATTTCACTAAGTGTGAATTGTAATTAGTGTTTTTAATCATCGTGACGCATTGCGGTAACCTGTTACGTTACGATAGTCTTAATTTGATTTTAATTTAAATAAAAAATATCTTGTGCTTAGCTTGATCTTTAAAGAAAACTGAATTCTTTATACTCAGACAAGGTCATAAGGTCTTTATGTATATATAAATATATATATATATATATATATATATATATATATATATATATATATATATATATATATATATATATATATATATATATATATATATATATATATATATATATATATATATATATATATATATATATATATATATATATATAGTTTACTCACTTTAAATTGATACACAATTTATAACAAATGTACTATATGTTATTAAAAAAAATCTGACACTCAGATCAATACAGCTTTTTAAATATTATCTAAGCTATATATATTAATAAATGTTCCATGTTTCAAGGTACTACCTATATAAAGTTTAAATTGACACTTGGACTCTGCTAATAAAAAATAAAAAAATGATCAGTCTCTTAGACCGTTGATAGTAATTAAAAGTGAGTGTAGTGTTCATTTGCCCTACATTTACAAAACTTGTTGCACTAGTAAATGCAATATAAGCACAAAAGTCTCGGAAAAGGACAATTTTCACGTTAGAGAACATAGCTCTATGTACGTACACATTTCCTCATAATTTATAGCCTCCGTTCGAAAATTATGGCTTATTCGGAATACCGGGGCAATATATCAAAGTGATTTACAATTATTGTTATAATTCATCCGCTGCCGCGTAGCAATAATATTTTGTTTGGGAATCGCCCGAGGATGGACTCTGTCCGGTTGTTTGGTGTTTGCGGGGATTTATTTGTGCGCCTAAGCGTTGCCGATTTTAATCCCGCGGTAATAAAGACAGGGTGTTTACATTTCGGGCCCCAAATGGTTAATCCCAAGGGACGCCCGCCATAGGGGATTTACCTTTTGCTTACAGTTTACATTCGCCAAGGGCGGGCCGAATCTTTGCGGCTCGGATCTTTGACGGTGACGTAAGCGAGGTGAGGTCAAGTTTTGCCACCGGTTACACCTTTTAGTTTTAGACTCTTTAAAGACCCTATCAAGATCCGAGAGGGGTGGGCTTAATGTCGATTTAAACTTCTGAAGCCGATTGCTCGAGTCTTTGAAAAGTAGAGATGAAAATATTAGATAAATTTGTAAACTATCCAGACTACATAAATAACGAGATAAAAATATATGTATTATAAAGTATGTACATGCTAATGAATTCAAACATTTCACAAATACCCTTACCATAAATACATTAACTAAAATAAATTTCAATAGACCCGTTATTCAATACTGTATTCGTACTTACATTTTTCTTTCATAGACAAGAGATTAAAATTATTATTACTAAGCTGTATCATGTTTATGAAAGTTATTGTATCTGATTTTTATCCAAAAGTTTTTACTTCTTATTATAGCAGAAAATAGCATAACAGTTTATATAGTCTAAATATTTAAATAATTAAAATAAATCACTGGTTTAATTAAGTATGCGTAATTTGTGTACTTTTATGTACTTACACCTACATATATTTTTATTATATCTAAAAATCAATGGTAAATTAATAGATTGATCATTTTCTTATTTTTTATTTTTATAGTTAAAGTGTCACTTTAATACCTTGGAATGTGGACAATTTAATAATATACGAAGTATATTTAGAAAATATTTAAGATAATATTTAAAAAGCATTTCTGATGAAGAACAATATAAATTCTTGGATCTGCAGAATGAACTCGTAACATATTTGTTGCCTGCCTTCCGAATTTTGCTTTTCATATCTCTGAGAGTGAATTTCCTCCGTTTTTTAATTTGAAAACCAAAACAGGAAACATATATTGCCGAAAATGACATGAGATTTTAAGCTAAAATCTCAAAGTTGATTTGTATAAATTAAAATTAATATGTTGAAATATAACTTAATCAGAAATATAATAAAATTAAAATATATTGAAAAAATATTTTTCAGTATGTGTTCTTAACGATATTGAAATATAAAATGGTTTTAGATCACTTGATTTTTATAAAATGGGGTCGCGTGTCATATGGTTTCTATAGAATAGGGTCTCGACTTGAAATAAGTTGGGAACCAGTGCTCTAAAGCATTATTTTTATCGTAGTCACCAATACACGAGATTAGTATGTTAGTGTTGTTTCGCGAAATATTTTAATAATAATATTTTTATTATTATTTTTTAATTATTGGTATTTTAAAGCTAATAAAAAATTTTTAAAGATGGCATTTTTTGATTCAATGTTTACACTTTATTTAAAGCAAACATTTGGTCCTCCCTCTTTTCCCGGGTACTTGCAGGTGTCACAGCAGCAAACACCTGAATGCAGAATAAATTAACGAAAATTAGACCTTAATTACAGATATGACGCGGCACTTAAAACGTCAGTCATAAAAGTCAAAATATAATTTCAGTTATAATAAGTTACTTAGTCACAATTATATGAATCTATATTAAAGATTTTAAGTTCAAACTTGGAATGTGAAAAAACTAACTAGAAAATTGAAATTTAATTTATTTTTCTACATGTCAAATCATATTACAGTTGATGTTTTTCAAATATGCTATAAATATTCAACAGCTATTATGTGTACATGTAGTCTGGTATTAAGGAATCGAAGAATTTGGTTATGATTTGTAATTATTTAGTACGTTTTTGGGGGCGTAGCCCTAGGGGTGGTTGACTTTGCGCGTTTTACATGTGACAAATGGACGATTACGGCGTGACGTTTCTCGCGATGAAGGTGAAGATGACGCAGGTGGTGATGCCGGTATTCTTGTGGCTGCGTGCGGCGAGTGTCAGGTGTGATCTTCAGGTCTGTCGAAAAGGGCGCGTAGCTGGTTCCTCCGGATGGCTGCTGACTGCATCGCTGACTGACTCTTGTCTGGTGCCTCAACCGCCTCATATCTCGGACCGTCTCGTATGGTGCCTCTGATCGTCTGCCCTCTCCTCATTTGAGTCCGGGCTTATATCCTTTAGGGGTTGCACGCTTGCTGGCCAATCGCGATTGTGCAACAGTCTTCTAGCCAATCGCTGCAGTCGCTTCTTGGAGCTCGAGAAATTGGATGTTGCATTTTCGAAAGCAAGTTTTTTGCTTGTCTAGATTTTGAAATTCTTCGGAAAGGGTTTGCGATGTGGTGAATTATTGCGTCGTCCGTACCGTTTTGTCACAAAAGAGATTTTGTTGCGTGGTCAAAAGAAATCCTTCTTGTGCCATGATATTTAACTCATTGTTAATGAATTTGGTCACGGTCATCAACAATGAGACAATTACCCTTTTAAATCTGGACCTATTTGTGTGGTCGCCACAACTTCATACAAAAAGTCACAATTAAATGAATATTTTGAAATCGAGTGTAATATTTTGAAATCGAGTGTAATAAGTTTTACGTGCCAGAATATTTTATTGAAATGTTTTAGTTTGCAGAAAAAATATTGATAATATTGGTGATACCTGTGTGATCAATTATTAATTTTTTTTGTATCTTTTAAAGATTAATAAGACTTCACACAGGTAAAGATTATCAAATGAGCATTTATAATCAGTACTAAAGATATCATTATCGCTGAAGTAGTAGTTTAATACGAAATAGAGATTTTGAATGTACTTACGATACCGTTTAAAAAAAAAAAAAAATTAAAAAAAAAAGTTTATTTTCCAAAACACGTTTAGTGTTATGAGTCGATCGACCCACCATACATACGCTCATAAGACTTGCAATATAGTTAAGGTCAGTGTGAGCTTATTTATACATATTTAAAGTTGAATTTTTGTGACAGTATAGAATTCTTAAGCATCCTGTATATGTTTATTAGCAAAATCTAATGTGTCAATTTTTTGCAAAATGGCGACAAGTATAAAAATTTAAACACTCGTAACTCAGTAGGTTTGTATTTTAACAAAAAGATCTCTATTCATGAAACGTTTAGAAGCCTAAGCTACATCTAAATAAAATATAAAAAAAAATTTTTTGCTTCAAAACAAGCGATGTATATTATTAGTTCGATCGGACCCCCATACGAGCCATTTTGAGACTTTCAGAAGAGTTAACGCTCTTAACTGCTTGGTTTTAAAGATTAAAAATTATTTTTTTTAGTATCGTATAAAGCTACCGTGCACCCCATACGTTTTGTATGAAAAAAATATATAAAATTTTTTCACAAAATGGCGGCCAATGTAAAAATACAAAGTGTTATAACTATCATTATGCGGGAGACTATGGTATGCAGCCTGCAGACTCTTTAAGTTAATTTTTCGGCCGCTCTTCGTGTATGAGTGTGGTAAACGATGGTAAACTATGCCATATCACTGTGGCACTGTGACACCACTGTGGCTATGGCATGTCAACGTGACATTGTCACATGTACCCAATCGAAAACAGCAGTGTTACAAAGTATAAATAGTACACTTGGTTTTTTCATATATAAAATATACGTCTATCGTCTTTAAAAGTGTCTGAATATAGGGGGAATTTTATTATTTCACTGGAATATATCGAGTAAGCTCGTCATCTAACTGAATCCCCCCTAAAGAGAAGCTACCTGCAATTATTAATTTCTCTCTTTGTCGGCGCCGCGCACTCTTAACTAAAATTTTCAGTCGTAAAATTTTACGAGGCGGAACGCCTTCGCCCGAGGCCGTAAAGCGTCCCCGGGGCCCCGGGCTCCGTCCTGCCGGGGGCCCCCGCCACAATTTCAAAGTCGTAAACAAGGATTAGAGTCTCGTCAGAGCGTGTAGGCTTTGAATTTCGCGGGCGCTCTTTGCGCGATAATTTTCATATGGGCCCTGCTACCTACGTACTCTGCTTACCGTCAAAGTCGACGAAAATTCGCCGAAACGTAAAACCGACAGTAATAAAAAACAATTTTCCGGTGTGTAAAATTTGAATAAAATGCAAAGCGACCGCAATTGTCTGTCGAATTTCGGCACATTTAAAATTATTAGCTTAGCACAGTTACGCCAATTTTATGGTAGCGAACTTATTAAGCTTTGAAGACTTTATACATTATTTTTTCTTACAATCCATGAATTTTATATATTTTTATTTACCTGTGGAATTGAGAATTATATAGTGAGCCAATCAATATATTTTTTTATATGTGCGTAATTTCAACTTATAGCAGCTATCGCTGAAATAAGTCAAACTTAAATCCGCGCCATAAGCATACGCTGATTATGCTAATGCCGACACGTCTAGCGGCGAATTTCAAATTGAAATTTCAAAAACGGCCGGGACATCCCGCGGCCGCCCTGCGATCTTGCAGACACCAATAAAATCGTCCGGTAGACTTTGTAACCCCATATTTTCATATCTGCCGGCGGCTGGGAGTTTGTTGGAGCCAACACGAATATTAAGCTACTGTTTTCCATATTTGTGAATGAATAATGTAGTAGCAGTAGTATCTACCCTCCCCCACCTCTGAACCGCACATACCCCCACCACCGCCGCCGCCGAAAACACTCTCTTCATATATTTCAATAATGCTCCGTCGCGGAAAATTGCGAAAATATATCAAACGAATTTGAAACTGTCATTTTTTTTTTAGTGTTTTAATTGCAAATATAAAAAGCACATATTGGTTTCTTAATATTTTCATTATTAATTATTTTAATTTTATTAAATAAATATAGTTTAAGGCCACGGCTCAATAACTCACTGTTGTCTTGAGAAAATTAATAAGCATAGATTTATTCATTTATAATAAATTTAAAGTGCAATAAGATACCAAAATTTTATCCTTGAGAATTTATTATTATCATAATAAAATAAAATATTTATTATTATCATAATAAAATAAAATATCAATATGATTGGTTTATTTATCATATTTTATAAATGAAATTGCATTTCCGTGTCAAAATATATTTTTCCAGGACAGCGTGCATTTTATAAAATACACATTGGAAAATATTCTGCACGTAGCGTTACACATACATACATGTTCCATAAATGCACGAAAGCTTATAATTAAAGTTTATATCTTAAATGTGCAGTATTAAAAAATAACGCCATACGAGTGGATATTTACATAGCTGCATAAATTATATAATGGTTTCATTACCCATTACATTTTAAAAATCATTTATCACATCGTTTATTAACAGTTTCACTTATATTTTATTACCATTATTTATTAATTATATTTTTTCTTACATCAATAAAAAATCTTGTCATTATGACCTAATATATTAATTAATTTAAATTTGGCATTCTGCGCTTATATTGTTCCTAATGCTCTTAACTATAAGCTTTAGCAAAAATAGTCAATTAATAATTATAAATTAAAGTTTAACTTTTTTAAGTATAAACATATATTCTATCAATGCAGCACTGTCACTTTTGCACACTATGATAATAAATTTTTATCAAAAGTTAACGTAGTAGATTAAAACCCATAACGGATTATTAAAACACGAAAATGACAATACAATGACATATAATTTCCTAAAATTGTGGGGTTTTTTTTAACAATAGAAATATTGCTTCAATGCGTTCCATAAATATTTGTTGTTCTACAGCAACACATATTGTTGCCTCAACAGAAATACTAGTTTGTAAAGTAAAATAACAGGTGACTCACCAATTAGTCACTGGCGTATATGTGGATAACAATTAAATAAATATATTTACATTCAAAGTGCACCGTAAATATATTTCCGGTTTTTATCTCAGGCGACCGACAATTGTTGTATATGGTACAAACTCATGCATGAGCGCAACGCTATGTGTGTACATTAAAGCATTTTAACCATTTTGATTCTAAGCATTTTTTTGGTAAATATAAATTATTTTATAAATATATTTTTAAAAAATATTTCTTAATTTTTTTATTTTCTAGTTTAATCCACTATTTATTATTGGAACAAGTGTAGAGCTACTTTAGTATCCGTTATGTGCACCACTGCCTTTACCAATACTTAGGCCTTACAAGTCCAACCCTATGGGCGGGCAAACAGCTTTTGACGGCCAGATGAGCGGGATCCATCCCTCGTAGTACTACATATTTTATTAGAGTTTCATTAATATTTCTCCTGAGCGTCGGGCCGACTTTTAGTGCTCTCATTGGCTGCAACTGCATGCATTTTCGTATCATCCTAGTAACAGCACCACCCCCCAAGATCCCAGAGGGGTGTATATGCTGCCTTTAGCCCTGCTAAATTGCAATTCCGATATGATTTTACTAATATGATATATTTTTAAAAATATTTTCCGGATAGATTCGAGACTGTTTTTTCTAGATTTTCTTTTAGATACTAAATGTATTATTTATCTATATTTCTGAATTAAATCTAGTTGTCAAATTACCAATAATACAATATATAAAAACATTAAATTTATTTAATGTTGTTGATTTTTCATTATTTCTTTGCTTCTTCCTTAGGTATTTGATCTGAAAATTCAGATCAAATACCTAAGGAATTTACTGCTACTAATTTACTTTCATTAAATATTTCTTATTATGTCTAATACTTTCAAAACGTTCAATAAGCAATAAAATCAACAATACTTTACAAAAAATTTTAACACAAACGATGCAGCGTCAAAAAACAACATTCTGTTTTTTGAATAATAATGTTTATTGTGAAAGTACTACCTAGAAAGTGGATGCTTTTGAAGGCAATGTTCCGCTCCTTTTATTTACTGTATAATACGTACAAAAAATCATAAAGGAACTAATACCTAAAATACATCAGTATATAGGTACATCTCAAACAACTGTAGTTTATTATTTGAGGTCAATTTTTACTTTCTTTATAAGTATATTCTTGCTATGATTTTTTCCAAAGTTGAACCTCTCAAGGAGAATGGACCCCGGATATTCGTCCTCTCCCTCCTCCTCTCAGCAGGCCTGTAAATAGGCCATACTTTGATCAGTTTAATGGTAAGATAAATGTATCTTTAGTAATTATATCGTATACAATAAATAAGTTAATAAAAAGTGACATTTTGCAACTGAAAACGTTGTTCACAGAACCTCCACAGCAACACAATTGCAAAATATTATCTTACTCGTAATAATAAATCAATATTACATCATTTATTAAGATCTATAAAACATTCTCTTAAAATTAATATCTGTATTGTTCTAGTTTACCACAAAGTATTTCACTTTTAAAAGAGAGAAATCGATTATATGTAATTAATTATAAAATAATAGATAAATAAAATTTGCCTTATGTTTACCTCTATAGATTAGACCATAAAAAAGATAAATGTATTTATAAAATTGTGATGGTCTGATATAGTCTAATGGAACATATAGATAAGCATAAATACAATAGTTCAACCCTTATACGAAATCACATATAATTTGAAACCTAAGGCAAGGTAACTTTTAATTGCGGTTTATAAATTTAAACTAGCACTTACAGTTATATTGAATCATTTACGTCATTGTATGTATATTCAAATGTCACTTAAAAACTATTTCTAAGAACTTTATCTGGTAGATTTAAGTATAATGGCTGTTAAAACGTTTCTAAACATAGTTAAAACTAATTAAACTCACTGTTGCAATTTTTTTTAGTATGGTAAATCATATTCATACTCGTCATTTTTAAAACAATATAATTTTTTAGTTACCAAGACATGCCTAATAATATGCTAACGAATTGTGAGCAATGCGTGAGCGATAATATTGTCGTTGTGAAATAAAAAACTATCTGTCTATTTTTATATATATATACATGAAACTTTTTAAATAACCTATACATATGACTCAAAAGCTTACTTTGAAACATTTTCTTTTGTATTACTTTTACAAATTCTAATGCAAATTTTTTGATGAGCTTTGAGGGCTAAACTATATCTACTATACAGCGTATAAAATTGTCGCCGTTTGCGCGCACCTCCGACAAGTTCATTAAGTTCATTACGAAAACTTGGGCTGGAAAATATTGTTTAGCTCAAGATGGGTCTTTTTTGTCGTCTGTACGTGCACCGAGAACTTATTAACATAAATATGGAAAACCAGGATGGGGATTATCATAACGAAAAGTGTCGGGAAAACAAAAGGTTAAGTCAACGAGAGCAAACATTGATCGAACGTAACGTGCCATGTATATAAATATATATTCATGTACTCCTTTTCAATACGCATAAAAATATTTATTTATAGCTTTTTCTTCATTACAGAACATTTAACGTCCTAATTTGTGTAAGCTTAAAACATGCATGTTCAAGCAATAGAGGTTATGAACAAATTAAATTAATAAAAACACGTCGGCAAAATATAAATAAAAGTAACGTTTCTAAAAGTTCGCCTACAAAGCGATATTGACGAAAGCACAATAGATAATTGCATTTTTACAAATCGCAAATAAAAACGTGAAATAGTGCACGAGAATATATTTTAGAGTTATGGTGGAAAAAATACGATTTATAGCTAATGCAAAGAGTATCGTGAAAAGAAACTAAAAGATAAAATAAAAGTCTTAAAGCACAGCTCCAACATGCTTTAATAACAAAATTGCATACATTGATCTAAAAACGTTCCTTATGAAGTAAAAGTAACCCTAAGTTAGAATTCCATTGTCTTTAACATTGCACCACGATTTGTGAAAATTTGGACAAAAACGACTTTGTCATGATGCCGCCTACTAGATATGACCCTGCATCTTTTTCTTACTTTTCCATCTAAATCCATTTTGGTACGTGTGCATTTGGAAGTCTATATTCACATGTGTGTATGACTTTATTCGTGTCATAATTTGTATAACACGATCAAAAGGTTTGTTTCCATTTTTTTTAAATTAAATAGATTTTAATTATCATTACTTGATAATTTTTAAACAGTGAAAAAATATTATAGTATTTTTAAAGATATTTCTCTAAATCTTAAAAACATGAGACAATGGCTAACATCAGGTGTCGTGTGGAAAGGGTTAATGAACAAATAAATACTTTTACGTTTGTGTTTGTGTTTATATAAACATTATATGAATGTGATTTATTAGTTAAAAATTACTTATAAAATTCTATTTAGTTACATTTGCTCTATAAAAGCACACACATGAAACCTGCATCAATGAGAATGGATAATTATGAACTATAAATAAACTATTCATCGCTACAGCTATAGACGTGTAAAATCACGTTTCCCTTTATAGCAAAGTCACCTTTTATGTATGCAGTTCAATACAAACCATAAAATACAATATACCATATTATAACTGAATATGTTTATGTACAAAAAAGAATAACCCCGCTTTTCTGGCATACCTCTTCTATATACACAGACGGAAATAATACCCTATTGGGAAAAATAGCGCAAGTATGACATTTCAATACGTACAAAAGACGCCATTCTTTAACTCCTTGTTGTGAACATCCATAGACGACAACTTGAAATGGACCCCCTTGGCTGGCAAGAGTACAAATTTCAATAAAAGAATACAGTAGTACAAGCAATATTGCTGCGATTGGAACAAACGATAACAACCTTAAAATTCTTTCATTCTTTCGCTCTTTCTTTACACGTTAAAAGTTTGCTCTGCGAAATTTATTCTTCTTGTGCATACAGTGTATATAGTATGAACCCTGAGGTCGAAAAGGCGCATGAACTTTCCAAACAGCAATACGAAACATTATATCATTGATAAGGAGTATTTGAATTCCTACATAGGAACACACATATTACATACATAATATGTATATGTAGAAACTTTTGAAATAACAATAAATGTAATTTTGAACGCTTACATGAATATATATTTATATTATAATACTGAATACAATTATTCACTTTTATTATTTTTTGCTGTGGTAAAAAAATAGTAATAAAATAACCAAATTTATTTATTATTTAGGTGCAGGTTAAAAGGATTAAAAATCTTTTTAAAAATTCCTTAAAAATATTTTTTTTTTAAATATTAAATCAGACATAAAATATTAAAAATTAAACAAAAATATAGTATATTAATTAAAATAATCAGAAGTCAATTAGTGAGCTAAACTTTTTTATTATCTGATTCTCAAGACATTCCTGATATATGGAAATGCACAAAAGTCACCCCTATTCATAAAAAGGTTGACAAATTATATATAAAGAACTATAGACCAGTCGCAGTGTTGTCAGCTTCTGCTAAATTATTTGAAATAATTATTCATAAATATCTCTATAATCACTTTCGTTTTTTTTTTGTTAAACCAACAGCACGGGTTTCGTCCTGCCCGTTCCACTGTTACTAACCTTCTGTCGTTCACCAAAACGGTGACAACTTCTTTCAATGCGGGAATTCAAGTAGACGTCGTGTATACAAATTTTGAGAAAGCCTTTGACAAAGTTTGTCATAAGTTATTATTAAAAAAATTGTCGAACATCGGTTGCTCGGATAATTTAACTCGGTTATTCTCGAGTTATTTAAGCGATTGTTGACAGTTTGTAACCTATGGTGGCCGAATGTCGAAAGAATATTTTACCCCTTCGGGGGTTCCTCAAGGATCCAATCTGGGCCCTCTGCTTTTTGTGTTATTTATTAATTACATAAATACAGCAATTATAAATTCAAGTTTTCTTCTGTACGCAGATGATTTAAAATTATATAAATGCATTCGACCTGTTGTGGACTCCTTCTCTCTACAAAGTGATTTAGACTCTCTATGGAGATGGGCTTCCGTTAACCGTCTGCCCTTTAGTGTCGGAAAGTGCCATACTGTGTCATTTTCTCGAACCCATTGCCCATCAGCTTATTTCTACCATCTCGGTGGTAACATTTTGACTAGAGAAACTTCCACTAACGATCTCGGAATCACTTTCGAGAGCAAATGGAGATTCTCTCTACACATACACGACGTCTGTGATAAATCTTCTAAGATGCTCGGCTTTGTTATGAGGAATGTCATTCACTTTGACGATCCGTCAGTTATTCGCATCCTCTATGACACCTTAGTTCGTATCATTCTTGAATCAGGATCTATAATTTGGAATCCCCGAATAGCCAAATGTTCTTTTTTAGTGGAAAAAATTCAAAAAAGGTATTTAAGATACCTTTACAAAAGGACATTTGGTTATTATCCGTACATATATCCCAGCGCCTTTCTTTAAAGAGCGTTGGGATACGATTCGCTGAGCTCTCGCATAAAGTTGTATGTCGCTTAGCATTTTTTAAAATTACTAAAAAGTGTTGTCTTTTTTGAGGAATTCCGGAACATTTTCGAGTATTACGATCGCGTCCTCTGTTGATAGCCGTTAGGACTAGGACGTCCGCACTTTCCGACTCGCCTATAGCTATGGCCATCCGGCTCCTTAATACGCTGGCATTACATATTGACCTGTTTAATGTTAGCTACGAGGAGCTGATCCAGTTTGTATCATTTAATTTTGATATTTTATATTTTTTTGTTATTTTTATTATTTTTAAGTATTGTTCTATTTATGTATATATACGTTTTTTTGTTTTGTAAATTTAAAATTTGTTTTCGACCATCGTGGCGCATTGGGGTAACCTGTTAGGCCACGATGGTCTTAATTTAATCTAAAAAAATAAATTAAATAAGCATTTGCGTTGCTATTGCTACTATTTTGCTTTCAAAAACAATTATAAATTCACTCAAAGGACATTTGACAATTTTTCGAATTTTGAGTTTTGAATCACATTTTCCCAGATTAAATATATCGTTTTCAGCATGAACGATGATGTTAAAATATTCTCTTGTTTCTAAACTCGTCCATTATTCTATTGTCAGGCTAAAGCAAGCATTCGCCTCTTTTAAATCTTCTATTTTGCTAATCATTTCAATTTTTTCTCTTTATAAAATTTCAATATTAATTTTATGATCTCCGATTGATTCTTTAACCTTATAAACCCTTTTTACTTAATATATTCTCGAATGGAATCACTTTTTTTAATCCTTCTTACGGAAAAACAATCTTTAGCACCTAACCGGGCGATTCTCTTTTGCGCAAATTTTATAGTGAGAGTTGATAAATTCCAATTATTTTTGCACTATTTAAACGTTCCGTATTTGCGGATTCTTCTCTAATATTTTCATGAAATTTGCTAAACTTTTTGCTTGAGATTTATTTTGGAAAGACTCATTTTATGTGAGTTTTTGGTGTCATTGTTATTATACATTAAATTGCATTCTTTCATTGTGGACTATTATAATGATCACATTAAAAAACTAAACTACTGCGAGATATATAGAGTAAATAAAAATAACCTTCGAAAAAATTGTTGATATCTAAATCTGCAGTTCAACATTACACAACACTCGACAAAGACTGATCGAGACAAAAAAAAAAAAACTTGCGACAAACTGATATTTTAAGAAAACATCCTTCGAGTAAACTCGTTTTGAATTTTTGTAGAAATGAGATAGTCCTAGCTACATCGTTATAAGTAAAAAATTTTGTAACTTTTTTAGGAACAAATACACTTGCACACGATTTAGTACTAATTCTGTGCGGAAATCCTATGCTGATAACACTTGGGTCAAAATCTGCTAAAATAATAATTTATTTACTCTCTGCTTGTCTCTGTGCCTCCGTCTCTTGTGGTGTCGTGGACCGTCTTGGATCTCGGATCGTCTGTCTTGGGCCGTCTGCCCTCTCCTCATCGGAGTCCGGGCTTATATCCTTTCAGAGGATACACGCTAGCTGGCCAATCACGATTGTGCATCGATCTCTTAACCATTCGCTGCAGTAGCTTCTTAGAATTCGAGAAATCGGATGTTGCGTTTTCGAAAACCAGACTTTCGAATTCTTCGGAAAGGGTTTGCATTGTGGAAATTGATTGCGTCCGTACTGTTTTGTCACAAAAGGGATTCTCTTAACGACCCGTGTTGTGTGTGGTCAAAAGAAATTCCTCTTGTGCCATGACATTTGTCTCATTGTTAATGAATGAACGTTTTTGGTCACGGTCATTAACAATGAGACAATCGCCCTTTTAAATGTGCCTATATGTGTGGTCGCCACATACTCTTTTATGACTAGGTGTGACTTGGGTGAATTTCTAAAATTCAAGAAATAATAATGGTTTTATAACTAGATTAAAAATATAATAATTAACTAATTTTGAAAACTCTCAAGAATAAAACTGGAACCAAATTAAGTCCAAAGGAATATTCCGTCATAAATTTCTCAAAGCCATAAGATCTGATATGTATAAATAAACAGATGTACATATTTTAAATTTACGCCGTAATATTAGCAATAATTTAATATTTTTATGCATATTTAAGCGCATAATTTATTCAGGTCGTCTGAAAGCAATTTTTAAATCTCTTAATATTTTATTAAGCGAACGAGTTTATCATTAGATGCACTGAAACTTACTTTTCACGGCAGAGCATCTCCATAAATGCGCTACAAATACATGCATAATATAAGGAGAAACTTTTAAAGTGGCAACTTTTACGTAGGGCGTCTAAATGCGCATTCGAATTTTACGTTACGTAAGATTCAATCAGATTCATTGCTAAGTACAAGTATGATGTTTTGTGACGTCACGCGGAAAGTTACATGTGCGCTTAGGTATGAGATTACAATGCAATTGATAATTTAACTTGGAATTGAATTGAATTACGACTGGTGCGGTGAATATGCAAATTGCACAATATAACTTGAAATTCCATACACTAACAGAACATTTGTTTAGGCATTGTGATTATTTATTTATAAATTAATTATATCAGAATCACGTCAGTTTACAATGTTTTATTGTATAATTTAATTGACGTTTTGCTATCGATTTGCAATTAGTTTAAAATAATATTCGCGTATCTATTTAGACAGATTTACCTAATTTCTCATCAAAGATTATATATAATTAACTGAAGCTTACATTTGCTTATGTTCTGTGATATTAATATCAAAACACACATATGGCTTATTATAATAAGCATTACTATAATACAGTTACTCGTGTCGTTATCCACTTATGCACAAAGCTAACGTGTTTTTCCTTTAATTATCTCTATCGTTTCGTTTATCGCGTTAGGCGTGAAAGTGCTCAGATGTAATGTTCAGAAAATGATCTGATAATAATGCTATTCGCAAGGATTCCTATGACACCTTTGAAAGGGGAAAATTCAGTCGGTGAAACAATGGAAATGGAAAAGCTCTCGCCCACGATTATGAACGGAGGCGCAAATGGAAATAGCGGCGTTAAAATACTTTTCCATTCAAAACAACTACAGGGTGAGCTAATAAAGTCTGAAGTGTGCAAAAGTATAATTCATGAATATCAAATGCTTGAACATTTTTCCAATTCAATTTAAATCAGCCTCTTTCCTATGCAAATTTCATTAAAAGTTGTAGACTTTAAATTTGGAAGTCGTTGTGGGAACGATTACATAACTATTTGTAAATATATATATGTATATTACATATCTATAGTAAATCTACTGATTTAATATGAAAAAAATATAATATATTATTAAAATTAAATAAGTGGTTAATTTATAAAAAAAATTGTATTAAATTATCTTTAAATTTTATATATTTTTCAATACTCAAATTAACGATTCATACATTGCAACAATTATATATTGATAAGGCATTTGATATGAAATTTCAATTCCAGTGAGATACGGAAAATGTATTCAAATATAAAAACAAATTGCACTAAATTTTACTGCGTGTCGATAATAAAAATGCCATAAAAAAACCTAAAGATCGTATAATATTATATTTTAAACATATCTCTTGGGAAAAAATTGCAATCTCACAATGTACCACTTTGGAATATATGGTATTATTGTAGGAAAATCGCATTTTCCGACAGGCCATAAACGAAAATCAAATTATAATCTTGACGAATAAGTGCAAGATCATCTTTACGATCGGTTTTTATTGTGTTATATGTGTGAGAGCTTGTTGTTGGTTCTGGCAAATATAAATATATTCTGCACAAGCACCGAGAGACATAAAAACGTTTTCGGCTGAGTTATGGTGGAATATTTATCTCTTATTGAAATTATTATGTTTTATACGATGACCCAGATACACGTGTTCTTAATAAAAATATAATAAGAGCAACAAAATTTTGCAGCAAAAAAAATATATATATATAAAAAAAATCATATTGATACTGATTTGTGATAATGTAAAGACTATATTTGTCGAAACGTATATCAAATGTATTTCCATGTGCATACATTTATAATAATTTCTATAAGCATATATTTATTTGGTTCATAGCTAAAGAGGTAATAACACGTCACGAGTGCAACGAGCATCTACAAAGTTACGGTTTCCGTGTACTCCACGTGCTACTGCACTTCACAAGATGCAATAACAGAGTCTCTGTTTCCGTAAGGAGACGCTTCCTGCCGTCTGCTAATGTAAACATCATCAGTCGGATGTAAGGGTACGTGAAACGGCTGCTGTACGTGAGAAATTTACAATGGAGCCAAAGAACATTTAGTGCTACCGCAACAATGAATATACATTTTAATGTAATTACAGTAACTGCAACGTAAACAATAAGCTAAAATATAAGCTAGATACTAAAATTTAGATATGAATTACACACATTTATTTTAAATATATATTTTATTGGCTATAAACAATACCTACAAATTAACTATTTTTTTGGTACGGTTTTTCATTATAAAATATAGAACGGTATAAAGTTTTGTATACTATATATTGTACTTCAGTTGCTATTGTGTTTATGTTATAAAATAGGACTGTTCAAATTTATGTAACCCGAGAATTGAATATTCTCGCGTTAAATATTCTTAGGGCGATGGATGTTTCATCCCTTTTGATTTATGGTGCGTACCTTTATTTTTTTATAAAGTCTCCCACGGTGTTTCACTTTACCAAAAAAACCGATCGTTTTTTCAACAGTTGAAATGCTTTATCGCAAGTCAAACTGCCATTTTTATGTATGCTTATGAATAAAGGAGTGGTTCAGATGATAAATCCAACAGATTATTTAGATACTTTTTCAAAATCTCAAAAAATATTAGTATTAAAATATACTTTTAACTGAAATTTTAACAAATTAAATATATAAATATAAACATATGATTGGAAAATAATTAACATATTTTTAATTATTAAAACTCATATAATAGAGATATTGTAAATTGTAAAATATTATTATTATATTTTTATGTTTATCAACAATTTTTCTATTCACGATTAGATTAATTAACTAATGTTAATAATTCATAAAACATGTCCAGTTCAATTTGTACCCGTCTAAGATAAAAAGTGTTTTTTCATTAAAATTGGACAACACAGTAGAAAACCTTTAAAAACAATATAAAATGCAAAGTACGCGATATAAATCAGAAAAAATAAAAATAACTGTTACTTTAGAGTTCAATTCATTCAAATTTGTGCCCTTTAATTTGGACTGCATTCAGGCTGCTTCTCTCTTCGCATTCACTGGACCAGCTTGACGACGTTTAGAATCCAGAGTAAAGCTTCCGACCCAAATAACTAAATACCCTGTTATTTTTAATGAGTACCTGAACATTTTAATTTCAATAGAATATTTAATTTTTCCATATGAAATATACTATATCTCACACAGTTTTCAAGTTATTCTTATATTTGGCAAAACCCATTTAAACATTAAGTTGGTAGTGAGGGCGGTGTATCGAAAGGGGATAGGGAATCCCTATTTATTAGTTCGAAAGTATTGTTTCGCAGTGTAAGTTTTATGACACATTTCATTTTTTCATCCTCAAACATTTGCCGTTGAACAAAAAAATGAAAATGCGATTATTTGCAAAAATTACGGTTGTACACAAAAAAAATAACATTTAAGTCTATTGTTAATATTTATCATCAGTGATTTACAATCGCTTGTTATGTATCGTTTTAGCAAAATGAGCAGATTTTTTTCAAACAAAAGTTTTTTTCAATACAATTTTGCTACCAATTTCACAGAATAGATTATTTGAGTATATAATTAATTTTTATTACCGATTTAAAAGTTTTCACTTTTGCAAATATATTTATATTTAAATTTATTCTGACCATTTAATATAAATTCTGACACATGCAATATAAATTCTGACCAAAACCATGTCAAAATTCTGACCTGAAAAATACGAGCCATATAAAAATAGTAGATTCTGCATATACAATTAGGTGATTCTTAAACAGATTATAAAATTTTCATTCAAAATTTTATAATGATTTCAAATTTATAATCCGCGCGAGTTGCTAATGTTCGGCACTTTATAAAGTTTCTGTTAATCCTTTGATTTATAGTAGAAACACATTTTTGCTGTCAACAATATATTGGAACGGGTGAGCCATTTTACGTGTTTTTATGATAAGCAAATTTATATATTAAAATTGTGAAAAAGCAAAACAAGAAATATTTCTTTACCATTTTACTTTGTTATCATGACTAAATTTAATCTTGAGTCAAAACTCATATATATTGACTTATGTATAAGCCAAGTTTTTATGACCTTAACAAAACACTTATGTAAGTGGTTTTGCTAGAAGTTTAATTTAATAGTTTTACGACGTTAAGATTGCTTAGTATAGTTATTAATAAACGCTAGTCAAAGAGTCTTTATATAAACATGATAAAACACAACGTCTTTTCTATTAGCTAGCTTCTGCCCCTTATGGCAATTACTTTTTTTAGATTAATATTAGGTTCAATGTATTATTTGCGGTGGTTTGCCTTGTTACTGTGATTTTTTCTGATTTATTTTTGCTAGTGAAAAAATTCGTTTTCATTGTATTTTAGTAACGAACCGCATGCATAAATCGGTCCTTTATCTGTATTGCTTACTTGATAATCGAGTTTCGTGACTATTAAAATATTTTGTTATTGTTTAGAAAATTAGTGGTAGAAATTTTTGGTGCTTAATTAATTTCACGTCTTGCCAAATGTCACCATATTCTTGATTTATCCGCGTTTTGGTGCCAGGTTTAGCATGAAATATTCCTGATCAAAATTAAACGTATATTTACCAAAAACGCTATGGCTCACTAATCGCAATACAATTGTATTATATTAATGATTAAATTGTCACTTTTTAAATAAAAAAAGCAAAGTTTCTCTCTAATTAATAAATATATTAAATTAATATTGAATGTTTTAAGTATTACAGTGAATAGTAAATTTACATAAACAGCCTCTAGATTCATGGCGTACAACTAAAGTGCGCTTAGTAAAAAAATTGTCAGTGCGTGAATATGGGCGTCTTTATTCGCGCACGCTTTCGAAACGAGAGCCGCCCGTAACATCATTCCAATTTTACAATCAGTGATTCGATTACATCCAAAAGGGAAAATATTCCCCTCACTTATCCCGCCCCCGCCTCTTTGGGAATTGTATGGCCCAATTGTTTTCTTTCGCTATATCAACACTTTCATTCGGAGTGGTGGGTAGGTAGGTGTCGCTACGGTCCCCCGGTGGGGTGTCTTATTTCCAGTCCTCCGGGACGAGGGTCCTAACGCAATGTGATACGTATGTCCTTTGAAAGAAGCGAAAAAGCCTATCCACAAAATGGATTCCCTTGTATTGGCTGTGACAAACACAAAAAGGAAGCATTTGCACTCGTTACGGCAATTCGAGAAGACGCTTTCCCGTATCAATCAATGACTCTTTACTGATGGTCTATTATCTTCGACATAATGTATTTCATTGTAAGAGTTTTTATATAGAGAGCAAGAGAAAAAAACAAAGGGTGATTTTACGACACATTCAATAACATTTATTTATTAAATAAATCAATCAATCATGAGCTTATTTACTTCGTATGCTCAGATGAAGCAACTTAAATTTAACAACAATATAAATTACTTTTATTGTTTTAATACTCTTAACCACTTACAAGCTCAAAGTGCGTCATCGGCCTTTAAAATATACATACAAAGTAGTAGTATTAAAATTTTATTTTTATATAATATAAAATATTATAAAATTTTACAAACCAAATAATTGTAAAACACCTCTTTGGTTTTGCAAGTAAGACGTGTGAGTAAAACTTAATTTTTCGCCTATATTTCGGCATTGATTTGGCGATGAACAAATAATTTAAAGGGGCTTAATTAATGATTGTTTTAAAGCATCTATTTTATTCCCAATTTTTTTTATAAGTTATAAAAGGCGTGTATTAAAATTATTTGAAAAAAATACCATCTAGAATATGTCACGTAGAGCACTCGAGGTCACTTTAAATAAAGCACAGGTCGAATGCACAATGTAGCGACTCATAGAAGGTCGAGGGAGCAGATTTTACATCTTCAGTCTACAAATTTTTAAATGACCATCAGCATACATTCTGATTACTCACGTGTTTCTCGTTTCTTGATAGGTCTTCTAATAAAAACAACAACAATTATCGTTTTTGAGACGGTCAAAGATTCCGCAGAAACAAATCGTTGAATCATATACACTTAAGCAAGTAAATGACTGGCTCAAAAATATATGTATTTTTGTTAATAATATTTGTACAAATTATTCTGTAATTCAGAGCGTACCAAATTATCAGAAACTCTGTTTATTTAAAACATTAAATGCAGTTGCGAGATCAAAGATAAGAAACTCTCCATATAGATCGTGTTTGCCTATTCTATATATGTACGTGTATGTGTTATTGGGTACACACAGGTATTCAAGATTCGATCTTGTGTGAAATTGAGTGTGGGAAAATCTAGGGGTTTAAACGCCAGAGGCGAGGTCCGTTTCTAGCTAACAGAACAATAACCACAGATCGGACGCACGGGCGCTTTAAATATCCCTGGCAGACCGACCGTAAACTCTCCGATGGTAAAAAATATTTGCCCGAGTCGAATTTAAAAACTTAATACGTAAAAAAATACACGTCGAAGCCAGCAGCGATTCGCAGTTAAATAACTAAATTTACAAGGCAGGAAAAATAATTTACAAAACCATTTTATTTTGAGATTTTATTATATCTTTATTCAATTTTCCATAGTTTGAATAGAATATTTATACAAAGAAGTTATATAATTTAGTGATATTTTACATACATATGGCAACATGAAAACATACCTACTAAATGATTTAAAGGAATTATGTGTTCAATACATAAAAAGAGTGACCCATTTATTTAATAAAACTGCAGAGGTACAATATTAATAAATACAACATTTAAAATATTATCTAATATTTTAGGGGGCTGCTTGAAAACTTGTGAAAAAAAATTATATGTGATCCAAATAAATAAAAGTAAACAGATAATCCAAGTTGGACCACAATTCTTTCTATATTTCGGCTGCGATTCTCCAGCCATGGTCACTAATTATCCGTAAGCTTCATAAGATTCTCATGTCATCTGGACGAAATACCGTTACACGAAAGAGCATGCTTTATCTCTTTCTTCGTTGCATGCGACACCACTCCCATTTTTATTTCTAGGGGATCGGCGTCAGTTCTGGATTGCTAAATGAATAAATTTGATTAACCTACAATACCACTAACTTCATTCTATAATTTTACTACTTATGTATCTGATTTTTTTTTTAATTTTGTGCGGAATTTCAACGATATTTTAAATAAATATAATTATTATAGTCATTATTAAATGTATTCCTACTATTTTTGTTTCCAAAAGCAATAAAGTATTTATATTTAATATAAGAAAAGAGCATTATTATATAATAAAAATAAAATGGTGAATATTTCTTTAGAAGCGCAGGGTAACACCCCCACGGTGTATGGCTGAGAGGCAAATAGTAGTGGATTCTAATTAGAATGTAACGGTAAACCGTCGAGCTCGATAGGGAATCTTATGATGCTATCCGTAACTGCTGCTCTGGTCCTTGATCTTGTCATATTTCTTTACAAAGCTGTGTTTAAATTTTCATACATGTTTTAAAACATATATTATGTCCAAACGTGCTTAAAAAAAATTGAACTGGATTGAATATTCAAACGGAAAATATTTGGTATCATTGTGAGATGTTTGATTTCAATTAAATTGAAATGAAAACTCTCTAAATCAATATTGAAATGATGCATATTTAGACAGAAAATATCCAAATTTCTACAGACACAAATACTATTAATTAAAGATTGTATACATACATATATATTTAAAAATTATATAAAAATTACAATTACATTTTAATTCAATGCGAATCAGACACCAGATTATTCCATCAGACGTTCTCGAAGACTTAACCACGTCTACGGATTATTTTAAGAGCAAAACCAGTTAAGCTTTTGATGAACCCGAACCACAAAACTAATACGCAATTTAATGTAAATATAAAATACCTGACATAAATCCAAATATCTTTGGCGAGACACAAAGAGCTTAGACGTTCAATAATATTATGATAAAAAAAGCTTTGCTTAATTATAATTTATCAAAATAAATATTATTATTTTAATATATGCAACAAGATTAATTAGACTTAATATAAATTAAATGTAATTTACAACTACAAAATATATTTTAATTTCTGTACAAAATCCATATAATAAATTATGTATAAAGCACTTAATATGTTTATTGCTTTTACAACACGTTTTTTTAACACTTAAATGCGTAAGCTTAACAATTTATGCCCGCTAACTTTTTCAACACCCAGTGCACGCAGAGTTTTTGACAACCTTATATTCATGTATTGATTTCATAGAGTATAATTACAGATAACTTTGGTTATTGTTTTTAAAATACTCGGTCATTAAACGCATATAAAAAAATATTCAGTTTTAATTTTCTAAATATATTTATTAGTTACAACATATAGCTTATCGTGTCTATTTTTTTAAATACACAACAGATTTTTTTATCATTTACTCTATGTAAAACGGCACTTTTACAGACATAAAGTTTATTTTTTCGTACAAAGAAACGGATTTCATACACACAACATAGCTGAGAGTCGGCCGAATCACGCAGACCTTAGCATAAGCAGCACTGTTTCCAATCGAATAATTTAATTGGTTTTACCTTTATATTTATTATTTAGTAGAAAAATCCGGATATTATTGAAACTAATGTTTAGTGACTTACTAGTGCTTGCCGCCAATAGTCAGCATCGTTGATTCTAATGTTGTTTCCTTGCTTAATGTCCTCGAATTGATACTGATTTTATATATCGCATTATTGTAAGCAATTTCCACGAGAAGGCAATAGGCCGTGCTTAGGGGAAAAGATGTAGAATAGGGGTTGGTGCTGTGTTTTTCTTCGTATATAGGTCGTATTGTTTGTGCCCGATCGAAAATGTAACGGATTATACGAGGGGGTAGATAATGGAATGGAAAGGGCGGCCTTTCAAAGTATCAGATTACATCGCGTGAAATGAAACAAAACAGCCTTAAATATTCGAAATGGAAAAAAGAGGCTTGGGGCAGGCAGAAACTGCGTCAAAACTTGCGGATAATCTGACGGTCGTATGCGAAATGTGACTAGAAAACGGACGAAGATATTTCTCGCACCACTGCCAAAAGGAAAAGGTCTCTTAGGAATAAATTATGGCAGGAATAAAATTTACGATAGCAAAACAAATTGATATCGTAAAATAAATATATATATATATATATATATTGGATTGATATATATCGCATTGTTGCAAATAAGTAAATGTTTCAGTCTTAAAGCTCATACCATTTTATACAATTGGATTATTCACAAGTAATTGTATTCTAATATTACAGACTTATACTTAATTAAGTGCGAGTTTTGCTAAAGATAAATATATTATTGCCATTAGCAAAGAGATATTTTCTTATTACAGCGACAGTGTCTTTTCATGGTTCTAAATTGTATCGAAGATTGAGTTAAGCACTTTAGAATTTGGGTGACTGCTATAGCTGGACCTGATCGGACTGTCAAAATCAGCTGCTTTCTCGGACTTTAAATAGTTGTCTTGGTCGATATAGCGTAGCTAAAAATATGGAATATTTTTATGAATTTCCTCCCCGTAGAGGTTTATAATATGGATTATTAGATTTTCGCGAGTATAATTATTTTTGAAATTTTGGGATTCATCTCGATTTATGCTTACTTGTATTTTATATTTCGGCCGTGATTTTCCGGCCTTGACCTTGTCAAATATACTCTTTCCGGTGGGGCATTATTAATTATATTTATTAATTGTCCATTTGTCTTGGATGATGTTTTTGTCTAATGCTGTGGCAATTAGGCCGGTGACATTTTTTTGTGATTTTATTTTTCGTGTACTATATATATGCTACTATCATCTCATTTGTTCATAGCGATTTTTTTGCGGATTTTTATTTCGAGTGCTTCTCGTTTTGTACGAACAAAATGGTTTTCTATATTAGCTATGGTTTTTGTGCTGCTAAAATCTTCTGTAAAACTGTGTTCGGCTAAAGTAAAATTGCTCTTGAATTTTTTCATTTTCATGTTTGTTTTCTCTGTGTGCGATGCGTCTGTCCAATGATTGTCCAATGTAGATTTTTTCGCAATCTGCACATGAGATTTTATATACCCCTTGAGATTAATTTTTTAGATGATCTTTCCCGTTTGGAAGCATTGAACAAATTTTGTTTTTGGACTGAAAAATAGTTCTGATATTGTGCTTCGTTTGGGTTCTTCCGATCTTTTCTGTTACTCCTTGGATGTATGGAAGACGTGCTTGTCCTATGTAATTTTTTTCAATTTTCTTTGTTTCTTTCAAGTTTTCTTTTATAAAACTTGTAATTTCACGGTTTTGAGTTCATCGTCGATATGTTCTTAGTCAGCTAATATTTTAGCTCTATTGATAGAGAGGTTGCTACCGATTTTATCTGTGCTGCATGGTGGTGGGAATTTTCTTCTGGCAATTTTCTTCAATTTCTATAGTAAATTTTATTTTTGGATGTTGGGTGTTGAGAAAATTAAGGAACACATCCAAGTCCTTTCTTCCGTGGGGCCACACTGCAAATATGTCATCTACATATCTTAACCAGATTTTTTGTTTTTTAATCGATTTTTCTAGGGCTGTTGTTTCAAATATTACATAAATAAATTAGCTATTACTGGTGATAGTGGTGAGCCCATAGGTGGTCCTTCAACTTGTTTATAGATGAAATATGTGGAGTTCAGACAGTGTTTTGTTAACTCCATAATGTGTTTCGGCGGGTTATGTTTCTTAATAATGTATTTAAGAGTTTCCGCAATGGGGATATTTGTGAACAGCGAGGACACATCAAAACTAACTAGGAGGTTTTGATTGTTTACCTTTATTTTACGAATTTTCTCAATGAAGTCATAGGAGTTTTTTACGTAGGAAGTCATATTTTCGGCTAGTGGTTGGAAACCCTTTGCTATGTATTTTGCAAGTTCTTGAGAGGGTGCATCAACTGCGCTGACAATCGGTCTTAAGGGTAACCCTGTTTTATGTATTTTAGGCGGACCGTAGAAACGTGAGGTCCTTGATGAGTTCATTCGTGGTGCCAGTTGTTCTTTTAAAAGTTTTGTAAAAGGTGATTTTTCGATAAAATTCTTTGTTTTTTTTTTCCTGATATGTAATTGGGTAATTTTTTGTTTTTCTATATGCTTTATCATCTAGTAATATTCTAATTTTATTATTAAATTATGTAGTACTTAATCAAGGTGATTTGTCGGCAGGGAGAATTATCAGATCTTTGTTGTTTTGAAGAGATTTTAATGTTTGTAGTTCTTCCTTTGACAGATTTTGTTTCGGTAGTTTTGCGTTTCATAGAATTTTGCATACGTCTTAATGGACTTCTTCCGCTGCCACCGGTTTTAATTTATCTATCGCTGCCTCTACTTTGCTTATGATATCTTCTATTGGAATACGCTTGGGTGCAAAATTGAAACCTTTTGATAAAACCTTTATTGCATCATCATTTAATGGTGTGTTGCTAAAATTAAATACTGTTGATTTGCAGTAAGCGGTTTTATCGGCTGTACTTTGTATAATATTCAATTGATCGTTAATGAGGTGATTAATTTTTTGTTCGTGACGCATGTTCGTTAATGATTCTAATTTGTTAATGTGGCGCCGTTTTGATGTATTAATAATTTCACATATTTCCGTTTCCAGTATAGTTTTAATTTTTTCTGCTTCTGTTTTATTCCAATGAAGTATACGACGTTTGTTTTGTATCTCTATTCTTAGTAGAGCTTGACCGGCTTTGTATATCACTGTGTCACTTTGTCGACCTTGAACCGTAGTTTTAAGTTGTAAGAATTTCGGTATGATTTTTTTATCACATAAAAACATTCGAAAATATCAAAAACTGTGTGCAAAACTGACCAAAAACAAATGTGATCTTGTGTTTGAATTATTAATAGAATTTTTTATTGATCGTTTTTTCGTATTGTTACAAATGTTCGATCCTTATCAATACGATCGATAAAAAAATCTTCAGTATGCTCCTATCCGCGGAGCAGTGAGGGTGTAATAATATTCAAACTAAAAAACGTGTTTTTAACATTAAAACCAAAAAAATAGTGCGAATCAAAAATCCTTTCCTGCGCGAAGTAAAAAAAAGTGTACTATAAAAAAAATGTGAAAACTCTTGAGGATGCTGGGACAATCTCTGGCGAAATATAGAGGGATTCATTAATTTATATTTTTATTTATATTCATAAATCGGGATTCATCGTAATTTATGCTTACTTGTATTCTATATTTCGGCCGTGATTTTCCGGCCATTATCACGAATTGTTTGCGAATGCCGCTCTTGTCCTTGACCTTGTCATATATACTCTTTTCGGTGGAGCATTATTAATTATATTAAAAAATTGTCTATTTTCTAATATATAGTGCGAATATATATATATATATATATATATATATATATATATATATATATATATATATATATATATATATATATATATATATATATATATATATATATATATATATATATATATATATATATTTACACCCATACCTCGCTATACGGCCGCTCTTTATACGGCCTTTCGCTATAACAGCCCTCTTTAATTAAGGCACGTTTTCGATTTACGGCCTAAAATGTTTCGCTATAACGGCAAAAAAACTTTTTTTCGATGTCGATTTTTTAAAAAATTTAAAAATAGATTTAATTTGCATAATTTTAAAATGAAAGGTGAAGCAGCTAGCGCCGATGAGGCCGCATGTAAGGAATATTCCAACATTTTAAAGGGAATTTTTGAAAGAGGGGTCATAAACCTGAACAAGTGTTTAACGTAGACGAAACAGGGCTTTATTGAAAGCGAATGCCTGATTGCACGTACATTTCAAAAACCGAAAAATCTGCGCCTGGTTATAAGATGTCTAAAGAACGATTAACTTTGCTATTTGGTGCAAATGCCGCGGGTGATTTTAAGCTAAAACCACTTTTAATATATTTGTCCGAAAATCCAAGGCCTCTTAAAGGACTAAATAAAAATCAATTACCCGTCATATGGAGATCCAACAAGAAAGCTTGGATGACTAAAGCTACTTTAGAGGATTGGTTCAAAAATCACTTTTGCACAGAAGTGAAAAAATATTTGCGAGACAAGGCTTTGCTAATTTTGGATAATGCACCAGGGCATCCTACTAATTTATCCGAACTATCTGAAGATGTCATGATTGAGTACCTTCCGAAAAATACAACAGCTCTGATCCAACCAATGGATCAGGGTGCAATAGCCACTTTTAAGGCATATTACCTACGCCGAACTTTCCGACAACTTATAAGGGAAACCGATGGTAAATCTTCAATTAAAACATTTTGGAATAACTATAACATCAAGGATGCTGTTGACAGGATCAGTGAATCATGGAAGGAATTAAAATAACAACAATGAACCATGTTTGGAAAAAAATATGGCTAGAATGTGTAAAAAGTACTGATGCGGAAGTTAATTGCCTTCCTGAAATTAGGCAAAACATTTTGGATTTAGCACATAATCTCAGCTTTGAAGGCTTGAACGAACGTGATGTGCTTGATCTACTTGAAGCTGATAGGGAACCCTTTTCATATAAGGAATTCATTCAATTGCAAGCAGAACCAGCATTTGATGAAGAGACAGAGCCTGTTGTATTCAAACAGCTAACATCAAAAAAATTGTCAAAGGCTTTCTCCTATTTCGAACAAGGAATACACATCTTCCTTAAAAACGATTCTGACGTCGAACGTAGTGCTAAAGTTTCTCGAGGAATTAACTCAGCCATTAGTTGTTATTAATCACTGAAGAACGAAAGAGACAAAAAGGCAAGACAAACATCGTTGGGCAATTTTTTTAAGCCAGGCCCATCCTTACCAGCAAAAAATGAGAACGACAGTGATCTGAAGGTTACCATTTCTTTATCGTCTTCAGATTAAAGCCATTTTAAAAAAATTATGTATGTATTCATACACATATTTTATGTAACATGAAGTTGTTTCATTTTTGTTTATGGATTATTGCTGGTTTTTGGAGTCTGTTATTATTTTATGTACAAATGTATGTACTTGTTATGTATGTATTTTTGATTTAAATGAAATATAAAGATAAAATTCATTTTAAATGATAAACCATGTTACATTTTTAACAAATATGGAACCGATCATATTGAATTTGTATGAATTTGTATTAGAATAATTGATTCGTTTTACGGCTTTTCGCTTAGCGGCCAAGTTTCGTGGAACGTATCTAGGTCGTAAAGCGAGGTATTAGTGTGTGTATATATATATATATATATATATATATATATATATATATATATATATATATATATATATATATATATATATATATATATATATATATATATATATATATATATATATATATATATATATATATATATATATGGATTTTTAGATTTTCGCGAGTATAATTATTTTTTAAATCTCGGGATTCATCGCGATTTATGCTTACTTGTATTCTATATTTCGGCCGAGATTTTCCGGCCATGATCACGAATTGCTTGCGACTGATCGTCGCACTATATTACGTTTGTCGCAAACAATTCGTGATCATGGCCGGAAAATTACGGCCGAAATATAGAATACAAGTAAGCATAAATCGCGATGAATCCCGAGATTTAAAAAATATATATATATATATATATATATATATATATATATATATATATATATATATATATATATATATATATATATTTAACATAATGTTATTATAAAATATTTTTCTCGCTACAAATGTGCGTTTTTACAGCGTTAAAGTCGTATTTACTGCAGCGTCGATTAAGCCGACGCTTCGCGGGTAAATAAAAATACAATTTAGCATTCAAGTCGGGCTCTCAACTTTTCTCCGAGATAAATTCCAAAGTTCTTTCTCTCTCTTTCGCGTCGCAAGGGTGGGGAAAGCCCATTGTTTTTATCTCCGGCTCAGGTATAATTAAAGCAAGAAGAAGAAAAAAGAATAAACTCGAATATTGCGCCTCGCATTGTTTCGCGCAATGCTTCATTTTGCCTACGTATCTCTGCAAATGATGTTAGGTAAATGTTCTACAATACGTATTTTATTGCGATAGTATACGAGGTGTGCTAATTTAATTTCACCTCTTATACCCAACCCTTTATTTAAGTAAGATTAAAACAAAAATAGGAGATTCTTATTACGAATAATTTAAATTATAAACTCGCAACCACGAAAGATAATTTAAAAACGTAGATAGTTTATGTGAAATTTAAATACACGACCTTGAACATATTAATATTATGAATTTATTTACAATATACTTGATTTATAAATTAATATTTATCTTAAATTAAATATTAATATTACGTTTTTTCGTCTGCATCCTTGCAGAGAATATTACCAGGGATTTGAATTACCAGACTTACTCAGATAGCTACAAAATCTCTTATATAGACGTCACTTTGTTTGTCTTCTCAATTATATTATTTTCTTATCTCTGTGAGTATATATGTGTATGTACATCGCGAATTAAAATGATGTATAAAACAATAATTATTTTAATCGTTGGTATATATTCATATAAATACACATATGGTTTATATATAAAAATAAACATAAAAAAATTAATGAAAATTTATTATTAGTTTGTGCTCAGCATCATAAAATATTATATTAGCAAAATAAGATATAGAAAATTCATAATTAATAATATTTTCTAAGAAAACCAAACTTACATTAAAATAAACTCCACTACTTACCGAAGATCCCTCGAACGCTAAGCTGCTTTTAAGTTTTCAAAGCACACGTATATTTCGTATAAATGTAACACAGCAACAACAACAACTATACACACAATACACTCAAAGTGAATTTCGCAAAGTCCGGTTTTAATCTATTCCTGATGCGTTTATAATGGAGGTCTCGTCCGAAGACGACTAGTCTAATAGACAAATTTCGTGCGAGGATCGCCAGCCACTGGTGCGCACGACGTGATCCTTTCCTGCTTCCCGTTGCCGTTAATTACGGTGCTACGTAGATACTATTACACACAGCCTCCCTTATCAGTCGATCTGGTCAAATCTCGATTTCGAGACTCGACCGACGGAATTCACGACGTCTGACATTAGCTCTGTTTACGACCTCTGGGTAGATAAAGCAGTAGAAAAGTTCTTGGACATGGATTCAAAGCCTTTTTGCGTTAGTCTTAATCGTAATACTTGTATTTTTTTTACTGGAAAAATAATAAAATATTCCGTTTTAAGCTGCAATATTTATAACTTATTTACTTTTAATTGCAACATTCTAATAATAATAATAATAAAAAGTAAAAATCTTCAATATAAATTAATTCATTATTTTTTAGTAAAACATTGAGCATTGTTGAAAAGTATGTTTTTGAAAATAAAATTTTTTCTGGATCTCTATCCCTCTCCATAATAATTATACTTGAAAGCTGTCTGGTTTTAAATAATGTGTGTAACAATTAACTTTATTATTACACAATTGGACAGAATCATTTTTATGTGTATCTTTGAAACATTATTTTGTATTTAAAACATTTTAACGTAGTAGAAATATTTTTTTTATATTTTAAAAACCTGTCGAAGTACTGCTTATTTCTCACTGATACTTCGCATCCATGAGCTTCTGATTACAGCTTGATTTTAATATTACTTTTAGTATACGAATAAAAATAGTTCTAATACTATAATACATTAGAGCCATGACACGTTCACTATAGGTAGCTGAATATTCAATCTTCTCAATGCTTCTTCCTTAATTTTATTTTACCACATTATAGTCCCAAAACTTTTGTGTCTCACCGCATAGTACACTCGGTCCGAGGACACGTCGTAATTTTGACGACCCAACTTTGCTAATCCTTTCATTTCGTTAAGAACTTCTCACTTTTCTTGGGCGCGTGACGCCGCAGCTCATACATCCCAGGACATAACTTTTTTCCCCAACCTCTCCCTGTATCAAATTACAAAGAAGAAAATTCTTAAGAGTGTTTCTAATTCTGGATAACGTACACTGAATCAAGAGTGACACTATTTTCCTTTTATTCTAGAAAAAGCAGGTAGGTGACGCTTTAAATGTATTTCTTAATAGCGATATAAAACGAAACTGAGCTTTTCAATAACTGTGACGAAGCCATGATGTGCTTTCTCGAAGAAGGAAATGAAGTCTGCGTTCAAATACGGCACTAGATATGAAGTGCGATAACTCAATTTTAATTTATATATAAACTATATTATTACTATCAATTTTCCATTAAGCACCTCGTTATAAGTAAGCTTATACTTACATCATTCCATTAACTACCCTATTATTGTATTTTTTTAATACATTATTTTTGTAATAAAAAAAAATCATATGTATTTTCACGTAAATTTTAAATATATATTTATATTTTTTTAAATTTACGTATGTATATACAATTTTTTTTTGGTTAGTATAAGTTCAAACACCCTTTGCTTTAATAGTTGTACGCCATTTTTAATGCCACATATGTCTTTACAAATTCAAAATCTGCCATTTTTAACAAGTAGTTTAAATGATTTTATATTTTTTTGCTTAACACTGGTTTGTTTGCTTACTGATTAGATTAAAAAGTAATATATCATCACTGTTTCAATCGAAAAAGTGACACTTATTTGTTAATGTGCTATTTTCTTATTTGCTGTTATTAAATGTTATGCTCAACAAAATATGTATAAAAGCTAAGTGAATATGGGAATTTTGTAGGATCGCTTTAAACATATTTTACTCCCATATTTCGAGCAATCACATTGATTAAATTTTAACTTGCTATGCTCTATTTGCGTTAACACAGTCAGTTCGAGAGCTACCCATTGAGAAAGTAATGGTTTACACTCCCACTATTAGCTCTTAAACACACAATATGGATATACATTCTATATACTTATTAATTGATTTATATATATATATATATATATATATATATATATATATATATATACATATATATATATACATATATATATATATATATATATATACATATATACATATATATATATATATATATATATACATATATATATATATATATATATATATATATATATATATATATATATATATATATATATATATATATATATATATATATATGTGGTTGAATGCGTTTTCGCGGAGAAATATTTGGTTAATATTTCTAGGAGTTGGATTACTATATGTGTGTGTATATATATACATATATATATTTAAAAAAAATTATTTACGTGATTTTCTCGCGTTGTTTTTTTAATTAATCCCTCTATATTTCGCCAGCGATTTTTCCGGCATCTTCAGGAGTTTTTCACATTTTTTTATATGGTACATTTTTTTTTACTTCGCGCAGGGAGGGATTTTTTATTCGCACTATTTTTTTGGTTAATTAATTTTAAAAACGCGTTTTTTAGTTTGAATATTATTACACCCTCACTGCTCCGCGGATAGAAGGATACTGAAGAATTTTTTATCGATTATTTTTTCGTATTGTTACAAATGTTCGATCCTTAAAAAATGATTTACAGCACGTAGCTGTTAATATTATTAAATTGTTTTTATTTTTACGCGGCAATATATTTAAAAAATATAGTTTTTTTTTAAATATATTTTTATAGAGTACACTTTTTTTACATCGCGCAGGTCAGGATTTTTAATTCGCATTTTTTTTATTGTTTTATTAAGTTAAAAACACCAAATTTTTAATGTTATTACCTTCACTGCTCCGCGGATAGGAGCATACTAAAAAAAAATTATTCGATCGCTTGTAGTATTGTTACAAATGTTCAATCGTTGAAAACGTTATACAGCACGTTATTATTAAATTGTTTATATTTTACGCGATATTTTATTTTAAAAAAAAATTATTTACGTGTTTTGTTCGCGTTTATAATTTTTTTAATGAGTCTCTCTCTATAATTCGCCGGAGATTGTCCCAGCATCCTCAAGAATGTTCACCTTATTTTTATAGAGTACACTTTATTTTACAACGTGCAGGTCAGGATTTTTAATTTACACTTTTTTTATTGGTTTTAAAGTTAAAAACACCTAAGTTTGAATGTTATTACCTTCACTGCTCCGCGAATAGGAGCATACTGAAAAAAATTTATTCGATCGTTTGTAGTATTGTTACAAATGTTCAATCGTTGAAAACATTATACAGCACGTTACTGATATTATTATTAAATTGTTTATATTTTACGCGATATTATATTTTTTTTTAAATGTATTTACGTGTTTTGTTCGCGTTTATCTTTTTTTGAATGAGTCTCCCTCTATATTTCGCCGGAGATTGTCCCAGCATCCTCAAGAGTTTTCACTTTATTTTTATATGAAGGTAATAACGGCAAGAAACACTGATTTTTTGCCATTATTAAATAAAGTTAATTTAGTAAATAATTCTGAATTTTGGAGCAACAAAGTCTGATAATAAAGTACTGAGTGTTTTTGTAATATTTAAAAAAAAAATATTATGGATTTGAGTTAAAATTTTATTGAAAATTTATTGTCATTATTATTTCAACTGAGCATTCAAAGACATACTACAAATGTTCATTTGTGATTTAGTTTTAACAGTTTTAAACATTTTTGAGATACAAAAAATCTTTGCAAATATAGAATTTCATAAAAAAACAATAGTTAAAATTAATTAATTAAAAACTATTAGCAGGTATTAAGGGACAATTTTGTATTAAATTGCAGATCATGAAATTTGCAGAAAATAAAATTTATTTTACACTCATACAACTTGAAAATATTAATTTAATTTTCATATTTTTAGGTAGCTGAAATCGAAAGATTTAGAAAAGCAACTATATATTAAAAATAATTGAAAACTATGCAGAAGAAGATAATAAATGGTTTTAATAATTTTACAATATATAGCTGTATGTAAAATTGTATGATAACTATACAACTTATTTTAATGAAATTCCATAAAAAATTCCTGATCTGGTGGATTTTACATTTTTCATAACATATAAAATACATATTTTTATAACATTTTTGATACCATATAAAATAAATATAAGTTGATCGATTGATTTTGAAGTGAAAATAAAACCCTTATTTATTAATTTAGAATTCAATATGGATTTAGTCACAGTCAAAGCGGAAGCGACGTTCGAGCATCGAACAGAAACGGAACACAGAGGCGTACGTATGCGCCGCACCCATTGTACTCTATCTCCATTCCGCTAAAGCCTTTCACAGCACTTTATCTTTTCTTCTTTCTATTATTTTTACTTTTATTAAGCCATTCCACGTTCAGGTCACATTGTTTTTTAAGTTATCCTTTTGTGAGCGGAATTTACTTTGGAGCATGTGACCGCGCAAAGTCCCGGTTATGCGAAAGGCTCTAATGCAAATTCGACTGGGGCGAGAGGACTAAGAAAAGGAAAAAATACATCCACTTCATATATGTGTATAGGGTGTGGGGATAAAGGAAGGCGAACGTGACTTACGGAATGGCCTCGTAACTGTTTTGCGAATCTTTGGTCAAATCTCACGTAGGTGACCGTTCAATCAATAACCACTCGTGTTTGCACACTTTGACGTGATGAATCGTGTGGAAGTGATGAAATGTCGAAACAGTCTACCGCAAATCGTTATATATGATTCGATGTGTATACATTAAATAAACATTATAAGAGTTGGTTTAAAATGTAAATCAATAAACGTTTATAATGAAGTTAGAGCAAAATAAAAGCTCGTTAAACAACAATATAAATATATACATATCATACCTCTGCGTTTTACTATCACTCAGTGACGTAGCTAGGGTATGTGTCACCCAGGGCGATCCATAAAATTGCCGCCCCCCCCATACATTTTTTGCAAGGTAATAAAATCAGAATTTCTTAAAATAATAAATTGGTTACTATTAAGCTTTTGTTATTCATGGATTTGTATATGTTTTAGTGCATTCAGGGTTAAGAACCACACTAGACGATCACATCGCGAATATGCCGCCCCCAAGTAAGTGCCGCCCGGGGCGGCCCACCCCCCCATAGCTACGCCACTGCTATCATAAAACACTAAAGAGGTGATATATAGTTTTAAAATAAATAATAATAATCTGAACCATTATAAGCTTAATTTTGTTTACCAAATTAATCAATCTCAGATTTTTCGATGATCTAATGAGGTTCTTTCAAACTACTTGTCTGCAATACTCAAAAGAATACTATTATATAGTTTTTACTTTTAAATTTTCAGCCCTTTGAAAGCTCTCTTTAAGCAAAAATCAACTAAACTTTATTGTTCAGTTAAAACAGTACTTAAATATTTTTTGATAATATAAAACAAAACATTTATACATAGTAACACGGTAAATAAAAATAATAATGCGTTTTATATTTATTTCTAAGGGTTAAAATTGCCCACATCTTCACGAACTGCAGCTTAATACAATTAAACGATCGTTTTAACGCCCCTTTAAGTAGTGCATGCACAAAAGAGTGAATTTTTATTCAATGCGGCTATATGTGAGTTGAATTGGATTACACATTTTCCCTACCTCTTTCTCAATAACATTTCAGATCTAATCGAATTTTTATTTGGCAATTTGTACCGAGAGCAACCCACGGCGACCTTTTAACCTCATATCGGCCTTATGACCTTTACTGTCATACCCCATGATCATTTTGAGAAATGATTTATTTATGCTACAACTATTCATTTTATCATCAACAATGCTTATAATTTCACTACATCTTATTTATATACCCCTATTGATTTGTAAAATATTTATTTATATTTGGCGGACAGGTGATATTGGGTGGTAAATATATACAGAATGAGCCGCTGGTTTATTAAAATAATATACAGTTTGAATCGGAGATTATAATACGAGAGATCGACAGACGAGGCACCGCCAGTCGTCGTCTTGTCTAAGTCCAGGCGAGAACAATATGTTGCCCTACGTCACGTGATTTATACATTAAAAAATCTAAGTAATTCAAATTAAAAAGTAAATGTAGTAAATATATAATTGCTACGGTTTAAAATTAGATAAAACAACAATTTTAATTTTTTTCAATGCCTACTGAAAGAGCTACAAAAATTAATTTAAAGGAATAACTCATAACCTACAGTTTCCACAATTAAAAAAAATACTAAGAAGAGTCGCATGCTTCAAAAAAATTCATGGGAAATTAAGATCAAAATTTATTTTTTAATAAATCTTTCATTGTAACCTGATAGGCGTAAGCCCAATACGTTACAACGGTATTAACCACCAGACTAAAATTTTGGAAATCGGTGACATCTATATTATGTGTAATATAATTTATAACCAATAAATGTCACTGCAGCTGTTGCCGTTTTTTTTATAATAGCGCATTTTTTATTAATAAAAATTCGAGTGCCGCTGCAGGGGCTCGAACCCGTAACCTGAGAGTTATTAGTCTGAGACGTTACGTCCTATAAAATAAAAATGTAGAAAAGAAAAATAACAATCTGATATAACAAATAATAATCTGATATAACAAATACATTATATCGATGAATATTTTTTAAAAATCCAGGTGTATTAAATATTTTATCAATACAAATATTGAACACCGGAAATTATTTGTCTTGATCATTTGATTTTTAAAATGTGTAATAAATCATAATTACATGACATAAGCATTTAAAAATCTGTTCTGGTTTTTTGGGCCATCCATTATGTAATTTATAGCAAACTTTTAAAAATGGCACAGTATTTGAAAAGCCGACGTACATACACGGTGTACGTTGTTTTATTAATTTTATTTCGCCTTCGTTCCACATACACATGACTGTACAAAAAATTTACTCTGTAAATTTTCCACCGCAAAATCTGAATATTATTATTTTTTTTAGTTAGTCGAAAAAGAGCGAATAAATAAAAAAAAGCGCCTTGTATATTACTGAGACGAACATAAAAATTTACAAGTTTGCACACGCGTATCGCATAATTTCATATTTTTCCATACACATACCCCTTATTGAATGTGACATGCTATCATTTGCGACGAAAATATTACATATGTCATCCTTGTCATAGTACACCAATATCGTCACTACGGCGTAACGAGACTATTCACGATGAGAAATAAAAAAATCATCAAAAATTCCACGTACAAGGTAAATACGTATCGTGTAACGTGGTGCCGAAGAAAACGTATCACGTGTACAGGTATGACGGTAACGTTTGCGTTGTGTCGCTTTATGGACGTTTTACTGGTCGGGAAATGGGTTTAAAATACGTTATTTACGATGGAAAATGTTTAAGATTTTTTTTAAATTTATACGACTTGCCAAGTCGTGTTTCTACGGAGAGCCATATAAGTCTGTATATGCCATGTTGGATATTTAATGGTTACCGTAATTGTACAACAATATTACGATATTAAAACAGCTATTCATGAAATAAATAAACCGTTTAATATATTTGTTCTGTTATTAATAAGTAAAAATATGGAAGTACTCATGGAAAAAAATAACGTATCAAGAATTGTTGAAGCACGCAAAAACATTTATATCAATTAGGAAAATCACGACAGATAAGAACACTATTCAATGACAAGCAATATCCTTCTTTATTTTTTCACGTTACACAAACACACATTTGCGCAGTTGCTATAAATATTAGACCATTTACTGTAATAAAAAGTGAACTTTATTTTAATTGGCATACAATTATCTAATACCATACTTCTCAAGGTCCATTCATTTATAACAAAATATGATTTGTGTATGATAGACTGTGGCTAGTTTTGTTTCATTAGAGTTTTCTAACTAATCCTTAATCAGAGTTTACTATTTACAACTGAGACGTGTAAAAGATACTGTACGACACCATATTGCAAGACTTAAAAATGGAAATTCAGACATTTATACAAAAATTGAACGCTTTCTAAAACCAATATATGATATAAACCAGTAGTCTAGAAATGTAAAGATTATTATTTTCTGTACTTATTTGATTCTGAATATATTGTAAAAACCGCAAGATTTTATTTATTTTTTTTTATACAAAAAAATATTACTATCTCTTAACCATGTTGATGTTTTTAATTTTATATTGATAATATAAAATAAGACGTTCGTAGTTAAAATTTAAGAGACGAAAACTAAAAACTCTTCTAAAATTTAAGTGAAAAGAAAAATTAAAAAGAAGAAATATGGATTAGATGCCAATTAATGTATATTTGACTAAAGAGTGCAATTGTTAAAATGTGTTCTGGAACATTTTGTGGTTATATTATATGTTTTTTTAACAATTTCATTTTCAATGTCGTTAACGCCGGCAAAATATTCATACCATCTAGACGGATATTTTCTGGAAAGGTTTTCTTCAACTAAGGATTTAGGAGTGACTTTCGAAGACCGATGGAAATTTAGCCAGCACATTGCAGAGACTCATAGCAAATCCTTAAAAATGCTCGGTTTTATCTTGAGAAATGCGCGTTACTTCAGGAATACTTTAGTATTGCGCACTCTTTATGATACTCTAGTCCGCAGCATACTAGAAACTAGCTCCATCATTTGGATCCCAGGCGTAATGAATCAATGTAATGAATTGAAGCTGGAAAAAGTACAACGTAAATTTCTTCGATATTTATACTTGAAGGAATACGGGTATTATCCGTTCTTGTTTCCCAGTGCTTTTATTTTGGGAGCCCTGGGATACGTTTCTTTGTCGACTCACAGAAGTGTTTATGTAATTAAACACTTCTGGAAATTGCTCAAGGGCATCGTAGACAATCCTTCAGTGCTCGAGCAGCTTCAAATGTGGGCTCCTGAAGGTGGTTATAGTTCTCAGTCACGTCCACTATTCTTGCCTGTAAAGTCTAGAACTGGAGCACTTGCCAACTCTTCTCTGGCTAAGGCTATTCATCTGCTCAATTCTGTCCATAGAAATATTGACATTTTCTCTTGCACATATGGAGTTTTGGTTCAGTTCGTATGGGACAATGCACACCTGTTGAGGTGATTTGTGTCTGTTGTTTTGTCTTGTTTATATTTGTATGTATTATGATGTATTTGTACCTTTGACTATCGTGACGCATTGGGTTTGCCTGTCAGGTCACGATGGTTATAATTTTAATAAATAAATAAATAAATAAAATGTTGTTTTTATCTTAGTATCTGATATATGAGATAAGTGGGTTAGTGTGGTAACGCAAAATATTTTAATTGTATTTTCTGATATCAAAACGACAATGTGCTTTAATTGTTGCGTATTATCAATTTTTTTTAGATTAATATAAAAATGTGTTTAAATATTATTTTTATAGGTATATAAAAAATATTTTTTTTAAGTTTTGCTAATAATAATATACAATTAAAATAGTAACAAATCAGATAATTTCATACAGTTATAGCTGTATGTAAAAAAATTTTTACTTGATTTTTTTCATAAAACTAATGCAGTCCTAAACGTTTATATTTAAATTTAAAACAATAATATATAAAACCACTATATAAAAATAAAAAGCACCCCTAGATTATTTGATTATACGATTATATTATTATTCATAACGCATTTTCGTTAACTTTTAAATTTTTAAACGTTTAATTTTTTTGATACCTCGTTTGAATAATAAATTATAAAGTAAATAATTCGTAGTGATTTTCCATGTCACAATTTTTCAAGTGCTTGTCAATCACGTGATTTAGAGTGAAAAATCCAATATTTTTCGAATGTAAATATTAGATGAAATTTGTCACTTTATAATAAAACTTTTCGTCTCCAGTTAATACCATCTCGTTTAACGCAGTGATTTATGAGCTTATATCGCTAGCTCGGCAGAAGCAGATAAGATGAAAATATGACAAATGTATATGGGAGAATAAATCATTTACGGTAAGAGTTTCATTTACATTAATCTAAAAATAATTATAAAAAGAAATAAAATTGTGAAATTGACCAATTAAATATATTATAAATTAAATAAATCAAATGTTAATAATAATTATACATATATAATAAAATAAATATAATATTTAGTTGCTCAAAATTAATTGCTGTTCTTGTATTTTATATTTAATTTGTTATTTTCACTAGACTTATCTACTAATTTATTTTTATTACTTTTTATTTTTTTTATTTTGCGATTTTATGTATTCAAGTGGATAAAGTTACTTAATCTTCCTTTGCAATCTGATGGGTCCCTCATATGCCCAATGTGCACAACAACATAAATCTGTATTAAATGAATTAGTCAATCAGACATAACGTAAATCTACAAATATTATAATTTAATACTTGCAGATATTTGTTTATGGTATAATAAAAATCGTTGACATCTAAATATTTCATTAAAAAATATTTTGTGTATTTTAATTTAAAATAAGTAGATGTTCCTTTGCAGCTGGAGCCGATTTTAAATAATATCGCCTTTTATAAATAAAAATTTAAGTCTGTTGCCGTAGTTCGAACCCGTGTTCTCAGAGTTACCATTCTAGACCTTACGAACTACGCTATTCCAACCTATATATTTATATGTTGCAATTTATTTTAGCTCCAGAGAATAACGATGTATTTTAATAATAATAATAATAATATTTTTTTATATTTAAAAAGCATATTTTTAATAAAACAATACTTTTTGTATAAAAAAAGTTATAATTGATAACGAATCGCCTCGGGGATCTTTTTGTTTGATCTTGCCTTAATTCCTAGTATTTTAAAAATTTTGCTTAAAAATTAATTTTTCCTCAACAGTCGAATTCCGAGAATCGCCCGCCGTGAAAATCTCAGCCGCCCCTGGAGTGCTCGGGTACGTGTATAACGAAACAAATTGAATTTTGCGATGGTGGCGATGAAACTCTTCGCGGGATTTTGACAGACCTGTCCACTCTCGAGCGACCCACGAGTGGTTTGAGTCAGAAACCGAAACGGGTTTTTCTCGTCCGGTGACGTTGACAGCCAAAGAAATTGCCCACATAAAATAAAGAAGGATAAATGGCGTCTCTCGGTGGAGAATCAGATTGTCTAATGTTTAATAATATGCCCATTTGGGGACGACACGAGAGAGGCGTTCGTCGGTGGCTTGAGAGAAAAATGGTTGGGTTAGCGTCTCGTGATGTGGTGCTAAAAATGAAATTAGTTAAATAAAATTGAACGAAATTTGTTCAACCGAAATAATAATAATAAACACTAACGTAAAAACCTTAGTATACATGAGATTTATTAAAAGCTGGGTTGTGGGTTATATTTTATAATAAGTCGTCACAAATGCTCAAATTATATATAATTATTCTCAAGGGTATTATTATGTTATATATGTATATATTATACATAGATGAAGGCTTTTAGAGAATCAGTTTAATATTTTAGCTTTTTTTTTTAACTAAAAAATGGCTATTAACTAGCAACTCGTACTTAATTTTATTGTATGTATGTTCCTACATTTTTAATCTTTATAAAAATCTATTAGTTTTATTGGACAACAATTAAGCATTCGATACAATACATTTATAAATATATTTAAAATAGTTTTAAGATGATTTTTGCAAAAAGTTTTGAAAAAACGTTTGTTCCAAAAAAAATATTATCTCTTACTGAATTATTTTTGCCTATAATATATATTAAGTATTAATAAAATGTAGAGAGAATTTCCTCCAAATCGTAATTTGTTATGCTTGCCCAGGTAATTAGAAAAAATAACTGAAAATAAAGGCATGAAAAACGACGCTGAAAAATCAACGCTTGTTAGCAGCTCACCTCCACAATAAATCCAGATCGGTATGCGCGGACAAATCAGAAATGTTCTTAGATCATTTAAGACGAATAAAGACAGGTCTAAGACGTTTAATTAGTTTATTGTATAATTTACGCACAAGTCTCAAACGTTTAAGACAAAAAAAAACTGATAGCAAATATTATATTACGTTATTAAGTCATAAACATCGGCAAGTCAGTCTTCCCCTTTGTCAAGCCGACAAGTCCCTAAGATACTAGCCTATAGCGAGAACTCTTTTATATATAGGTAAATGGTATCTAGCACGATACTGTCATTAATCACAGAAATACAAATGCCACTGTTTGATGCTCGTGGTGCATTACATCGTTTTTTTTATAAAAGTTAATTTCAAAAGCATACATAACCATTTTCAAAAAATCCTTAACTTTTGATAAACATCTGGAAACTGTTTTAAACCACACAATCTAGACTCCCAAACTGAAACCGAAAAAGAAGCACATGAATATCTCGAAACGCCTTTCCAACTTAGCCCACAAATAATATTGTTTAGAGTTAAAGAACAACGATAATGAAGGATCTATTTAAAAAAAAGCAGCAGAATATAACCTAATTACAGGTAAAATATTAAAGGAATTTTCAAAAAAGGCATAAAATTCTTTACATTTATATTCAATGCCATAATAATAGTGGCATACTACCCTGATCAATTGTTGCGGAAATTATGCTTTAAAAACAGGAAAGGATACCGTCAGACCAGAGTCCTACAGACCAATTAGTCTGTTCCTGATCTTATCACAAATATTCAAAAAACTATTTCTTCAAAGATTGAAACCAATACTGAAGCAAAAAATCTGATCTTTAATTACCATTTTGCCTTCAGGGAGGATGACTTAACAAAATATCTAAAAATCTGGAAGAATAACATTATTGTCCTGCAGCATTTTTAGACATTACACGGGCATTTTATAAGGGTTTATTATACAAAATAAAAATTACCATGCCTCAGCATTTTTTAATGGTTCTGAAATAGAAGCAAACAACTTCTCTAAAGTTTGCACTACAACACAAAATGCTTCCAAGACAATGGAGCTTTCGACACAGTTAAAAAAATATTAAAATACAATATTTTTAAAAAGAGTCAAAACTTTTACTTCATTACCTCTATAATCTTTCTACGTCTTTATAATGTATTATTTCTCAACAATAACTTCTTTAATAAAAAATCTTAGGTGTCAATATATTTATTAAAATACAAAGAAATCAAACATGTCAGAAAATCTATAGTTTTTCAAATACCACTTCGTCTGAATAGCATAAATATAAACTACAATAACGATTATAATATTTTATATTAGAGCCTTTGAGGCTAAAGCCGTTGTAAATTGAATAAAACAAGACCTTTATTATGTATAGCGTTATTGAAATTTTGTTATAGCCGTCAAAGCGATAGTGGCGCACCCTTATGATCACGTCGAACTTTTCACGTCGGGTTGTGTCAGATTGAATTTACATTATTTTAGCATTATTTACAATATATTGCAAACACGGTTATGTCCAGAACAGCCTTTAATTATTTTTTTATTACTATAAATAATGGGTTATTCTAAATATCAACTTATTCAGAACATTTTACTTATGTAACTAAAAAAGTTATTTGCTTTGTCATTGTCTAAAATAACATTTCAGTATCTTTTATTAAATTAATTTAAATAAAGAGCAATTTAATGAATCGTAAGATAACTTCAATTACGAGTAGTTTTTTATAAGTATTTTTTAAATACGGTTGATTTGTCTGTTGTTTGAGACTATAATAGAATCTCTTTCAGCTTGTGAGATCGGAAAAACTGTGTCAGATTTTCAGGCTTCAGGCGCATTATGCCTTTATGGTGCATAAATGTAAACTTATTTATACGCTGACGTGGATATGCTGTACTCGAAAAGCTTGTTCAAAACTTGTGTATTCATCGCTTTTTTTTTCATTTTTCTTAATAAGTTTTACTTAACATATTATAGTCATATGATTTGAATAAAAAATAAACTTATTAAAAATTATATATTATACACTATATTTGTATAAAATTAGTCGGCGGTAAAGGATTGATTTTTATAAATGTGTTCGCTACGGTAAATATAATGGTAATATCAGAAAAGACACAATCTTATAACATACTACAAATGTAGGATAGTAAAATTATATTAAAAAATAACACAGACGTACATATGTAATACATAAATAATACACCAGTAAAATATGTTGTTTTTTTTTTATTAAATTAAGACCATCGTGGCCTAGCAGGTTACCCCAATGCGCCACGATGGTTGAAAAAAGTATAAATTTACAAAACAAAAAAAAACGTATATATACATAAATACAACAATACTTATAAAATATCAAAACTAAATGATACAAACTGGATCAGCTCCTCGTAGCTAACATTAAACAGTTCAATATGTAATGCCAGCGTATTAAGGAGCCGGATGGCCACAGCTATAGGCGAGTCGGCAAGTGCGGATGTTCTAGCCCTAACGGACATCAAATGAGGACGCGATCGTGATTCTCAAAAATGTTCCGGAATTCCTCGAGAAGAGCTGGATTTTCGACAGCAACTTTTAGTCATTTGAAAAAATGCTTAGCGACATACAACTTTCTGCGAGAGCTCAGCGAATTGTATCCCAATGCTCCTAAAAGAAAGGCTCTGGGATATATGTACGGATAATAACCAAATGTCCTTTTGTAAAGGTATCTTAAATACCTTTTTTGAATTTTTTCCACTAAAATGAAATATTTGACTATTCGAGGATTCCAAATTATAGATCCCGATTCAAGAATGCTACGAACTAAGGTGTCATAGAGAATGCGAATAACTGACGGATCATCAAAGTGAATGGCATTTCTCATAACAAAGCCGAGCATCTTGGAAGATTTTTCACAGACGTCGTGTATGTGTAGAGAGAACCTCCATTTGCTCTCGAAAGTGATTCCGAGATATTTAGTGGAAGTTTCTTTAGTCAAAATGTTACCACCTAGATGGTAGAAATAATCTGATGGCGAATGGGATCGAGAAAATTACACAGTATGGCACTTTCGGACACTAAAGGGCAGACGGTTAACGGAGCCCATCTCCACAGAGAGTCTAAATCACTTTTTAGAAAGAAGTAGTCCACAACAGATCGAATGCATTTATATAATTTTAAATCATCTGCGTACAAAAGAAAACTTGAATTTGTAATTGCTGTATTTATGTCATTAATAAATAACATAAAAAGCAGAGGGCCCAGATTGAATCATTGAGGAACCCCCGAAGGGGTAAAATATTCTTTCGACAATCGGCCACCATAAGTTACAAACTGTCTACGATTGCTTAAATAACTTGAGAATAACCGAGTTAAATTATCCGAGCAACCGAGATTCGACAATTTTTTTAACAATAACCTATGACAAGCTTTGTCAAAGGCTTTCACAAAATCTGTATACACGACATCTACTTAAATTCCCGAATTGAGAGAAGTTGTCACCGTTTTGGTGAACGACAGAATGTTAGTAACAGTGGAACGGGCAGGACGAAACCCTAACAAAACTTTCTGAAAGTGATTATAGAGATATTTATGAATAATTATTTAAAATAGTTAAGCAGGAGCTGACAACACTGCGACTGGTCTATAATTTTTTAAATATAATTTGTCACCCATTTTATGAATAGGGGTGACTTTTATGCATTTCCATAGATCAGGAAATGATGATGTCTTGAGAATCAGATCATAAATACATTTTAGAGGAGCAGCGAGACTGACTTCGCAACCCTTCAAAATAAAATCGGGAATTAAATCAGATCCATAAGAACGCCCTGTCTTTAATTAATTAAATCCGTATTTAAGATCTGAGTGCTCAGTTTCTTTGATGGTCAGAACATGAAGAAGGAAGCGACTGAGCAGAAGACGAAAAATATTCTTCGAAAACAGAACGAAAAAATTTAAATATTGTTTTATTGTTAATTGGTTTTACAACTTTTTTAAGATGAGTCTGAAAACATATATTTTATTAAAATAATTTAAATATTAAACTAAAATAGAAGTTACCAATTTAAATTTGAGAGCTTTGCACGTTTCCCATTTAAAATAATTCCGACAATACAATTTTCCACCTTGAAAATTCTCCACATACAAAACGTCATAAAAAGTTTTTTCTTCATTCTCCTTCTCGCTTTTTACTATCTTATATACAATAAAAGCTTTCAGTGTTATCTTACACTTTCCGAGAGAGAAGCGCAAAAAATTAAACTCGTATAAATAAGTCGGGGAAATTTTTGATCGTATATCGCCGGCAGCAGCGCGACGTTCGAAACATAAAGCGACCCATATTCGATCCTACGCACAATGGTGTCAGTATAAATAAAGTGGTATTGTTATCCTCGCGGCGTATCCTTTTCATATGTAAAAAATAACCTTTTTGCGGATTTTTTACAGCCATAGAGCGAGAGAGACACACGGAGGGGTCACCGGATGAGCGAATCATCCCGTCACGTTGTCCAAGAAAAAGTGCTTTTGAATTTAGGCACACATTATTAGACAAAAAACTTCACGGACTAATATATTAAAAATTAAACTTGTGCTATTTTCCGCAATGATGTGTTACCTTATGTAACGTTTTGCTATGTTGCATTGCGTTTCATATCAATATATTGTGTTAAATTTATTTCGCAATATATTTATCATCGGTTAACTTAAATTTTGGATACAATTCATTCTTAAAAGCCAGAAAGCTAAACAATTAGAATATATTTTCGAGTCTTAGAAATGAGTGCTATGAAACATCCTTGAACATAATAATAATCAAGACACAAAACTAGTAAATTTGGATCAAAAATTTATTTAAATAGCATTCAGTATAGTGTTCTATAGCTAAGTGTGAAAATCCGCAAAATATATGATTTTAAAATTAACATCGCATCAAAATAAACCAAATATTACGATGCATGGTTTGTGATAAATGAGGCATCTTATTAAGATCTTTGTTTAAGTACAAATAATGAAAGAAAAGGTACATCTTGATATATTAGCGTTACATATTAAATATGAAACAAGGCACTGACCCCTAAAGAAAGACGCTAATCAAAAATGATTTGTCCTAGTTATGATATATTAATAATTAATATCTAGTCAACGAGATGTATAATAAAGGAAGGGCAAAACATTAATATTGTTTAATATGAATAAGTACACATACATATATTTATATATATAAATTTATTATATTTTTAAATACATATATAAAAAAGGGCATTAGCTAGATTTTATTTACACTTTCGACCATCTTATTCCTATATTTTCGGCTCATACTGATTTTTAATATCATGCAACTAATGTTTAACATTCTTTATATCGTCACATACTATTAAAACGTATCTTTTTCAGGCTAATAGTTATAATAATTCAAGTGCTATTTTTATTCATAAAATTTCTGTACCTTCGTAACCATTACACCGGAGTTTTCCGGTGAGCTGCCTCACACCCTTTTTTAACAAGCAAGCTTTGCGCCTATCTAAATTGCTCGCCGAATTATGCATGTACGTCGTTCAGCGCGAATATTATCTGTAAATAATTCATATTTTTAAAAGGCGTTTCTCCTCTCGGCTGTTCTTCCTTTTATCATATATAAACACTTATATATGTATACGGCGTTACAGAAAAGTTTGTGGACTTAAAAACTCATCTTTAAGCTTGGGGATGGGTTAAACTGGGCCAAATCGTTATTTCGAGACACACTATATATAGATAGATCAATACTGTTTTATATATTATATATTTATTGTTTTCTCTAGTATGATAAATATTTTAGTTATAATGACTTCATAATGTAACCTTAACAATCATTTCATGGTTCAGTGTTGTTTGTATTATTTTTCCTAGAAAATTTTTAAATATATTTTTAATAAATAAAATAAGCACGCAATGCATTGATAAAATTTATATAATTTATTTATGATACGCATATTTGTATAGCAATGATTTAAAATAGCTTTTTGAAAACTTGTCTAAACTTATAGGAAGCCTTGGTATGGAGCAAGGCATCTAAAAAAGTTATTTCTGCCTTAATTAATTTAAACAGCAGTAGTTGAAAAAGCTTTGGATATTTTCTGTTCATTTACCACATACTTTGTACAGTTTTTAAAATATTTTAAATTGCAATATGCAGTTTTTTAGTGTTTGTCCATTTTTTGTCATCTTCAGTATATTCTTTGTTTGAGAAAAAGCCTGACAAATATTTGAGACAAATAATACAAATACGTTTTATATGGGATCCGGTAAATTTACCGCCAGCAATTCTGTGCTGACAATTAATCGCAAGCATAAACCATTTACAGCCAGCAATTGATCGTTAGCATATTTTACCATCTACAAGTAATGAGATGTGTTTGATCGAATTATTAAAAATATTTTTTGGTAATATATTTCTTCCTATTAATATATTTTTCAGCGTATACATTAATTTTAATTTTTTTTTAATTCGTTTTGCTAATTTTTATTTATTGATAAAGCAAATTCAGTGGCTCTCAACGTTTTATTATAATATTTTTAATTTACGTCTCACTTTTATCAACTCCTGATTATTTTATTTACGTATATAATCGAGTAAATGTTGCTTTATTATTCAAGTTATTTATTGGTTCTCAACATTATATTGTTTATTTTGTTTAATGCATGGCGCTGCAAATCTGCAACAATTTATTTAAGCGCTTATAACATAGTCTACGTTCAATTAAGAAGCTCTATTGCGTAGTGTTACATATGTGTAACAAACGCCGAGCCATTCCGTTTTCAAATTATTCCGATAGATGTCTCTGTGCCATTTTTTAAATTCATTGGATGCAAATGTGTCATATTTTTGGGAATTTCAACATTTATTTTCATTGGTGCCATTAGATATAAAACGAAATAAAATTCATTTATATACTCAAAAAAGGTTAGTCTACCATTGTTTATTTATTTTTTATTTCTATTTTTTGTAATAGTTGCATAAAATAAACAAAACATGCAGTTGCAGACACTGGCCCATATTGACCAAGAGGAACAGATGCAAAATGCCGATGTGCATTGGAATTTCACAAACAATGCGTGAAAACTGTGGTGTGGTCTTATGTTTTAATAAAAAAAAAATTGTTTTAAGAATTTCCACTTGTAAATATTTTTAAATTCAATATACTTTGTATGATGTGTCATATTTACAACAAGCATTTTTTTTAAATATAATCTACAAATAAGCCTAAATATTTTTTTAATTATTTTAGAGTTTTTTTTAGCCTAATTTTAGAAAAAAAATATGTTTGAATTTGGAAAAATCGTGCAATTTAGATATGTATATTTTCATAGTATTATGAACTATGAAGCAAAATTACATTAATACAAAAATAACATTAAACCATTATTCTGGATGGAACAAAAAATACCATAATATAAATTGCAATATGTAATACTATAAAACAACACACGGTCGTTTTGAAGATAAACCCGAATTCATGGGTTATCTCTACTCAAGGCGGCGATTATTAATCCTTTCTGAATCGAAGGAACACATTTCTTTCTTTAACGGTTAAAACGCTTTATCACGGTCAAATTTGTCTATTTACTGATTAATAATACGGCTTACGCCCTCTATTTTTTCTTAAAAAATAATTCGTTTACCATATGTATTATGTTTGCCTTTATGCAAGTGATTTGCAGATATGATCAGAACCAAAGGTGGTAAAAATTACAACTGAAGTATCTTAATCTCACTGAGATAAAATACAAACAATATCAGCAACGCTCTTGAGTCATTCATTATTATTGTTGGTATTAACCGCGATTAGACGTGTCATGATGGCACTCCGCAAGCTCGAACAAGCGAAGTCTGAATTTGAGATCGTTCAAGCATCATTGGAAGGATCCAATATGCTGACGAATGAGCGATGTTCTGCAGCACTCAACGCTGTCAATAAAATTATGAAGTTGTTTGGCTCCGTGGTCGAGTCAGCAAACGATCCACCAACTTGGGTAAAGGAGGTATTAAGCGACCTCGATATAATTAAGAAACAGACAATAAAGGAAAGGAAGTCGACGAAGATATTATCATCATGTGAACCGCCGCCAGGGAGTCTGGATGAAACGCCCCCTGATTTACCAGAAATGACGTTGGTTTTGTCACGAAAACATGGCAACAACATGGTTTCCATAAATCTCGATCCACTGTCACTAATCTAATGGTTTTGTCTAACTATGTTTCAAAATCATTGGACTCTGGTGTACAAGTGGACGTCGTATACACAGACTTTGAAAAAGCATTTGATATAGTTAACCATGCTTTACTTGTAAAAAAGTTATCTAATTTCGGGTTTTCTGAAGATCTCATAAATCTATTCTCAAATTACTTAACCAATAGATATCAATTCGTCAAGTATAATAACTCCTTTTCAGAACGATATAAGACCCCTACTGGAGTACCTCAAGGATCCAATTTGGGTCCATTGTTGTTTTTATTGTTCATTAATGACATAGAAACAGCAATAGAGCATTCAGATTTTTTATTATATGCAGATGACTTGAAAATTTACAAGAAAATGCATTCGATTTCTGATTCCCTCGACCTACAGGAGGATCTCAACTCTATATGGAAATGGGCTTGCTATAACTAATTGCCTTTCAGTGTAAAGAAATGTCACACAATTTCATTTTCAAGGTCATTAACGCCGGCAAAATATTCATACCATCTAGGCGGATATTTTCTGGAAAGGTTTTCTTCAACTAAGGATTTAGGAGGGACTTTCGAAGAACGTTGGAAATTTAGCCAGCACATTGCAGAGACTCATAGCAAATCCTTAAAAATGCTCGGTTTTATCTTGAGAAATGCGCGCTACTTCAAAAATACTTTAGTATTGCGCACTCTTTATGATACTAGAAACTAGCAGCATACTAGAAACTAGCTCCATCATTTGGATCCCAGGCGTAATGAATCAATGTAATGAATTGATGCTGGAAAAAGTACAACGTAAATTTCTTCGATATTTATACTTGAAGGAATACGGGTATTATCCGATCTTGTTTCCCAGTGCTTTTATTTTGGGAGCCCTGGGATACGTTTCTTTGTTGACTCGCAGAAGTGTTTATGTAATTAAACACTTCTGGAAATTGTTCAAGGGCATCGTAGACAATCCTTCAGTGCTCGAGCAGCTACAAATGTGGGCTCCTGAAGGTGGTTATAGTTCTCGGTCGCGTCCACTATTCTTGCCTGTTAAGTGTAGAACTGGAGCACTTGCCAACTCTTCTCTAGCCAAGGCTATTTATCTGCTCAATTCTGTCCATAGTAATATTGACATTTTCTCTTGCACATATAGAGTTTTGGTTCAGTTCGTATGGGACAATGCACACCTGTTGAGGTGATTTGTGTCTGTTATTTTATCTTGTTTTTTATGTTTTTACTTATATGCTTTGAGTGTGTGTGCGACGGCACGATTTTATTGCTTTTGACATGAATTTTTGACTTCTAAGAAGGTATAATTGTTTTTTGCGCTCTCCTATTGGTCGAAATTCACGATTTCATTGCTTTTGATCTGTACTGGAAATTCAAAAGAGCAGCAAAGAAAACACAACTAATTTACACGTAAATATTACGAGTAGATGTTTTCAATAATTTTTAACGTCTAATTAAAATATTTGGCTATTTTTTTATATTTATTTGTAGCATTTAAAGGGTTAACTCGTACCTATTATTATTTATTCAAGAAATTATATTACGTGCGGTAAACTACTTGCGATCAATTGTCGACGGGGAATTGATGGCGGTTAATTTTCCTAGACCCGTTTTATATATATATATATATATATATATATATATAGAAATATATATGCAACATTTAAATATTTCAATCAAGTGCGTGTTACGACGCTCTCTAAATATTTTACATATAAATTTTATAGCTTAGTTTCCTAGCTATCTAATAAAAAATTAAATACTTTTATAAAAGAAAGCAACGTGTTTTAATTCTCAAATATTTCTAACACAATTCTACTTGATTTTTTAACTAATATTCAGTTCTTATTTTTGATATGCATTTAAATATAATCATTTTTAAATTTCTAATATTTTTTTTTAAATAAATAAAATATATAATAATAGTAGTAGTTCTTTAGAATATAGTTATTGCATTTTGTGTATTTTTATTTTATATTTTATGTATTCTATTCTATATATGACTCGAATAATAAGTTATTCCACTAATCTGCTCAAAACTAAGGACAATTTGCTTTATTAAAATAGTATATTTATTTTAGTTTGATTTTTATTCTTTTTTCTGAATCACTATTTGGCATATTTTGCCAAATACTGATTCAGAAAAACCATAGATAAAATAATACAACACAATGCAACGCGACGCAAAATATATTTTTTTATTTCTATCGAGTTTTGCTAACGTCACCATAACATCAAAAAGTTGTATGCTAAAAATCTCTTATATAATATATAATAAAATATGTTACCCACAATATTGGTTGTCATATTAAAAAAATATTGTTGTTCTCAAAACGATTCGCAAGCGCGCGCATAAATTTGCAATTTATCAAAAGTGGGAAAAACTTTTAAAATTAAATAAATTCGTTTTATACGTACGGAGCGCGGTATTCTTGTTCGGCAATATTTTTCTTTTTCCCCCTTTCCTTTTTTCCTATTTTTTTTCTCCATCCATCCCCACTCGGCCGAATATGCGGAAAGTTTGAAAAGCGACTTTTTTATTCCTTTGCTCCGTGCGAGCACGTAATGCGCAAATAATGGCAATAAATCTAATTTTAATCTGTGGCAAATTTTGTTGTCGAATTTAAATATTAAATTCGACCAAAAGAGCCGTGTTTTCGATACACGATAAAATCTCGTTTCGGTTAAGAGAATAAAAAAAGTTATAGTTATTATTATATGTAAAGAAGGTATTAGCGACAGAGTGTATTTTATATAGGATGGTGCATAAATATTAAGTGACATATTTTATAAATAATAATATGATTAGAGCATTTGTATAAGCTTTAAATCATAATATTTTGAATCTGTGAAATTTATGTATAATATCAATAATTTGTTCTTAATTTTTTTAGTATTTAAATTTTTAATTTCATTTAACTAGTGAATCATTTATTTTTTGTAAATATCGTGCATCTTTTATCGGCACATGATAATAGTAAACTTTATTATATAATATAGTATTAATATTCCAAATAAAATATTTAATGCGTGTAATATTTTTATCTTGTATTTATTGTATGATTTACATGGCATTTACATTAAAACATTGACTCTTGTTTCATTTAGCCAGCAAACGGCTTGAATAATTTTTCAGTTATTGCTGTTTGCATTTTATTTTTTTGTTGATTGGCAAATATTAAAGGAAGTCGAAACAAAATTTTTGTTAATTTTAATTTTTCAAGTTGATAAATATTATATTATCAAACAATGTGTATCAGAAATCTCTGCCCCTTTTTCAACTACCTGCTCTATACGCAACTGTGAATTTAGCGTTTTTTATTACTTCTTGTCTTTTAAAGTGCAATGCTTAATAACGACTTAAAAATATTCGTATAGATATATTTTTCAAATAAAATATTAGGAATAATTGTCGAAAAATCTTAAAATATATCAAAAAATTAGAAATCAGCAATTAATTAAAAAAAAATTGATAAAAACACTTTTGAGAAGAAACACTAGCTTATGTTTTTGAGTATACTATCTATATTTTGGTGAAGTAAAAAATACCAAAACCTTCTATTAAAATGGAGAAATGATGATTTTAATCAAATGATATATAGCTGAGCAAAAAAAAATGGTAAGAAAATCGAAAACGTAAGTTTTGAAAAGTGTTATGACTTGAAAAGTCACTAAATTTAGCTATACATAGTAAAGTTTTGTAAACTGCTAATGTAAGAACTATAGCAGAATAAATAAATATGCTTTTAAAAACCTTTCAGGGTCAAATTCATAGCTAAAAAGCAATTATCCAAGCATTGTAAATAATTACTTTTCCTTTGATTTAGTGTTTATAATATTATTTTTAGTAAAATTAAAACATATTGCGTAACGCCGTCTTTTGACATTTACATATTTAAATATAAAAGTCATAATTTTACTTAGTTTAGTAGAAAAAGCTATTTTTAATATTATTTTGGAAGGTCAGCTAGCAGCACCGTTACCTTTTCAAACGGTGATTTTCACTTATTTTATCACATTAACCACTCGTAAGCACCAAAAAAACTAACATTTTGTAAGAAAATAGTGAGTAATAGACAATGCGTCTACTTACGTAAAAACCACTATTGTCAAATATCCATTACGTTAACGACCTTTAAAAGTTGACTTTGCAGCTTCACTTGAATAATTAAGCAATGCAATTGGCCCACCAACATCCGCATCTGTGATCCACCAGAGTATAAAATAAATATGTAACGCTTTGTCACATTAGCAGACGATTACATGATTTGAGATGAGATTCGAGATGAGACGATCAACTGAATCATGACAAGATGGTTAGATGAGATCCGCATCCACATCAAAGAACATCAGTGAATCGTCCAGACGACATCACTTCTCCACTAGCTTTTCCACCAACAGTCAGTGTACGAAACAGAACTCAACATCATTTATAAGTGGTAAATTCTGTTACAAGCTTTTCTATCGTCTATTTAATTTGTAAAGTCACACCCCTTCAGCCTCAAAACTTAAACCTTATAGTAAAATATACAATATTTAACGGTAAATAACAATTTTTGCTTTTTTTATTTATCAGGTCAACTGGAATACAGAATAACCCTTTATTTGACACACACTAAGTAAGCAATATTATTGAAAGTGAGACGCAGCTATTTCAATTAATTTTAACTAATATTCTTCTGAAAAATAAATTCTTGCTTTAAAGAATAAAAACTAATATATGTAAATATATGTTTGTAGCAATATCCTGACAACACCCTTCACTTTGTTGCGTGTTTTATTAAAATATATTTTGCAGAGAAAACATACACACATAAATATACAATAAATGTATTTGCAAACACAAGGCACAAGGGTATACAACATGAACGCAGTCGATGCGAGTTCGTGTCTTCAATAAAAGGCCCATAAGTAACGCCTTCTTTAATAAACTTAGGGGTAACCACATGTTTTAATAAACTTGTGAATAATTAAAAATGCAATATAGTATTTTTATATAAAAAATAAGTGTTATCAATTGAAAAAATCTGAGCTTTAATTTGTCTATGTATTTATTTAATAAAAATATATATGCTGAACCTTTTTAACACCAATGCAAACTGCATATGAAATTTATAAAACACACATATTAGAGTTAAAAATAGTTTAATTTAAAATTGAATTACGTATTGTAAATAAATTATATTTGTATAATAAATGCAGAAAGCTCTATCAAATTGATACTACTTCTATGTACTGTCTGTTAAATTTCGACGGGTATGATACTAATAGTTAGGCAAAGGTGTGATTGATGACACTCATACTAACACAAATCGCGGCAAGGATATTAAAGCTTATTTTATATTGTTTACATTTATAAATTCTATAAATATAAACTTCTGTTGAAGGACAATATGTATCAATTTCGTACAAAAATATATTATTTCCCTTTCATTTAAATAAGGTAGCAATGAGTTAAAATAAGATTTACGTTATTTTAAATTTCTACTTTAGCTGAATATAAATCAAAGATTAGACTGTAAAGGTATACTTTACATTCATATTTGTGCTTACACGGATTTTTTATTACGTTTTATTATAATAATATTTTAGATATTATAATTATTCATAAAGTACGGCTCCTTAAAACGCTTTAAATTATAATAAACTATTTTTTTTTAATATTTAATATTCTAAAATGGTGTTAGTACTCTTCACAATATATTTTGTCAACGATAAGAAAATTTTTGCTCATCGTGACGCACTGTTTTCCATTTGTTCAGTCACGATGCCCTAAATATAATTTAAATAAATAAAAAACAGAATAGCAACGGCGAACAGCATGCATTATATTTTAAACAAGTTAAACGTTAAAGGTTAATGTATGTTCGCCCTTAATGTTGAATATTAATATTTTCAGCGCTATTAACAATATTTTTTTTAATTAAATACTTGTTAAACGTGTGTCTTACAAGTTTTTAGTAAGTAATTCGCTGCTGTGTTTTTAAGCAATGATCATTTAATTTATCCAAAATATTAAGAGCCACTACATTAAACGATTTAGTTCAATTTCACAACGTGACATTTCACTTAGACCCGTAATTCGTCACGCACAATCCCGGCCAATTTGTCCCATCTCATTATGTGACTTGGTAAAATGGTGCGACCTTCGGCCGGTTGGACAGTGTGCAAATTTGCACATTGTACGTTATAAAACAAGACCGAGGGAGCGAGAGATATGCAGGACAAAAGCGTCCGCAACTTTGACATTGTTCCACAAATTCCCGGTACGCCTTGTTAGCTCGCAGCGAAAAGTTTTCGTTTTTGGACGTACCCAGGAACTGTGACCCCGAGCAGGGCTAATGAGCGCGGCCGACGAGTTTCTGTGGTCAATTCGATTGTTGTGTCGCTTTAGTTGGCCCCGTTTCAATTACAACAGAGTTTCTGGTTGCCAACTTATTGAACCGGGCGATAGACAAATGGTCAATTTTCCGCCTTTGACTTTTACGCCCTGGTTGACTACACCTACTGCTGCCATACTAATATTTTATAAAACCACTATAAATGTAGAGGTTATTTATAAATAGTTTTCGTGCCTAGATTTTTTAATAGCATATTATTATTATTGTTATACATAGCTTATTTATTTTTATTTTTTTAGATTAAATTAAGACCATCGTGGCCTAACAGGTTACCCCAATGCGCCACGATGATCGAAAACAAATTTTAAATTTATAAAACAAAAAAAAACGTATATGTATATATATATATATATATATATATATATATATATATATATATATATATATATATATATATATATATATATATATATAAATAGAACAATACTTAAAAATAATAAACATAACAAAAAATTATAAAATATCAAAATTAAATGATACAAACTGGATCAGCTCCTCGTAGCTAACATTAAACAGGTCAATATGTAATGCCAGAGGAGCTGGATGGCCACAGCTATAGGCGAGTCGGCAAGTGCAGACGTCCTAGCCCTAACGGGCATCAAAAGAGGACGCGATCGTGATTCTCGAAAATGTTCCGGAATTCCTCGAGAATAGCTGGATTGTCGACAACACCTTTTAGTAATTTGAAAAAATGCTTAGCGACATACAACTTTTTACGAGAGCTCAGCGAATCGTAACCCAACGCCTCTAAAAGAAAGGCGCTGGGATATATTTATTTTATTTATTTTTTAGATTAAATTAAGACCATCGTGGCCTAACAGGTTACCCCAATGCGCCACGATGGTCATAAACAAATTTTAAATTTATAAAACAAAAAAAACGTATATATACATAATTAAAACAATACTTAAAAATAATAAACATAACAAAAAAATATAAAATATCAAAATTATATGATACAAACTGGATCAGCTCTTCGTAGCTAACATTAAACAGGGCAATATGTAATGCCAGCGTATTAAGGAGCCGGATGGCCACAGCTATAGGCGAGTGGGCAAGTGCGGACGTCCTAGTCCTAACGGCCATCAAAAGAGGAAGCGATCGTGATTCTCGAAAATGTTCCGGAATTCCTGGAGAAGAGCTGGATTGTCGACAGCATCTTTTAGTAATTTGAAAAAATGCTTAGCGACATACAGCTTTCTGCGAGAACTCAGCGAATCATATCTCAACGCTCCTGAAAGAAAGGCTCTCGGATATAAGTACGGATAATAACCAAATGTCCTTTTGTAAAGGTATCTCAATTACATTTTTTGAATTTTTTCCACTAAAAGGAAATATTTGTCTATTCGGGGATTCCAAATTATAGATCCCGATTCAAGAATGCTATGAACTAAGGTGTCATAGAGGATGCGAATAACTGACGGATCGTCAAAGTGAAAGGCATTCCTCATAACAAAGCCGAGCATCTTGGAAGAGTTATCACAGACGTCGTGTATGTATAGAGAGAACCTCCATTTGCTCTAGAAAGTGATTCCGAGATCTTTACTGGAAGTTTCTCTAGTCAAAATGTTACCACCTCGATGGTAAAAATAAGCTGATGGCGAATGGGATCGAGAAAATGACACAGTATGGCACTTTCCGACACTAAAGGGCAGACGGTTAATGGAAGCCCATCTCCACAGAGAGTCTAAATCACTTTGTAGAGAGAAGGAGTCCACAACAGATCGAATGCATTTATATAATTTTAAATCATCTGCGTACAGAAGAAAACTTGAATTTGTAATTGCTGTATTTATGTCATTAATAAATAACACAAAAAGCAGAGGGCCCAGATTGGATCCTTGAGGAACTCCCGAAGGGGTAAAATATTCTTTCGACAATTGGCCACCATAGGTTACAAACTGTCTACGATTGCTTAAATAACTCGAGAATAACCGAGTTAAATTATCCGAACAACCGAGGTTCGACAATTTTTTTAATAATAACCTATGACAAACTTTGTCAAAGGCTTTCTCAAAATCTGTATACACGACGTCTACTTGTCACCGTTTTGGTGAACGACAGAAAGTTAGTAACAGTGGAACGGGCAGGACGAAACCCATGCTGTTGGTCTAACAAAACTTGCCGAAAGTGATTATAGAGATATTTATGAATAATTATTTCAAATAATTTAGCAGGAGCTGACAACACTGCGACTGGTCTATAATTCTTTATATATAATTTGTCACCCTTTTAATGAATAGGGGTGACTTTTGTGCATTTCCATAGATCAGGAAATGATGATGTCTTGAGAATCAGATCATAAATACATTTTAGAGGAGCAGCGAGACTGACTTCGCAACCCTTCAAAATAAAATCAGGAATTAAATCAGGTCCAGAAGAACGTCCCTTTCTTTAATTTATTAAATCCGTATTTAAGATCTGAGTGCTCAGTTTCTTTGATGGTCAGTACTAAAGACCAAGAACATGAAGTAGGAAGCAACTGAGCAGAAAGCGAAAAATATTCCTTGAAAACAGAACAAAAATATTGCGCAAAACCGTCAGCAATATTTTGTGAACCATCCAATGTTTTATCGTCGAGGTTCCTCACTTTCGAAGATAAAAAAATCGGCACGTCTTGATTTCATTGAAGTTGGTATGATTAAAAAATTACAAGACATTTTTTAACCTATCTTTTAAAACTAATAGTAATGCACATATATTTTGTTTCAGTTGGTAATGCCCATATTAAACATAATAATAAATAAATCTCTTGGAAATAGTTGTTAAAAGTGAAACGTAATTATTAGCGCGCTAAGTGCACGAAATGAAACGTTAGGGTTGATTTACGAGCCTGGTGTGTATTCCTGCAAAGCGTTCTAACCCGACAGTCTAATTCCAGCGTTTGATTAAGGCAAATTCCTTACTACCAGGCTCTGCAATACATTTTGTCACCGTTGATAATGGAGATTAACTTGTGGGAATGGCGCTTTGCAACCAGCTCTATTAAACCCCAAGCTACCTGCAATTTAGAGACGAGCCTCTATAGATCATCAACATTTTAATAATACCATTTATTTTAACAAAACATACATATTTATAAAAAAGTTATAAATTATAATACACAATGAAAATGTTCATGTTTGAATTTTGAGATAATTAGGTTTTTTTGCTGTGTGAAACAACCAAAGGAAAGCGACCCTTTCATGCGATCCAACAGCCCGAAACGTCTGATGTAAAAATAATATTTATACGTGTATTTTTACATAGTAAAAAAAATAACGGAAGGGTTAAATTAACTCTCGGCTTGATGATTTCATCAGAGGGCGGACCTTTGTTAACTGAAGCATTACAATTAGTGCAGTTTTTCATACTATGGATATTATTAAATTATATATATTTAATCATAATATAGAATACTAGTAGTTAAGTTAAGGACACTAAAAAAATTCAGATATAAATATATTTAATATGAATACATATAGATATATCATATCTAAATATTTAAGTAATTTTATCATTAATGCACTATTAACTACCTAAACATGTACATAGAATACTATAAAGTATCACGTATCGTTTCTATATACATACAAACTTTAGTTTGTGGAACACGATCGTGCATTAAACAATTTTAGAATCAATGCCAGTGAGTAGATCAGGGAATAAAATATATAAAATTCAATGACCTAAAGTTGTGTCAGTGACGATAGATTGAGCATCCAAATGTGGGATTTGTGAAATTTTTAATGGAAGCAATTGTACGCTAACTTGTTCCTTTTAATTGCATTTGTATGCTAATGCAGAATTTCCAGAATTAAATAATAGTTTATTTAATAAAACTCGGGCCCTTCACAAATGAAGTGTGAAGATCTAAAATATTAATAAAAAATTCGAAATATCAAAACAGAATCAGTAAAGACTTACTCAAGCGAACTGTCGGCCGAACGTTGCACAGATTACTCGCTTTGAAAAGCTACGAAATTGATCAAACATCCCATCCCACCATCACCGACACTTAGGGATATGCAAGGAAAATGGATCAAAGACAATCAAAGTAAAGCTGATTTCTACGCAGATTACTTAACTGACATTTTCACACCCAACTCAGAAGAAAAAAACGAACAATCGCTCATTAGTGCTTCACTACAAAACACTGAAATTATAATTTTTAAAGCCACAATACATGATTAAATCCTCAAGTTACGACTTAATCGCTGGACAGGTCTTGAAGGAGCTACCTAGAAAATCAATAATACAGGTCACTAAATCTTAACGCAGTATTTTAAATCAAATATGAAAACATAACTATGGAAAACCGCGGAAGTAATCATGACTCTTAAGCCAAGAAATCCGCCGATTGTACTCACATCACTGCTGCCAGTGCTCTCCAAATTGATCGAAAAACTTATTCTCAAAAGATTAACACCCATAATAGAAGAAAGAAAATTAATACCCAACCATTATTTTAGATTCAGACAAAACCATTTATCAATCAATCAAGTCCACCGAATAATCTAAGACACAGAAATAACGTATGCTCAGCTGTCTTTTTTGACAATACGCAAGCATTCGACAAGAACCACAAAATTCGAAAAGCCCTTTCGAATAATTATGCATGTACAGTGGGTTGCCAAATTAATAGGGACAGTACCAATATATTGTGATTTTCATATTTACATTGCCTCTATTTTTAAATAACTTGGTTTTGATGGTTATTTCATCGTTATTTTTTCTGCTGATATCACCTTTTTAAGAAATGGCAGTGCTAGAAAAGTGATATATGTTAAAAATTTAAGAATATTTACACGTGACCAGCATTTTTGTAAAAAACACGTGATCGAGAGTCTCATAAATAAATGTATAATAATTATTTTAACGATATTTAACAGTTAATCTAAACTATTAATTTTATTTAGTTTATTGTTAATATACTACTTTAATTAATAGTTTTGGCATTTTACCTCCAAATTGTGTTTTTAAGTATGGCCGGGTCTTCAGACACGTCCCCAAAATATGTACAGAAGTGAAGATATTTTTATTGGTTATTAAATATTCCTAAAGCAGCCAATGCAGGCATTTCCAAGTCTGTGGTTAACAGGATTAAGAAAAAATCAACCAAAACCTGGATCGCGTTGCGAAATGTAGCAGAAAGCGGATCAGAAATTAAGATCAACGTTGGTGTACCTCAAGGAAGTGTACTGGGCCCACTCCTCTACATTCTCTATACTAATAATCTACCAAAAGTTTCAACATTTTCCGATAACACTGCAATTTTGGCAACTTGGAAAAACAATGAAAAGACACCTCGATTACTGAAATTCAACAATGGACTTCTAAATGAAGAATCAAACTAAATGAGTTAAAATCAGTACACTAAATGTGTTTTACAGCATAATAGAATATATAATAATAAAAAAATATTAATAATTGGTTGCGTTGATAATGAGATTAAAATAGAAAAAAGCCGAGTATAAGTACTTTAGCGATTTGTGGTGAGCTTTTTAAAAATTCAGATATTTCTTTGGAATAAGAATCTGGCAAAATTTCCTCAGCATAATTGAATTAACACATTTACGATTTTTACAGATCACTCTGCTCATATTAATGAACTAAACTTAAGATTATAAGATTTTGGCAAAAGTATTAAATATATTTTTAAGCAAAATGTAGAGACTAAAAGTACTTTTGGAGAAGACCAGCAAAACTACAAAATTAAATAAAACTCATGCATATACAATACCAGCATATTGTAAACTCGTAATTGACTAGTTCAACAAAAGGTTTAATCAATTTAGAAGCCTCAAGCAGATAATCAAAATAATTAAGTATCCGGATGCAGTTGTTTACAGTACTGTGGCGACCACACATATAGGCACATTTAGAAGGGCGATTGTCTCATTGTTAATGACCGTGACCAAAAACGTTCATTCATTAACAGTGAGACAAACATCATGGCACAAGAGGGATTTATTTTGACCACACCAACACGGGTCGTTAAGAAAATCTCTTTTGTGACAAAACGGTACGGACGCAATTAATCACCACAATGCAAACCCTTTCCTTAGAATTCGAAAGCCTGGAGCCAAACAAAAAACTCGCTTTCGAAATACACATCCGATTTCTCGAATTCTAAGAAGTCACTGCAGCGATTGGTTAGGAGATCGATGCACAATCGCGATTGATCAGCTAGCGTGCATCCCCCTAAGGATATAAGCCCAGACTCCGGCGAGGAGAGGGCAGACGGTCCACGGCACTTGAGACAGACGATCGGCGCCACAAGAGACGGCCCAGATAGCAGAGCCAGCGACGCAGACAACCAGAGAGCCAAGATCTACCAGCAGCCATCCGGAGGAATCACCAACAGACCATAAAATCACTCCTGGAACTCCCGAACCACTCGCTTTACGTAGCCACAGTTTGAAGTGCACTAAACAGCAACCTTTAATTGAAGACTTAGCAAATGCAATTCAGCAACAAAAAAAATAATAATAAATTGTTGCTGAATTGTGTTTGTTTTTGCTTTATTAGTAAATAAATGTATCAAAAATAAATTTTTTCATTACTAAGGCTGTAAATATCACAAAATAATTTACTTTTCTGGATGTAAAATTATCTTGTTAATGCATTGAAAAATTAAAATTAAATGATACAATAAAATATTATATAGATAAGAGTATTAAAGAAGTTATAAAAGTTTTAAATTATAAATTGGGTATGAGTGTAGATTAATTTAACAAATATGCTCTACAATCCATCAAAAAGAATCGTCATATTACAACTCTTAATTAATAGATGTAAAAAATGACTGCAGCAGACTTTTCAAAACCATATACATTAATCCATTTAGCAAAACTTTTAAGCCATTAATTTTGTTTCCCTTGTATTTTTTGCTAAGCTTTTTTATTATTTTTTTTGTAATCTAGAAACGACTACAACAGTTTCGTTTATCAAATAAATGGTACAGAAAGAACGATACCACATAGAGAGAAGCAGAGAAAGAGATTCATTTTGACACATAATTACATATTCCTAGAAGAACTTCTGCAAAGTGTCCCCTAATTCTAAAACATCACTAATGCAATAACTTTTCCGTATACTACAACATCTTTGCTCACTTATGCATTAAAAATATACATTTAACAAATCTTCTAGCGTATAAATGACTAAATAAGCCAAACCAAAACACTATCAATAAACCATTTTATATCTGTAAAAGTGTGCTTTACAAAAAAAAATAGCACGTGTTGAGTAATAAGTTTTTAAGGTTTCTAAGAAGAAAAAGTATATGACCCGTGCAATATCAACAGCCTTTTTAGACTTACACATTTTCCCCCTTCGAGGACGGTTCAATTCAAGCGCGTATTTCACTCATGTATATATGTATGTATATTTGTATAGGCGTATAATACAAGTCGAGCGTTTTAGGAGCGCTTAAATTAGCAACCTTATCTTGTGAGCGGCTTAAACGCTTTTAAAATTTAATTACACGGCAAAACGTTTGCCAGGGGTCTGTATCGGACCCCTGATATATACCTGCGACCGTAAAGTACGTGTTGCTTTCGGGACGAGAAATTTACGAGGCAGTCGAAAAAAGGAAGAAGAAGAAAAACGCTTTCCACGGTAGTGTGGGGTGGAAAGCTTCGTTCCAGCTCTCCTTTTGGATGAGGATAAAACGAGATCAACGCATCGGCTCACGGTGAAGTAGATTGAAGACTTACAAGGATTCCGGCGGCTGATTGATATGTCGTTCGGAGTGCCTCCTTTTTTGTTCATGCTCATCAAACTACATTAATTGTTTGCGAGAGGGGCTCTCCCGTGGGAATAGGTGAGATAAGAGATTCAATTTGCTCGCTAGGAAGGCATAAGCGTAATAGATTTTCAATTTAATTTATTAGATGGCATGGATTGAGACAGTATCAAAATATTTGGAGTAAGAGCTCCTCGAGAAAGTGATTTGACTTCCGTTCACTTTGTTGGTTTACTGATTGAAATTGCACATATATTTCTGTTTGGTACAATTATTTATTTTGCATGAAAGTAGTTATTTTAATACTTAAATACTAATTAATTATGTTAAATAAGTGGTAGAAGAAAAATAAATTAAAGCATTTTATTAAAAAGTATTTTATATAATACGCGAAAGTGATAAAAAGTAGAAAAATAAATATACATTTTTGCGTATTATTTAGTAATATTTTTTTTTTTAAATAGATAAGGAGATAAAATACAAATACATATGTGAAAAAGTGTCAATATGTATTTTTAATATAGATTATATGTGTAAATTCATTAAAATGGTAAAGTAAAAAAAGTAGTCTATTGTATAATAATATGTTGATATAAATAAATATTGCCTTCTTATTTAAAGAAGATACGGAATTGATACAGAATTATTTTAAAAATAACATTATGCTTGGAATAAATGTACATTTTATGATATAAGCATAAATGTTTGTATAAGCACTAAATAAAATTATAAAATCTGTATAAAAGTGTAATTTGCAAAAATTAAATTAATGTGCTTATATAGTCTAAAATTGAGTAGAATATGTATTTATGTATAAATTAAATAGAAAAAAATAATCAAAAAATGCCTCTGATCAAACAAATGGTTCATTTCACATTATTTTATGGATACTAGAATATTTTTATAAAAATCTTTTCGGCTGTGATTTCAATGAAACGCATGTGAATATATAACTTTACTGGTAATACATATTTACTGTTACATATTTATTTATTTATTTATTTATTAAAATGATAACCATCGTGACCTGACAAGTAAACCTAATGCGTCACGGTAGTCAAAAGTATAAATATATCATAATACATATAAATATATAGTATGCATACATACAATTTCATATACGTATAATTACACACACACTAAAAGCATATAAGTAAAAACATAAAAAACAAGATAAAATAACAGACACAAATCACCTCAACAGGTGTGCATTGTCCCATACGAACTGAACCAAAACTCTATATGTGCAAGATAAAATGTCAATATTTCTATGGACAGAATTGAGCAGATGAATAGCCTTAGCCAGAGAAGAGTTGGCAAGTGCTCCAGTTCTAGACTTTACAGGTTAGAATAGTGGACGCGATCGAGAACTATAACCACCTTCAGGAGCCCACATTTGAAGCTGCTCGAGCACTGAAGGATTGTCTACGATGCCCTTGAGCAATTTCCAGAAGTGTTTAATTACATAAACACTTCTGCGAGTATCCCAGGGCTCCTAAAATAAAAGCACTGGGAAACAAGAACGGATAATACCCGTATTCCTTCAAGTATAAATATCGAAGAAATTTACGTTGTACTTTTTCCAGCTTCAATTCATTACATTGATTCATTACGCCTGGGATCCAAATGATGGAGCTAGTTTCTAGTATGCTGCGGACTAGAGTATCATAAAGAGTGCGCAATACTAAAGTATTTCTGAAGTAGCGCGCATTTCTCAAGATAAAACCGAGCATTTTTAAGGATTTGCTATGAGTCTCTGCAATGTACTGGCTAAATTTCCAACGTTCTTCGAAAGTCACTCTTAAATCCTTAGTTGAAGAAAACCTTTCCAGAAAATATCCGCCTAGATGGTATGAATATTTTGCCGGCGTTAACGACCTTGAAAATGAAATTGTGTGACATTTCTTTACACTGAAAGTCAATTGGTTATAGCAAGCCCATTTCCATATAGAGTTGAGATCCTACTGTAGGTCGAGGGAATCAGAAATCGAATGCATTTTCTTGTAAATTTTCAAGTCATCTGCATATAATAAAAAATCTTAATGCTCTATTGCTGTTTCTATGTCATTAATGAACAATAAAAACAACAATGGACCCAAATTGGATCCTTGAGGTACTCCAGTAGGGGTCTTATATCGTTCTGAAAAAGAGTTATTATACTTGACGAATTGATATCTATTGATCAAGTAATTTGAGAATAGATTTATGAGATCTTTAGAAAACCTGAAATTAGATAACTTTTTTACAAGTAAAGCATGGTTAACTTTATCAAATGCTTTTTCAAAATCTGTGTATATGACGTCCACTTGTACACCAGAGTCGAATGATTTTGAAACATAGTTAGACAAAACCATTAGATTAGTGACAGTGGATCGAGATTTACGAAAACCATGTTGTTGGTCGAGGAGCATACACCTGCAATAATTAAAAATGTATTTATGCAAAACAATTCCAAATAATTTTGCAGGTGATGAGATCAAAGCTATTGGCCTGTAATTGTCAATCTGAGATTTGGGCCCCTTTTTATGAATCGGAGTGACTTTTGAACATTTCCACAATTCTGGAAAACAAGAGGATCTCAAAATTAAATTAAATATAAATTTTAGAGGCTGTAAAATACCAGACTTGCATCCTTTCAGAATGTAGTCTGGAATAAAATCTGGTCCCGAGGTAAAAATGGACTTTAGTCTGCTAAATCCATATTCCATATCAACCAAACTAAAGGTTTTGATTGATAACAAAGATGAGTCTCATCGTAATTAGAATTAAAATCTAAATGTGACCCATCATTCTGGTATACGGTTTGAAAATACCTATAATGCTCTATAAAACCAGTCTAATGAATACACATCAATTGCAAGTACTTAAATAAAAATCCAATGTCAAAAATAAAATAGGCGTGTTCATCAGTTTATTTATAACTCCCATTGTTAAAAAATTGTTCTTGACATCGCTATTATATACATAGCATTTATTTGTAAGTAAAGCTTTATATTAAAGCATAATCTGCAGTACTTATGAATATAATAAATTGTCTTTCATCGAAAAAAATGAAGTAACCTTCTTCGTGCGGTTTTCGAGCTTACCGCTCGAAAAAAGCTTGAAAATTAATGGCCGAACGTTCAATGTTTATCGGCCAAAAGTTGTGTCTGATCGTTCTGATTAATTACTATCCGAATTTATATCCGATCCTACGCCACTTTTCCGCCAGTAATCCGCAGCTATAAATCATCGGGCAGAGCAAAATTTAATTATGACCACTCAATGCTATCTATACTCTCATAGCTATGCTATGTATATGCCATAGATTCCCAAGCCTCTGCAATACCTTTATCCCGTCGCTATCGAAATATCATAAATTCTTTCTTGGATTACCGTGTATTATTATTTATAACGCAATTTGCGAATTTATCGCGATCAAAACGCGGTATCGCCTTTCGTTGAATTAGCAAAGTTAAGCGATGCCACGAAGCACCCACTTCACAGCCTGAAAACCTTCAGGTAAACACTCGAAATTTATCGTTATTTCAATGATGTGAAATTAGCTTAATTTTTATATCTAAATGGTACGGATCTGTGAACAGCAATTTGTACGTCAAAAAATGCTATTAAGGTAGTGGTTTCTAAAGTTTATGTTACTACACCGTATATTAAAAAAAATTGGTATTTCCCCTGATTTTTAAAAATAATAATAATATAATAATAAACTCACTTATTTATTTTTAGTTCAACAATTCAGGGTCTGTATTCGCCTTTTCTAAGATTTCCCTCCAGATCTTCTAATCCTGCGCTAGGATTCTACAGTTTGGATCCAACTGCACTCATTACGTCATCTAAGAAGATTCGTTAACACGGTGATGAATGTCTGGACAAGTGGCACCGTGCTTATTATGCTGAAAAATTTTATAATAGCGTTTTACTCGCAAAATATTTATTTTTACGAAAAACAAAACATTGTGAAACTATTTTGAAAAATAGGAGTCTGCCAGAGTCTCTCAAAAAAATAAAATTAAGGCTCCTACAAATAAAACATTCCAGAAAAGATGCAATGCTTATCCAAATTTAGAAAAGAAAATTTTAAAATAATATTTACTTCTAATAGACACGGAAAAAACAAACAGAACGACCAGATTTACAATACACAAGCCTCAATGTATAATGGATTATAATAAATAAATTCGGTAACTAGGTAATGATCGGCACGATCATTACCTAGTTACCGAATATTAAAAAAAACAATGGAATATATTAAAAAGGTAGTTTTTTATTTATTTCCAAGCGCATTGTTTAATTCGTTCCGTGTCAATCAAAATCTGAATCGTAACAGTGAAATTTAATTTACAGATTTTTTTTACGTAAGGCTAATTTAATGGTTTCTACCACATCTTGCCGTGCCTGTGATATCGATCCACCAGAAAGGCTTTCCGATAAGCTTAAAAATCATGAGTGAATAAAAATAAAATGTGTGGAGAAATATGTGAAAAGTGTTGTGTTTATTCTGCACATGGAATAAGGAAAGATACATCATACATGTGCAGATGTTGTGAAATTTCTCCTCATATTGACGAGTGTTTTTATACGTATCAAAAAAATATTGGAATAGTGTAATAATAAAAATAAATATAAATAAATATATAGTGAGTGTATAAGTGTAATTGTGAAAATAAATGTGTTCGTGACAGTTGTACGCAGAAAAAGGATGCCGAAAAATTTGGTGAGTGCAAATTATATTGTATTATAAATGGATAGTTTTTATAAATCGTTTATACAAAAATGTATAAAAGCATTTAAACATACATATTATTAAATAATAAGAAACTGGTTTGTAACTATTGCAACCATTTTCAATTTATATAAAATATTAGGAATGAAAAGAACATTCGTTCATGATTTAATTCCTCAGAAATTCTTTTAAGCGCAATAATATTTTTTGTTTCAAAAATTTTTCTTATTGAGTTTGTCTAAATTGTAGCTTTTTTACCTTGTTTTCTTAATCTGTGAATCATTGCGATTTTCCAAATGGTGATGAAATATCAAAATAACAAACACACGCTAAAATGTATATAAGTTAATTTATTTCCGTGTTATTTAATTCATCCACATATATCGTAATGTTTTTATTTTTAATTTTGGAATAATATACAGAGTTTCAGGTGGAAAAACTTTGTTAATTGATGTTTCGATTTATTTGAATTGGATTGATTCTATGTTTACCTAGCCAAACAGTTATGACCCTGAAGTTTATTTCTGTTTAAGGGATGTAATATCCAATAATATTTTTTAGATTAAATTAATAATGATAAATCATACATTTCATTAAAAAAATCAATATGCTTGAAAAAGGCGACAAAAAAATATATACAAATTTTATATTTAATATTATCCATAAATACAATTAATAGGACAAAAACTATTTTTTGCACATTTGCCTTTTTTTACTAGACTCATCCAACTTTCTTTAAAAATTCTATGGAATTTATATTATATTTAGAATGCATAGTTGCAATGTAAATTTGCATACATGGTTTCAGATTTTACTAGACTCACCCAACTTTCTTCAAAAATTCTATGGAATTTCTAATATATTTAGAATGCATAGTTGCAATGTGATATTTGCAAACATGGTTTCAGATTATTTTAGGCAAATCTTTCGTATAAAGCAAATACTTTTTTTTTTCTAAACAATTTAACATAATACATGTCAATCCTAATAATAAATATAATACATCATATTTTATTGCTTTGAGGATTTTAATTTTTGGTTCTATTACCACGATCTTGATCAACATTTTAATTGGATTTTATCTTGTAACAAGGCAAAACATATCCGTATATGTTTTGAAAATATTAGGAATAAAATTAATGGTTAAATTATTTGCGTCCCCTTTTAAATAATTCGGAGACCTCAGATTGGAAACCTCTGTAAGAGGGAATGAAAATATATTTAGCTGTTATGTGTCATTATTAAACTCACAAAAATGTGGCACCTCGACAAAGCCGCGCAGGACAATCCCGCGCCGACAAAGCCGCGCTAGACAATCCCGCGCAATAAAAATAAGTATATTTATTTATTAGTATTACAATATTAAAATGAAACAAATAAAAATTCATAAAAAATAAGGACATTTATGAAAGAGAATGATTAAGACAATATTTATAAAACAAAAAACATTAAAATTAATAAGTAGGATATATTTAAGCATAATATTATTAGATAATAATCACTCCTAAATTATCTGTTTAAATTTCTAAATTATGTGCTAATCTTCTTAAATACTTAAACTTATCCATATTATTATATAAATGCATTAATGCCTGCAGTCTTTAATTTAAATTAATTATTCAATCGCGCGGCTTTGTCGTGGCGACAATGTCGGGGTTGTATTGCGCGGGATTGTCTGGCGTGTGTTTGTCGGGTCCCTCAAATATGTATTAAGCATATTTGAAAAAATCATTGCTCTGTGAGTATTTATTTGAGAGTATTAAGTAGTATTGATTTTACCTGGTAATTAATGAGTGAAACTTCCCAAAGATGAGCATGATTGCGTTGGAATAAAATATTTTGATCGCGCGTCCGTAAAATGAAAATTAAATCTTTAATAAATTAAAATATTATTATTTTTTAGTACACGCGCGTTTTGCGATATTCGTGGCATGTGGGCCGCATAGTTTTAATACGTCTTTAGAGCGATGCTAAGTGCTAGCCCCTTCTGGCCGTAAAGCCTAGCACAGACATTAGCTCATCCCCGACGGATATTTGTCTTTCCCGGGACCGTTCTTATACATATATCACCATGGGTAAAATTGTAGCGATGAAATGCTACTACAATTGGTAGTTTGTCGAGACGGCCGGGGCCTTTATTGTGTCATTTATAATATTTATTACCCGGTTACCGCCGTAATCGGGCCGCATTCCTACGATTGAAAAAGTTAGACTGAGGCCGCAAAGACCGCATGACAAAATTTTATGATATAAACTAACCCAAAAATATTTTGATAAAGCATTGGAAAATCTACGTTAAGTATCATTTTAGTGTATATAAATATTGAGTAGTGCACTACAAAAAAGTCGTGAAAATAACTAACTATGTAATGTAAATATTATCATTAAAAACAAAACATTGAAAAATATCTAACGCAAACTTTAAATGCCATTACCATAATATACAAACGTAGTTAAAATTAATCCTTACTACACATATATACACAAAAGTCGTAACTTTTCAGACTCATATGCTGGAAATGTACTTAAACTTTAATTAAAAATGCAAACATTGTTTTGCTACGCATCGCAAGTTTTAGGGTATTAAACTTATACTTGCCATTAGGATGTTTTGCAAATAAACTGTTATTTTTATTTAAATAAATAGTAAAATAAGAGTTTTCAATATATTTTACATTAAAAAAATGTGAATCTAATTTATTGTATCGGTTTTAGACAGGTGCTAGGCAATCGACATAAACTATTTGCGTATTTTTTAAAACATGACGAAGGCATTGTAGTTTTGCGCCAATGTAAAAAAAACTAAATAAAAAATAGATAAAAATAATATTGTTATATAATGGTTACTATATCACAGTAACCACAAATTAAGTTTTTTTCAAATCTAGCTAGGTCATAAGCTTGAAAAAAGTTATCAAAAAAAATTGGCTAATGTTTGTCATGTCACGAGAGATTAAACAAAAAAAATAATAATAAATAATATGGCTAGCGTAACCGCTACAAAATTAACAATGCTTTAACCGGGCACTTGTTATTTGAGTAACTGCTACCCACATTCCACCAGCTTGTTTATATTGGTACTTTTGTATTTGTTACAGTTAGTGCATTGCTAACTATTTTTCGTTATGGTTCATTTGCCAGGTTAATTCCCACGTAACTTTAATTGACCTAAATCTACGATCGTCACATGCGCTTGTAAACCGTCGGCGTGACGAATAAACTTGTTTTTCAGGTTGCAAATAAATATAACAGTAAATTCCTTTCTAGCTTTCAACAAGTAGTTATTAAGTTCAACGTTAAAGCAATATAATCTTACCGAGAATACCTCATTTATAAAAACAAATTTTTATATTTACTTCTTAATAATCAACTAATAATTTATGCTAGGAACTAAATTTTATTTAAGTGGATTATTTGAAAGATAAAAAATACAGTCAACCAAATATTATCCACAACCTTCTGAATGTAAAGTTTTACAAACATACTTTGCTTGTTTTTAAAAGTTGTTTTACATTTCAAATGAACTTTTTCATTGCGTTTTTATTTGGCAAAACACGCATATGTTTTTAAACATTATTATTCAAAGAATTTAATAAAACCCAATGATGACATAACATTTAGCTCAATTTAAAGACTTAAGTCCCAATATTCGAATACTGAATATATTCGCCATTTATTCGTTATTCGTTCATATTTGTAGTGGATGGAATATTTTGAAGCTTTTGCTTTTTAGATGAATATTCAACTTTGGTGATAGACAAATTTTTGTATATTTCTGATTTTATTTTTTTATATTTATCATATACTGATATTTTATTCAAATAGTAAACTTGTAATCTGTCATTTTAATGTGAAAGTTCTATTAGAAAAAAATATCAATAATTTATGTATTTACTTTTAATAACTGATAATTTAATTAAGCTATTTTTGCCGAAAATTATTAATTTTTTTCTGCAAAAATATTATTTTTTATTATTTTTTTTTTCTACAAATTCAGACATAAAAAAATATTATCAGTAATTTTTTGGTTGAATTTAAACTAGCAAAAAAATATTGCTTTAACGTTGTGTTTTCCAAAAATTCTAACTTAAATTTTTCTTGACCTTTTATTTTAGACAAAAATTTCAACTTTAAAGTGTATCAACAATTATTCTTTAGTTGAAAATTTCAATTTTTTTTGCTAAAAATTCGGAAGCGTATCGATCGTACGTATAGTAACTTTGATATCAGATCTTCAGTTGCGTCGGTAAATGAAGTGTACAGGTCGAACCTAGTCACTTCTTAGTTTTGACGTCGTCGATACTTGTTCTCGAGTGCGTGTCCTGGAGAACATAGTATAAGAAATCCGTAGAACGAACTAGTTCTTGGATCAAAGTAGTAGTCCGAGCATGGATTTATAATGGAGTCGAAGGTATATAGTGTAGTTTTGTACAATTTTATATACACAGTTGTGCGCGCAAACCGTATAGCCACCCCGTACACTGGAGAGTATCGTAAGAATGCGGCATATTTCTCGACTGCTAGATCCGTGGGCATGATACGCGGGATTTTGAGTGTGCGAATTCTGTGTTTCTTGATTAATGTTGTATATGAAGCGCTACAATTCAAACTAACGCTACAAATAAAAATAAATTTTGCCCGTTATTTTTTGGTAAGAACGTCAAAATTAAAATATTGGCTGTTATCATTTCCCAAAAATTAATTATAATTTTTTTATATAGATTAGAAATCTGAAATATTTAATGCATTATTATATTTTAAATATCGCATAAAATGTGTTGATTGTTATTTTGTATAAATAATAATATCGCTACCATAGTATGATTTTTAATATTATTATTATTGCTAACATAGTATCATTATTATAAATATGTATGTATTGACATGTTTTCATTGATTAGACTGTATTTTTCAACTCTTTATAACATTACAAAAATATTTGAACATATCATCATTTACTATCTAATCTTTGAAAATTAAGAATATTTGCAGTTTTTAGTTGCAACTTGTTAACTTTTTAACATGCATTAAATAATTAATTCTTCATTAAATTCATTAAACTCGTAAAACCTTACAGTTCTTTTTAGCAATTTCTTAGAATCCTTAAGATACATGTAATTGTTTGAAGTACGGATTATGCCACATAAATTCTTTATTTTGCGTAAAACCTAAAGAAAACCTTTTTTTATATAATATATAATATACCTGACAGCGACTGAGGATCTTACACATTGAAGTTTACGTGACACACTCACTATTTATGATATTTACAGAATGCAATTAAATGGTAAAAAAAGTCTTATTACTTTTTTATCAAACCATGTACTTTTCTAATGCGTATTTCACGAACTCGCCATATATAAATAGGTCTTAAATAGTTTAATAGGTAATCCCTTTCAGTGTTACGCATTGTCTCACTTCTTAAAATCTTAACCAGTTAATAGCGAACGTAGAGGGGCGAAACGGTGACAGTTATTGCCACTTTTTCTAAGCAATAAAATAAATTGAGAAGGATAACCGAATGGAAGGCCAACTCTTGTTTTGTTAATGAAATTGAACCGTGGGGGGTTCGCCTCGAGTGCATAAATATTATTTTAATTTAATTACTTTTTTGTACGGTGATAAAAAATTCGACGGGCATGCGACAATTGGGACCTTTTTGTCCAGTGAATTAGCCCGGAGCCTGGGCATAATTCGCATGCAAAAGTGATCGTGGACTTTCGTTTGGACCTCCTTGTTCTTTTGTCTCGCGACAATTTCGGACACAAGGCTCTAGGGCGAAGGAAAATGTCTTTCGGGGAAAACTTTTTTTACGGCTGTTTTTAAATTGTTGGCTTTCCAAAGAAATCTATATATGTATATAGGTATATATGATAAATATATTTGCTAAATTTTAGGGATGGTATTCCTTCGATAATATATTTAAATAGTTGATTGCTATTTTATATTTTTCTTGCAATATTTTATGTTTACATTTTATGAACAATAATTTGGCGTGTATTTATTAATTAAATATGAATTACAGTAGCAGTTTCTTATTTTACATATGACAAGGAATTAATTAACACAACTGTTTTAATCACACATTGCGAACGTTGCTGCGACTAAGGTCTTGTAAAGGCTGCTGCGTCATGTGAACCCTATTAAAAAGGCAGTGTTTCCAACATAATTAAAATTTACGTTTATCTTAACTTGGGTGCTATTTATAACTTTCATATATTCCTCGTATTATACATATTATTTAAATCGCACAAGAACAATTAATTCCCCATCAATATACTTGGAAATTAATTAACAGCGATATTGTTGCCGCGTCTTTCGAACATTTAATACAACGTTAATTACGAAGCCTTCCATGGGACAAACTCTCAGAAATGAAACGCCATCTTGAATTTTAACCAGATATTAACGTTATATTATATACTAATAGCATTACGTCACGGATATCGAGTGTCAATCTTTGATGGTAATTTATTAAGGCACAATTGTTAATTCTATATAGTATATAAAGTATATATGTATGTATATATAAATATAATATATATATATATATATATATATATATATATATATATATATATATATATATATATATATATATTATATTTATATATACATACATATATACTTTATATACTATATAGAATTAACAATTGTGCCTATAATATATATATATATATATATATATATATATATATATATATATATATATATATATATATATATATATATATATATATATATATATATATATTATTAAATTGTTTATATTTTATTTACGCGGTTTTACATTTTCAAAAAAAATTGTATCTACGTGTTTTCTCGCGTTATCTTTTTTTTGGATGTCTCTCAATATTTCGCCGACGATTTTCTCAACATCATCAGGAGGTTTTTCACATTATTTTTATAGAGTTCACTATTTTTTACATCGCACAAATCCAGATTTTTAATTCCCACTTTTTTATACTGATGATGCTGAGAAAATCTTCGGCGAAATATTGAGAGACATCCAAAAAAAAAGATAACGCGATAAAACACGTAAATACAAATTATATATTTATATATATATATATATATATATATATATATATATATATATATATATATATATATATATATATATATATATATATATATATATATATATATATATATATATATATATATATATATATGAGTTTCGCGAATATAATTATTTTTGAAATCTCGGGATTCATCGCAATATTTACTTACTTTTTTTTCTATATTTCGACTGCGATTTTTCAGCCATGATCACTAAATTCGTGATTATCTGTAACTGAAAATTTACGGATAATTCGTGATTATCCGTAATAAGTTAGTTATAACTATGATATAATGACCACTAATTTTGCTTTTTCAGACACGATAGAAAATGAAAAAAACACAAAGGTTCATAATAAATTCGAACCCAGATCTTTCTAGTATTGGTCATTGACTATAATATTTCTTTGGAATAAAGCAATTAATTATCCATGTATTAAATACAATTACACAGCACAAATGTCCTCATCCAAGATGAAAATCTGACCAAATTAGTTAATATAAAATAACAGTAGTCCATTTATATATCATTCAAATGTTCACTTTGGTCTTCATCTTCAATTATCAAGTAAAACTATTGATAATTAAAGATAACTACTTGGCTGTACCAAATTTGATAATTGAAGTGTAGGTGACTGCTACTTCTAAACTTTTAATAAGTCATTCTGTAAAAGTAAAGTAAAATATAGACTAGAAATTTGTATGATTTGTTTTCTTACAAAGAGTTTCGGCTTATGCACAATCGGTAGAATAGAAAATCAACTATTTTCCTTTTTCCGAACTACTTTATCAATCTGGATAATTTAATATGGAATTGAAATTTCTCTTTCTACTTTATATATTTTTGATTCTTTACTTAAATTATTTCTAGGCCGCATAAATCCGGTAACAATGGAAAGATGCACGTTTTACTACCTACTATTTGCTTAAAGAATTAATTTGATGAATTATTTTTTTTTTTTATTCTTTTATACTGTTCGGCTTTGTTGATAAAGAACTAATTTATTTATGTATTTTAGGAGATTTTAATTCGCAACATTCTTGAATCTGAATCTATAATTTGGAATCTCCGAATAACCAAATAAATAGTTCTTGGGATACCTGTTCATGGGGATATTTATCGGTTATATCAAAGCGTCTTTATTTAGGAGTGTTGGGATACGATTCGTTGAGTTCTCGCAGAAACTTGTAAAGGGTGCTATCGACAATCAGCTTATTCTCGAGTTATTCGACGTTTGGATTTCGAAAAGTCTTCAATAATCACGATCACATCCTCTATTGTTGTCCGTTAGCTTCGTAAGATTCCCATGTCGTCTGGACGAAGTACCGTTACACGAAATAGCATGCTCTATCTCTTTCTTCGTTGCGTGCGACACCCCTCCCACTTCTATTTCTAGGGGATTAGCATCAGTTTTGGATTGTTAAATGAATAAATTTGATTAACCTACAATACCATTAACTTTATTCCATAATTTTGCTACTTATGTATCTGATTTTTTTTTAATTTTGAGCTGAATTTCAAAGATTTTTTAAATAAATATAATTATTATAGACAATATTAAATGTGTTCCTACTATTAGAAAAGAGCATTATTATATAATAAAAATAAAATGGTGAATATTTCTTTAGAAGCGCAGGGTAACACCCCCACGGTGTATGGCTGAGAGGCAAATAGTAGTGGATTCTAATTAGAATGTAACGGTAAACCGTCGAGCTCGATAGGGAATCTTATAATGCTGTCCGTTAAAGTCCGTATTGGCTGAATTGTTTATGGCTATTAACATCCAACTTTTTAATACGCTAGCATTGTATTATACATTAAACTATTTAATATCGACTACGAGGAGCTGGTCCAGTTCGTAAATTTAAATTTTTATTTTTAATAATTTTTGTTCTCTTTTTTGCGCATATTAATTAAAGTATATTATACGCATATTAATTTAAGTTTTTATTACATAATATTATTGTATTTATATAATAATTACTTTTGTGTTAAGATTGGTAAAAAATAATGATGAAAAAATTTTTTGGACTGTTTTGACAAAGTCATATTGTATACTTAAATTAGTTTATTGTTTATTTGTAGCAAAAATTTAATTATAATTTTACATGATAAGATTATTATATTGTTTTTATACAAATTTATTAACTTATTTTGTATTACTCTATTGAAACAATATTTTTATAAAAGCAAAATTAAATTCAGAAGATTAGATATATATTAAATTTATATTAGATATCTTTGTTAAAAAAAGGTATATATTTTTCTGATTTGTATAATCAGATGCCATTTCCTTTTCCAAGAGACCGTCCTACGGAAAGCTTTCGTAATCAACGTTGCATGAAGCATTCGTTCGATTCTAAAGGCCGCAACAATATCTCCATTAATTAAAGGGCTGAGATACTGATGGGGTATAAATTGTTTTGTGTATGGGGGTGCGTGCAAGCGTTTTGTTTCGTTATCGTTCAATTTATCTTTCAATTCGCATTCGAAGGTATTGAAAGTTAATTTACGGCCCGAAGCGTTTCAATTCATCTTTTTTCCGACGATAATTTTATTATTAATGGATTATTTGCGGTACGTGTGGAGGCGTCTTTGCCTTTGATTTCAACAGGATATTGATTCTTTTTTATTGAAAATATTGCGCCGTATGTTAAATTTCAACCGAAATATAGCCAAAGGTCGAAAGGTGAGTTTTGTAATATAACATTATAAATTTATATCAAATTGGGCAAAATCGCTGTGTAAAGTTTTCTATTTACATTTTCTGAATAAAGTTGAGAAATTAAATGAATGAATTGAGATCAATCAAGCGAATCATAAACTTATTATAAATATATTTTAATATTGAGCTTTTATCGAACATCATTAATGTATACTTTTTTTTCAATTACCTCAGCTTATTTTTATATTCGATTTTTAAGCACTTTTTATTTTATTTTTACTTTTATAATTATTTTTTTATAAAGAAATATTTTTATTATAATGTACTTTTAATTGTTTTCGTACATTGTAAATATTTTTAATTAAAAATATTTTTGTTTTACATCTCTAGCTTTCATTTGAATTATTTGCTTCTGTCATCACATGTGTTTTGGATTCCTATGAAAATAATTCATATAAAAGTCATTGCTCTCTTAAAAACCACAATCACATTGTGACTAATTATATGTAATACCGAAAACAAGGCGAATTATTATTTCAAATCATGCTTCATTGATCTAAAAAGATTTTAATCTAAAAAAGCGAGGTCTGTCTAATGCGGCGTGTGTGGTTATTTCTAATAAAGCATTTAATTTAATAGAATAGCCAAAAATTAGTAAAATTGCCTTTAAGATGGAAAAAACTTGGTAAGCGAAGTTATGAATAAATTTGGAAAGAGTTTTTTCCCTTCAAGGTTGGGTACTTTTATCTTAGTAAATATATAAATACCTTTTCTTTGTAAAATTATTTAACACAATATTGATCAAACCTAACCGGATATAATTTTTCCGCAACACAGAACCGCTTCCGGTGGGTTCGATCGTTAGCTTTCGCGAAAAGAAAAAGGATTTCTTTTAGAGTCCTTGCCCATCTTCCTTGTAATATAATGGATTTTGAGATTTGCGTATATTTCTCAGAATTTCATTACATTTAAATACCGCCTAACTTAATCGATTTATTTATTAATATAAACTAAATATGTTCAATGCTTGACTGAATCAATATTGTCATTGTCGTTGTATATTGTAAAGTTTTTTATGTTAATTTATTACTATTTTATTTATTCTGATACTGAAAACTTTTAAAGTACTCGGGTTATTAATATCACAAATTGCACTTTTAGCATCATCTTAGTTTTTAAACACATTACCTTGAAATATGTTGTCTTAATGGTTAAAAAAGTGATAATCTGTTAACAAAATATCTATGATATTTATGGTAGATGATTATCCAATTGATACATGAAAATAAGACATTCTTTATTGCTCGGTTTATGAAACAGGCGTCGCAGTTCTTAGTGCATTTATTGACAATAACTTTCAGTTGTAATGGTCTTAATATAATTTAACCAATTTTAATATATAATTCTGAACTAAAGAGTCGCTTTATTTTTTCTGGAATAATTTTCGATTTACGAAATGCTTTGAGGTTTAATTGTATCTAGCCATAAAAGCAACTAGCTAGTAGTGATTTATTTAGTACGTTCCGTACCCAATTATCAAGTTTATTTTTTACTAAGTATCATAAGAAGCCTTACAGTTCCTGCTTAGTTGCTGCTGTTTATTCAAAAAGTCAGTTCTTTATTTGAGGTTTAAGGGATTCGAACCCTAAAAAGTGTGACTTTGCAGCCAGTAAGACGCAAATGAAAACTTATGAGAATCGCTTCTAAGAATAACAAAATATGTATACGCCTTTAGAAAGTGACATTTATTTTATGGACGGGAATGTTGTCACTTTACAGTGCTTTTTGTCTTCTGCTGATATATTGTTTCCCGTGACCGTTTTGTAACAATGAAATATTGATTCAATGCACCGGAGAATCCTTGCGTGTTATTAATGGAAAACTCATTTTTTTCTTTGTATGATCCCATTAGTTTATCCTTATTAATGAATAATCATTTTTAATCACAGATTTTAACGCGAGTTTTAAGAAAGGATTTCCCACAGAGTTAACTGAAAAATTTATTTACATGAAAGAACTACAGAAAAAAAAATTTTTAATGAAGTTTAGCTATCAATGCACAATTTTAAGTAAAATTGACTAAAATATGCCACATCCGATGGCGTTAAGAATATATAAAAAAAAAACAGCTTAAGAAATATGTGTCTTATGAAAATACAAAGTGCTCATAGCCTCTGATTATTCATTGTATTTTTCACTAGCAGTGATCTAATCTATCATGTGTTACTGAACAACTTGTGAAAGCTGTAAACTTAACCATCGTCAGTTCCGTGACTTTTTCCGATATGGAAGTCGAATATCTTGACCATACAGCAGTTTGATGGCTCAGTCAGTTGTGTGTTCTTGAGATTTTTTAAAATTGGAGGAACGATTAAAATTTTTGTCAACAAAAAACACACCGTAGCTTATAGTATCAAATTCTACAAGCCTTTGCTGTAAATATCATGAGATTTTTTACCAAATTCAACCTAAAATTACAATGAAATCTCTATTAATATTTTTCGCCTTCTGCTCAGTTGCTTACTTCTTAATGTTCTTGGTCCTTAGTACTGACCATCAAAGAAACTAAGCACTCAGATCTTAAATACGGATTTAAAAAATTTAAGACAGTGCGTTCTTCTGGACCTGGTTTTATTCCAGATTTTATTTGAAGGGTTGTGAAGTCAGTCTCGCTGCTTCTCTAAAATGTATTTATGATCTGATTCTCAAGACATCATAATTTTCTGATCTATGGAAATGCACAAAAGTCACCCCTATTCATAAAAAGGGTGACAAATTATATAAAAATAATTATAGACCAGTCGCAGTGTTGTCAGCTCCTGCTAAATTATTTAAAACAATTATTCATAAATATCTCTAAAATCACTTAAGGCAAGTTTTGTTAGACCAACAGCAAGGGCTTCGTCCTGCCCCTTCCACTGTTCTTAACCTTCTGTCGTTCACCAAAACGGTTACAACTTCTCCCGATGCGGGAATTCAAGTAGACGTCGTGTATACAGATTTTGAGAAAGCCTTTGCCAAAGTTTGTCATAGGTTATTATTAAAAAAATTGTCGAACCTCGGTTGCTCGGATAATTTAACTCGGTTATTTTCGAGTTATTTAAGCAATCGTAGACAGTTTTTAACCTATGGTGGACGATTGTCGAAAGAATATTTTACCCCTTCGAGGGTTCCTCAAGGATCCAATCTGGGCCCTCTGCTTTTTGTGTTATTTATTAATGACATAAATACAGCAATTGCAAGTTCAAGTTTTCGTCTGTACGCAGATGATTTAAAATTATATAAATGCATTCGATCTGTTGTGGACTCCTTCTCTCTACAAAGCGACTTAGACTCTTTATGGAGATGGGTTTCCGTTAACCGTCTGCCCTTTAGTGTCGGAAAGTGCCATACTGTGTACTTTTCTCGATCTCATTCGCCATTAGCTTCTTTCTACCATCTCGTTGGTAACATTTTGAATAGAGAAACTTCCACTAAAGATCTCAGAATCACTTTCGAGAACAAATGGAGGTTCTCTCTACACATACACGACCTCTGTGATAAATCTTCCAAGATGCTCGGCTTTGTTATGAGGAATGTCATTCACTTTGACGATCCGTCAGTTATTCGCATCCTCTATGACACCTTAGTTCGTATCATTCTTGAATCGGGATCTATAATTTGGAATCCCCGAATAGCCAAATGTTCTTTTTTAGTGGAAAAAATTCAAAAAAGGTATTTAAGATACCTTTACAAAAGGACATTTGGTTATTATCCGTACATATATCCCAGCGCCTTTCTTTTAGGAGCGTTGGGATATGATTCGCTGTATGTTGCTAAGCATTTTTTCAAATTACTAAAAGGTACTGTCGACAATCCAGCTATTCTCGAGGAATTCCAGTTTTGGGCTCCGGAACATTTTCGAGAATTACGATCGCGACCTCTTTTGATGTCCGTTAGGGCTAGGACATCCGCCCTTGCCGTCTTGCGTATAGCTGTGGCCATCCGGCTCCTTAATACGCTGGCGTTACATATTGACCTGTTTAATGTTAGCTACAATGATCTGATCCAGTTTGTATCAGTTAATTTTGATATTTTATATTTTTTTTATGTTTATTATTTTTAAATATTGTTCTATTTATGTATATATACGTTTTTTTATGTTTTATAAATTTAAAATTTGTTTTCGACCATCGTGGCGCATTGGGGTAACCTGTTAGGCCACGATGGTCTTAATTTAATCTAAAAAATAAAATTTCCTCAAACATTTTATATATATTCTGAGCAATAACTCAGCGTTTTAACAGCGCTTTTTAACCTTGATACAAGTGCAGAATACATTTAGTTTTTTGGAAAAAAAAACAGACAGTACAATTGAAAAACTTTTACTTTATTTTAATTTGGAAAATTATTGCATGCTAAAAGGCTTATTTCAATAACAATAACATAAGTCTCCAAATGTGCCGTTTAAGTAACGAATTTGGTCAATATATGTAGATCCTATATTAGGGGATTTATATATGTATTTACCAGCACCTATTTGAAAAGACATTTTCAATGATAAGGTACAAAAATCATAATATGAGGTTAGCATTAACATATGACAATTATATGTAATTAATTTTGTCGATAGAGAGTGACGAATTTTAAATCCCAGTTTGATGAAATGTTATCTCAAAAAAGCAATTAATACATTATTTTCATAAGTCAAGTTTATTACAAGAGACAAGTATTTCGAGGCATCTGTGATGAATGGCAAAATTCATAATTGTAAATTTTATGAAATATTACAGATCCGACTCTTTACTAAAAAGTTTTCCGACTCCTGCTCTAAACGATAATAAAATTTATTGGCTTTATACTGTAAGTAATTGGTAATAAACGTTCGGAAGACGCAGATTGAAACAGTTTGTTATTAAATATGTATATATGTTTCATATTTCATGAACGTAATTTATACCGCATATAGCTATCGTGTGCATTATGTGTAACATTGCATATCAATCCCTTTCGAACCACCCTGTACTTTGCGGTGATTAATCTAAGCACTAAGGCGTGTACACAGCCAGAGTTTTCCCGGTAATTTTGCCGTTGCGAGCCATAATGGTTTCCTTTCGCGTGCCAAAGGGCAAAAAAGGGAATTTTCTTTCCCGTGCACCGGTCTAGGGAGGGTCACGAACTTGAATGTGCCTAGAAAGTATAGTGGAAGTCTACAATCCGATAACATTATCATAAATTATCGTTCCGCGCTGATTAAGAACATTAAAACGAAATACGCGGCTTAACACCGTTAATATTTTCCAAATTAACTGCTTGCAGTAAACAACGTGAAAATTTACTATCAACTCGTATTATATCACATATTATGCTTTACGGGTCCTAGCGTTTACGATAAGAAGGCTAAGTTTAAGCACTAAACTCACTTAAGGCCCGGTTACACTAGCACAGCTATGATATTTATTTTATATTTTTAAATAATAATCATATCACGCTTTATAATAATAAATATATTCTAAATAGAATTAAATATCCTAATAAAAAGGATATATTTTTTTATATAATATTGATATTTTCTGCCTAATATTTTTAATACACTATATTAATATTTATCCAATTATCTTAAATTAATTATTAAACAAAAACGCTTAGTAGTATTCATAAATAATGTGACCGTGTTTACAATTACAAATTTAATTACAAACAATGTGCAATCTCAACCTTGTTTTTGTTTCAGACGCTGGAGAAATTCCATACATTTTCTTATAAGTGAATAAACAGACTTTCCAACTGTCTGGTGCAACTCTCTTTGACTTTGTTCAAAAGTCTCGAGTGCTCTCGAAATAGATAACTTACATGCTGCGTTTTATTCTCTTGCAAATGAAAATATATTATTAAAACACAATAACATAAATAAATAGTAAGCACTTAAGAAATTCTGCTTATCTGATGGAACAATTATAAAGTTGTGTGGATACTTTATAAGTTAATCTAATTATCATTATTTATATCAGACGTACAAAGTTTCGTAAATATTTAATATATATTTGATTTATGCTACACCGCATAAATCAATGTAAATATGTTTTCTTGAATTGTCTCTAATGCTCCTGTGCTTATTTTAAATGCCCTTTAAATAATTGTGGCTTAAGGCGCGTGTATTATTTTTGACTGTTTCTTTAGTACTTTTTAAGTCGTTTAATCTATTTTTTAGAAATATATTCACAATCGATATCGTCAAACACTAGTTGCTTAACAACACGGTTTTCATCCTCATCCTTGCCTCTCAAAAGTAGTGCCAAAATCCCTTGATTCTAATATCCAGGTTGATGTAGTCTAAACTGACTTTTGATAAGTATCATGAGCTACTTCTTCGGAAGTTAAGCAACTTTGCATTCTTGAACAGTCTTGTTAGGTTTTTTACATATACTTCAGTCTCTACTATCAGTTTGTAAGCTATAGTAATCGTCGCTCCGATTAGTATTTTACTCATTATGAGGTAATAGCGATCCAATCTAGAATAAAAAATTCAAACATGCGTTTCTTTACCGAATATTACTTTGCCTTTTAGCGATTTGTTATTTTTTTGTTTTAATTGGTTTTTTATTTCACTTTCATTATTTAATGTGTTTTAACCTTTTGCACTCGTAATCGTTTTCGTACTATGTATGTCGCCAGCTCAGGAAAAATAAAAAATGTTAAATTCTTTTTAAAAATTAAAATTATATATGTAGAGCATTAATATTAATAAACTAATACCAAAAACGAAGAAATCAGAACAAATACTTGCATTTCTCTAAATTATATTTTAATTTTTTTTGGTTCTCTCAAGTACCATTGGTTGACAATCCATAACAATAAATTAACACAATAGGGCGACGACCCATTTTAAAATATTTATGGGACCAAAAAATGTTTTAACCATAAATAAATAAATATACACAAATAACAAAGACATGCCGCTCAGTTTTAGATATCTCTACCTGCGAACGAAGAAAGCTTACATCGCTTGCAGAAATACAAAATTGTACCGTTTTACAACAATTAAAAAATCCACAAGGTATATCTATGTTTATATAAACTGATGTTAAGTATATTTTTAAATACTAAAATACGACCCATAAAAGGTCAAATTAAACGTTGCAGTTAATGTCATATTATTTTATATATTTCTTAATTAAAAATAGACAAAACTTTTAATGAGTAGCTTTATGGTACATATTTGTTTGTGATTTTATATATTCGAGCTAATACTGCTTAAATAGCATATTTTTATATAAAAATAAACAAAATGATGCACGAAAAAGGGCATTACGCTTAATAATATGTGGGATGTTGATTTATTATAAATTAAAGAAACAAATATAGAAAAATATTATTTTTTAATTTTTCGTAAATCTCCAAGTTCTATTAGTATACCAACTCATCAGTGTAAAACAATTGAAAATAATCAATAGGTTGTATACAGTTTGCGGGAACTTGGGGCTCAGGACACTTGGTGGAAATATTGCTATTTATAAGGTATTTTGTCATTACTAGTTATTATTTTCCAATTTTCTGATGTGATGCGATTTGTTTGAGGTACCGTTTCTTCCTTGCTATTGTTTTAATTGCCTGTATTCCATCTTCAATTCAAGACAACAGGCCTAATTTCGACGTTACTTTCTTTACTATCATCATTGGAAGATGAAAATTTAAACATGAAATCCTCCCCATCACTATCATTACAATTACTAAATTTAGCGATAGCACTGTTATTTTATTTTTTATAAATAATTTCACAATAAAATTTTAAAAAATGCAAAACTAAGTAAAAAAAACAAAATTATTAATTACTATAGTCTTACTTCGACACAAATTATGGACACCCGAGACACTGTCGAAGCTTCAATAGGCAATAAAAACGTCACTGACGCGTGTCTACCGAAGGACGATCGCCAACCATTGCCTTCGGGAGAAATCTACGGCACATCTGCATTTAAATTTAATCATCAAAAAACCCCGATTTATCGCGATAAATAAGCTCTCCTCGGCTTGATTCAAGTAAAAATTATATTTTTTTGTTAAGATATGCTTCTTGAAACTCTTGTCTACAACACTGCAAAAACGCCATTCAAAACATGCACAGGAAATACCTAAAAATCGAAGTTATATTTCATTAATTGAAATGGTGCGCCTGACGCACCCTACGAGTAATAGAGAGCCAAACGCTGGTGCGTCTCATGCACCTTACGAGCAGAAAGGGTTAAAGGTCAATGTCTAGATTAACTATTTGTATTGCTCCGTTGTTTAAATTAACTTATTGGCTGTTCTGGCTTTTGTACTATATCTTTTATCGTCGCCGTACTTAATTTTAACTATGTTATTGAAATTCTCTCGAACTATGGACGATCTATAGTGGAATGGTTAAATTATTGCGAGAATATATCAGTCTTATTGAATGTATTCAATTTCTCTTCATATTTAATATATGATATAATATTCTGAATGCAAATTCGAACATATAATTTATTCAGAGTACAACAATAAAAATCGCAAGACGTTGGCGTTTTCGCCGTCGAAGATTCAATATTTCGACGAAAGCTCTATAAAACACAAGCACCATATTGGAGAAGATAAAAGCTCGCGAATGTAAAATATAATATGTAGCTTGGGTGTATGTATATTTTTTTCTCGTAACATATTCGGTTAGAGATTTTACATAATAACGTATGAAGAGTAAAGTGTGTAGTATATCAAACGCTCCGGATAATATATATAAAAAAGCTGAGTGTTTTTTATGGTCGATACGGTGGATATATCGGGGATCGCCCAAAGATTTAGGACTTGTGCTTTATTGCTAAGTCCATAAAACAAAATACGATAGTGCGGAAGTTTAATATTTTATGGGCGCCACAAAGATACGGACGTACAAATTAAATTAGAAAAAATCGGTGATGCTCGAGATTATGTTTAACTTTTTAATAAGCTTTTAGTCCTTTATCCATCTTTTAGAATAACTAACTAGCGCTAGTAATATATATATATATAAGATTAATACACATCCGCTTGTATCTAGTCGATTATTCTGCTTTTACATTATTATTGTTTTGCTTCTTTGATGTTTCTTAAATGAGTCAATCTTAAGTTAACGTAATGAAAGACATGTGCGAAGAATGATCTCGGCCTCGCACTTCAGTGTAAAAAAGCAGAGGACAGAGTCTAGATATATTGGGTTGATGCAAAAGTTATGACCGTTTTTTACATATACAAGTAAACATTTTTTTTTTAGATTTATATTATTTATTTAATCAATTATATAATTTCTATCTGTTCTTATAACCTTCTTCCATCTTTCTATCAACTTATTTATACCATTAGTGTAAAATTCCATGGATTTTGATGCGAAAAATGTAGTAAGGGATGTTTTTACCTGCTCTATTGTATCAAATTTTTTATCATTTAAAAATTTTTGCAGTGATCGGAATAAATGATAATCGGAAGAAGCAAGATCCGGAGAATACGGTGGATGCTTGATAACATCCCAATTCAACTCATTTAGCTTGTGTTGGGTCATCATAGCCACATGTGGTTGCGCGTTGTCGTGGTGAAACACTACCCCTTTTCTGTTTACCAATTCTGGTCTATCCTTTTGAAGGGCGATGTTCAATTTGGATAATTTCTGACAATATTGTTCTGCTGTAATTGTCTGATTGCGTTCTAAGAGTTCAAAATACACAATACCCTTACAATCCCACCAAACACAAAGCATAAATTTTTTTATGGATTTCGGCCTTCGAAGTTGCTAATGGGGCTTGTCCAGGTATAGCCCAATGTCTTTTTCTTGTCACGTTGTTGTACACGACCCATTTCTCATCTCCCGTTACCAAACGATGCAAAAAAGGTTCATGTTTTTGTCTCGCACTCAAAGCAACGCACGTTGAAACACAATCCAATAAATTGGCAGCCGACAATTGATGAGGTATCCAAACGTCGTACCGCGAAACCATCCCCATGCGCCTCAAATGTCTTAATACGGTTGTTTGGTTGACTCCCATCATCGACGCGATCTCCCTGGTGGTTAGACATGGATTGGTGTCAATTATGACTTTTAACTTGTCGTCATCAGACTTAAATGGCCACCCGGTAAGTGGTTTATTAATTAGTAAAAAATCCCCAGATCGGAATTTTGTAAACCATCTTCGTACCTGTCGAACTTTGATGACATATGCACCATACACTTCGCAAATGTTTTTGGTTGCCACACCCGCGGTATTGTCTTTACAAAATTCATAAAGTAAACAATGACGTAAATGCACTTTCTCGACCGACATTTTGAAAAAATACAAGGGCTCTTCACTGTACTCTGGCCAGGTCAAAACTGAATAGAAAGTAGAGGAAAAGTATCCTTTATACAATGAAATCATTTAAAAGAAGATACTATTCATCATTTCTGAAGAAAAATTTTTTTTACCTAGGATCATAAAAAACGGTCATAATTTTTGCATCAACCCAATATTTCATATCTTAGATCTGACCATTATTTTTAAATAACGCAATATCTAAAATTGCCGGTGGTTAGTAGAGTAATACGTTAGTGATTTCAGAAAGTCGTGTCCGTGGTTTGTAAATAATTTAATAGCGCTGTCTCTGGTTGATTTGCGCCGAAACAATTCCAATGCATTAGACTAGCGTTGTAATCTCCGGTTAAAATCACTAAACTTCTAAGTCCAAACACATCCTGCATTACTTATTTTTATGTTTAATTTGCATCGCAATGGTTTTTTGATTAATTCTATTAGTGCTTATGAGCGCTTGGTTTATTGACTGTTTTACTAATATTGTTACTTCTCTGCCTAGTTTTAAAAGACGCTTTCTTTGAAGATTGACAATATTAAGTGTGCGGTTTTATACTTAGTTGACTACGATATTATAAATTTTATATTTATCAATCTAACTATAACTTTTCATTCGAATGAACGCATTTTTATCTGTCATAGTCATGGCACAATTTTAATTAACAAAGCAGCTATTTGTATTAACCACGTCAGGTTTGGGTTTTTTATCAAAAAAGTGATCAAAAAACATCATGTTTTTTGTCTTATTTTTTTATATTATAAATTTTCACATAATTTAAAATTAAAAGGCAAAAGTAATAAAAAAATATAAAAAAAAATATACAATAACATTTTTGATTCATTTTTTTGCAGTAATTTAAAAACATAACAAACAATAATACTAAAAATTAAATTAAATTTACATTTAATTTAATTTTTTACATTTTTTTAAATATACGAAAGTAGAGGGAAGTAAAAAAAATTGAAATTTTGTGTATTTTATAATATTTATTTATCAAGTAAATATAAAATGTTTTAAAAGAGGCGTTTAAGATACATGTTTAAGTGGTGTTTGCGAGTGTTTCCTTTAAAAAGTTATCAAGAGTTAACTGTTTTTCACTATTCTTTTTCTTTTCTTCATATAGTATTTTAAAACATGCTATATCTTTATTGATCGCCTTACGCACTTGAGATATGCCTTCTTTATTTGGATCACAATCTTCCATAATATTTAAAAATTTGTCAAGGTGCGTGAAGGCTTCATTCATATTTTTCATTGTTAAAGAGTTTTCTAAAATAAACCTGTCTCATCTACATTAAATATTTGGCTAGAGGAATATTCTCCATCTTCAATAATTTTGGATAATTGGAAATAAATTCTTTTGTAACATCTTTATCCGCATCAGCCGATTCTCCAGTAAATTTAATATTATGAAAAGAATTTTAAAATTGTAAAACCAACCGTTACTTGCTTGAAAAACCGTGATAAAATCTTTTTTTTAATCTATCCTTCAAATCTTTGTGCAAACGAAGAGGGACATCTTTTTGATGTTGGTGATGACAAAGATTTTTCATCCATGTTTTTTTTGACGTGTTTTTTTGGAAACAACATGAACGCATTCCTTAATTATATTTTTATTTTGCAAAATTGAACATATAGTAGACCTGTTTATATCATACCAACGTCCGATTGAAGCAAAAGATTCACCGCTATCAGAACGTCTAATAATTTCCATCTTTGTCTTGAATCGTGTGCAGTTTGTGAGTCCTTGATTTCTTTTTGTTCGTATCAACACTGAAGTTTTTCCGTTTCTCACTCATGTTTATATTTTTTTTTTTTTTTTTTTTTTAATTTAAAAAAATGTATTTTTTTAAAATGTGCGAAATAGCGAATTGTGCGAAAGTCGATGGCTGCCTGTATCAATAAAAATAAAAAGTATAAAATTATATTGTTTATCGTATGTTATGCTGAAGCTTAATAAGTCCTTAATTTCTCTCTGACCTACATCGCACATGAGTTACTATTTTTTTACAAATGTTTGCCAGTATCAGCCAGTATCCTTAAATTACATTTTGATGATTTTTACTCATATATGCCTGCGATAATGCAAAAATGTATAAACGATTTATATTTATTATTCGGGCTCTTAGTCGTTTGAACCATTTAAATTATCTAGGAAGTACCTACATTTATATAAAAGTTTGCCCTTGAATACATTTCTTTCAGTTTCACAGACAATTTATCATCATATAATTTATTTCAGCCGCGATGAACCCGAAATGCAATTTTATTAATGGTTATTTTATATATCTCGGTCGCTTTTTATCTACACACACATACAGAAAGAGAGATAGAGAGACTTTCAAGGCAAACCTTATTGAAATTCTTACCAGGCCGATATTTTTTCATTCGTTCCATCCTCGAGAATGCAAACCCATGAATATTTCAGAATGCGAAAAAATATGACTCTAAATTTCGCTTAAGTCCCCTCTAGACAGTCTTTGGACTTAAATCGAATGAAATCAAACGAGTTCATCTCGATTGCCAATAACTTTAGAGTCGCTCACGAGCGACTTGTACAAATTAGATTTGAAAAGAATAAAATTGGACTCGATTGATACAGGTTTTGCAATCATAAGCGAGATATGCAAATTAATTGAATAGGATATATTGCAGTGGTGGTGCATATATTTTTCACTAGATCAATAGTCTTAAATGTAGATACAAGCTTACTTTATAATTTCCATCTTTACAGAAAGAGATGTTTTTATTTTACAGTAATAAAATCAGACCAACTCCTCAAAACCATCGCCAAAAATATATTTTTGTGTGACAAGATCGTTGATGTGTTTTATATCGAGTCTAAAAATATGTTTATAATACAGGTTCAATTTACATGTATATACTTTATTTAGATATTGTTATACGGTTGTAAAAATTCGAATGAATTTTAAATATGTGCAATCCATTCAATGAAAATTTTACTCTACGTTGACATAAATCTACTGATTCTGAGAATCTCAATTCAAAGAAAAAGAGCGACTCAAGAGAGTGATCACTAAAGAGCATTCACTCGTGTCATTAAAAGCGAAAATTGAAAGCTTATTTTCTTAGAATTATATATCTGAAATTAGAATTTTATTTTTAGTATGTCTGTTGAATGCACGATATCCAAAACGTTGTCGCACATATATCAAATCTTTAAAAGTACTATTGACTTGTCAAAAGACAAGTCTATATTACTTTTTAAGTACCAATATTACAAATATAGCTACTAATATACATGTATATGAAAATAACTGTGTACTAAAAAAAGGTCTTGCATCAAAGAATTATTTTAGGTATTTGCTAGGATTTTGCAAGTTTTGTTAGACCAACAGCATTGTTTCGTCCTGCTCATTCCACTGTCGTTCACCAAAACGGTGACAACTTCTCTCGATGCGGGAATTCAAGTAGACGTCGTGTATACAGATTTTGAGAAAGCCTTTGACAAAGTTTGTCATGGGTTATTTTTAAAACAATTGTCGAGCTCGGTTGCTCGGATAATTTAAATCGGTTATTCTCGAGTTATTTAAGCAATCGTAGAATGTTTGTAACCTATGGTGGCCGATTGTCGAAAGAATATTTTACCTATTCAGGGGTTCCTCAAGGATCCAATCTGGGCCCTCTGCTTTTTGTGTTATTTATTAATGACATAAATACAGCAATTACAAATTCAAGTTTTCTTCTGTACGCAGATGATTTAAAATTATTTAAATGCATTCGATCTGTTGTGGAGTCCTTCTCTCTACAAAGTGATTTAGACTCTCTATGGAGATGGGCTTCCGTTAACCGTCTGCCCTTTAGTGTCGGAATGTGCCATATTGTGTCATTTTTTCGATCCCATTCGCCATCAGCTTATAACATTTTGACTAGAGAAACTTCCACTAAAGATCTCGGAATCACTTTCGAGAGCAAATGGAGGTTCTCTCTACACATATACGACGTCTGTGAAAAATCTTGCAAGATGCTCGGCTTTGTTATGAGGAATGCCTTTCACTTTGACGATCCGTCAGTTATTCGCATCCTTTATGACACCTTAGTTCATAGCATTCTTGAATCGGGATCTATAATTTGGAATCCCTGAATAGCCAAATATTCCCTTTTAGTGGAAAAAATACAAAAAAGGTATTTAAGATACCTTTACAAAAGGACATTTGGTTATTATCCGTATATATATCCCAGCGCCTTTCTTTTAGGAGTGTTAGGATATGATTCGCTGAGTTCTCGCAGAAAGCTGCGTTGCTAAGCATTTTTTCAAATTACTAAAAGGTGCTGTCGACAATCCAGCTATTCTCGAGGAATTCCAGTTTTGGGTTCCGGAACATTTTCGAGAATCATGATCGCGTCCTCTTTTGATGTCCGCACTTGCCGACTCGCTTATAGCTGTGGCCATCCGGCTCCTTAATACGCTGGCAATACATATTGATCTGTTTAATGCTAGAAGCTGATCCAGTTTGTATCATTTAATTTTGATATTTTATATTTTTTTGTTATGTTTATTATTTTTAATTATTGTTCTATTTATGTATATATACGTTTTTTTTGTTTTGTAAATTTAAAATTTGTTTGCAACCATCGTGGCACATTGGGGTAGCCTGTTAGGCCATGATGGTCATAATTTAATCTAAAATAAATAAATAAATTTGATTCTTCTCTTAATGTTTCCATTAAATTTCGATCAATAAATCCTGCCACGTCCTTTTTATGCTTGGTAAACTTTAAGAAGCTGTTATTATATTGCCTTTATAAGCTCATGTAGTACCTACTTATCCAACTTTTTTCGACTTCATACAAATTATTGGAGATCTTATAAACAAAAACTCGGCTGCAATATTTGACCTCGCAAAATAGCATTGAGAAGTACTCGCGAAAATACACCGCTCAAAGCCGCGGGCCCGAAATTTGCGAGCGCCTTGAATGTTTGCCCTGAAAACTCAATCATTTTATATATCACTTTCAAAAGGGGAAGTCGGGCGTGCGAAAGGAGAGTCTTCGCCGGATGATAACGCACGCATGGTTTCAACTTGGCCCCGGTTTATTTTGCGGGAAGGGGTGGCAAAATCGACCAAGCCACCCTGTCCCTATCCACCCGCCACCAGTCCGTCGATCGCTCCTTTGATGTTTATCGAATTTGCTTTTCACAAAAGCGCTTATAAATACGGTGCGTTATTAACTAAAACGGTGCCGCCTAACAAAATTTACGATTGCGTGTATGTGAGAGTGTGTTTCTGTTTGTGTAGAAAAAATGTAAATGGTATTGGTAATTGTTCATATGAGTACAGCTTATGAATCGTGCAACAGTAATTTATATTATTTTATATTTTTATTATAATTCTTATCATCATGAGAAAAAAAATATAGTAGTAGTTTTGCTTCAAGCAATGTATCTCATAGTCTAAATCTGATTTGTATATTATATTTCTTTAACCTATAATTTCTCAATATTTTTTGGCGAAGTTAATATTCACCTCAAAATTTTATTTTATTTACATCTTAATCGAATTTTAATAAATCACTCTCTGAATTAGATTTTCAGCTTAATAAAATTAATAAATTTTATTTAGAGCTCGTGAAGTTAAGAATCAAATTTTACATTAAAGCTTTTATCTTCGCGTATTTTAATTTGTATATTGAACTCTTTAAATATTTCTATTTATAATAAAGATTTTATATTATTTAACTTTTTAATTAAAAACTTAATAATAACTTCGGTAGACAACATCGTAGCATCTCTACAACTTAGTGCTTTAATAGCAATTTTAACTGGAGTGAGAACTTTTAAAATATTTCTTAGAATATAAATATTAGCCATCGTCGTATTTTTCATTATTAATTTAAATTTGACATAAAATCTCGAATCTCAAGGATTTTGTAAATAAACAGCATTCAAGGAATCCTGGAGCAGAATTCTAAATACATGCATAAATTATAAAATTGAGTATGAATAGCAAATACCTATATTTCTAAAGACATAAAAATCTAGTTAAATTTAAATATATTTATGTTAAGCAATATTAAATACTTATTAGTAAATATTTAATTCCAATTGATTTCTTCTTAATAAATTTCCCTAATTGTGAACACATAAACCTAATTGTATTTTAATGCTTAGTTATTTATTTAATAAAAATTCAATGCAAGTTGATCATTATAAAATATATCATTTTTAAGAATACTACAATTGAAATAATCGCATCTAATGATGGCTTAACGTCACAGAATCACAAATAAAAATGCAAATAACAAATTTTACTAACTTTTTCTCTATAAATACAAGTCATAAATATTGTTCTATAATTATAAATTAAATAGTTTATATTGTGAAATTAAAAATCTGTTGTTAAAATATATTAAAAAATAGGAGTTAGTATTTTTTTAATTATTTGCATAATATTATAAGAACTATAACTTATATGTGATATTACAATTTATTGAATACATTGCTTTTAATTCATAATAAAATTGCTTTCAAGCATTATTAAATTAGTTTTAGTTAAAAAATTTAAAACATATTGTTGTGTGCCACGCAAAAAAATATACTGATTTTAGGAAAGGCGAGATAAGGGGTGACTCGCTAATGAAAACTTGATGATTCATACAAATTACTAATGTTCGTACTCAAAACTCGCATAAAAGTAACGACCAGAAAAGTTAAAGGGAAAAAACTAATTTGTTATTAAATGCAATTTACGTTTAGCTCATTTTTAAATTAATAAAGAAAGCATAATCAATAATAAATCAATTGAATCATGTTTGATTGTTGTAGCCGAAAAAATGATAGAAAATAAATTGATTTCAATCTATCAGTGAAAGGTTGTGCACATTGTGAGTAACATCAATAGGCAATTTAATGTTTGAGTTTTTATTTCTCAATGGCTTTTAATCTTTTTTGACTTTCGGTGCCATTGCTAAATCCAGATTTTCCCAAAGCACCCTATGATAAATTATTTATAACAAGTGCATTTTTCGAAATAGTGAATATTTTATATAATTAAATTGATAGGTAAAAACAGTAACAGTAAGTACCCAGTTATAGAGGCTTTTGCAAACAGTTTTGTTCAAATTTATTGAAGAAGCATATGCTTTAAAATGACGCACTTTTATTCGATGTATCTATACAAAATATGCTGTAATAAATCTGAATATAATAGAAAGCATAAAATACAAAGCAATTTAAATAGTATAAATTTTGAAATCGAGATGGAAAATATTCTGTGGTGGCTTGGTGTCAAACAAAGGTAAAGGTCAGGTGTCATAGTGTGATTTAGGGGTGCGGTCAGTGGTCACTCGCTTATTGGCTAATTGGCTAGTATAGCTTGAGTTGTAGTATTATATTTAATATACAACGCTTATCGGTAATATAGGCAATCCGCTGTGTTTGCCTTTTGCCGTCAGATTTATCACAGTTAACCAGATAATTAGCAACAGCCACTACGAGTGACAAATTTTGTCGTCATCAATCAAGCAAACGTTGCTAAAATGGTTTTATGAATGTTTTTAATCGACTGTATGATTTAATAATGGACGAAAACTACGTATATTAATTATTAGCGAATCGATTGGGCAGTGGTTTCAAATGTGTTTTATGTATTCCCTGAGAGGTTTTAATAAATTAAATAATAAATATTGCAATTGCATGACACTGTTTTAAATCCTTAAAATAGATAAGTAATTGTATATAATATATACATCTTTTTTGGAACAATAAATCTAGGACAACTTCGTCTTTGACAAAATACCGTATTTGATCAAACGCTTCTGGGGGCCTCCTAAATTTTTATACCAGAAGCCAGAGTACCATTTGCCAATTTATTCCAATGAAATGTATTACAGATTATTTTTTCCAGCTACGATTATCCGAAAGAACCTTATGAGAAAGGAGTGCGTAGAAAATTGTAAATCTGTTTGTTCAAGCAACATATTTTTTCTTAAAAACAGATGTGATTGACGATTGTGATATTCATGATTTTGCTTTTACTTCGCCAGTCATCCCTATCATAACAAATGGCGGGGTCGTTTATGTTATATAACATATTTAAAATCAACATCTAATTTTGCATATAAATCGAGGTATTTTATGGCAAATATCTTACTGTATTTGTGATATTTTCCCAATATTTCTACCAAGAAATATCTAACATAAAATAAGAATGAAATTGCGTATTTTATATTTATTTATATAGCAATATTTCGCAAAATTACCAATCCATTTTATCACTCGACGTTTCGACACTGATTTCCGGGTCACGGACAAGAATAGACCGTGCGAACCCGCCCCTCCACTTCCGCAGCTGTCAATGTTGCCATTGTGTTTGTTGGCGTTGTCATTACTGTCATTAAACTCGGTGTTGCCATTGTGCGATTTGATTCAATAGCTTCGAGTAACGTTTTACATCAATCTTTCCGAAAAGCTTAAACATAAACGACACTCATATTTTGACTTCCATTACATTGACAGTTTTATTATATTGTAAATTATTATTGTTATTACTGGATATAGTAAACAATGAGCGACGAATATTGCTTTTACTTTATATTACTCCTGTCGATAAATAATATCCGTTTTTGTCTCCATTTTAATATTTGCCTGTTAATTAATGTATGGCTTTATAACGCGTTGGGTCAATGTAGAATAAAAACAGTGATATGTTTATTCGTTGTTCAATATTTAAAATAATATACATATATATGTATTGTATATGGAAAAGGGTAAAATACTATAGCACTTTTGTGAATCGAATCAAAGAGGATCCGACAGTAAAAAGATTATACGTTTCAGGGTTGTTCAATAAATAGTAATATTAAATATAGATAGCAGACAAAATTTTTTTTATAAAATATAAAGAGTAAAACATATATTTTATATACAATAGTAACTAGAGGAATTTGATATTTTTATGTTTATCTTCGTAGCAAATGATTTACTGAGTTTTCAAACTTCGGAGTTTTGCCCAAGAAAACGTTCGTGCGTTACAGTATCTCACAATGTTTCGAATCATTTCTATGTATATCTAAAACAAAATCATATATCGTATAAGGCAGGGTGTGTATGTAAATATTCCATACCGATCTGCCCGTATGTAAATATTCCGTACCGATCTGCCCGTCGGACATCTGAGCATGGACAACGGATAGACAACAGACGGATCTGTCCGAGAGTTTTAACACCACACACTGACGGATTTGTCCGTCGGACATCCATTTCGGACAAATCCAGCGGACAGATCCGCCCGTGTGTGGCCAGCCGAGGAATTCATTTCACTTTCACTATCTGTCAGTTATTTGTGTCGTATATGAAACATTAGTTCGCAGCATTCTCATTTAAAATCCCTTAATAACCAAATACTATCTCTCAATCGAAAAAAGTCAGAAAATTTTCTTGAGATACCCCTATCCGTTCTTGTATCACAGCACCTTTATTTTAATAGCGTTGAGATAGGATTTGTTTGATGATATGTCCCCAAGTACTTACAATTAAATTACTCTGGGGAAATTCCAATTTTGGGTTCCGAAACGTATTCGAGAATTACGATCGCCTCCTCTTCTGATGCCCTTTAGAGCCAAGACATCTGCACTAGCCAACTCGCCTATGGTTGTTGCCATCCGACTCCTTAATACATTGCACATTGATTTATGTAATGTCAGCTACGAAAAGCTAGTCCGGTTCGTATCATTTGATTTTAATATTTTTTTTTCTCTTTTTTATCATGTATTATTTTTACCATGTTCATTATTTTTGTATATTATTTTTTTATTTAATAATACAATGTATTGTGTATTTTACCATCATGCCGCATTGGGGTAATCTCTTAGATCACGATAAAAAATTAATTCAAATAAATAAATATTTTTTATTAGATCTGCTTGTTTGCTTCACCATCGCGCAAATTCATTACCCGGTTCTCGGGTATTTTTTTAATAAAAGAAACCGGGTACCTGGTTTGGTTCCGGGTAATTTTTGTGCAGAGTATATTTTGTATTTTGAATTTTATCTTGAATTATCTTGAATTTTAATTAAAATTCATTTTACCTTTTCGATACCCCGCTTATCACTACCTACTCTGTATGCAGCTGTGATTTTAATGGACTTCTTAGAAGCACTGAATATCGCTTGCTGAAAGGGCTTAACTAATCTCTTAATTGGTTTTTCTAAATAGAAACAAAAGGCGGAGAATTTTGCTTCTTTAAAATCGCGTGACAACATATGTTTATTTTTTTTTTTTATAAACATTATATTGAAATGAAAAGAACCGGGTACCCGTTAAACTAGGCCCCGGTTCCGGTTCTTACCCGGCTTAGAAGCTCTACTTGAAGGTCATCAATGAAAATCATTTTCATAACAATTAACTGATATTTGTGAGAAAAGTGCTTTTCCTAAAATAATATAATAGTTTATGATTGAAAAATTGTAATTGTTAACCCTTTGAGTAGTGAGTTAATTAATACACATTTTTTATTTGTTAGTATACACCTAGGAGTGAGTTTATCTTATGTATTTTTCCGTAAATATTTCTGTTGTTATTTTTATATACTAAATTGAAAATAATCAGCGATCCTTAACATTTTGTTGCTTTGATTTATTGTACTGATTTTTTGTATTAGTATGTTTTAATCATTTATTTTAATACTTTTATATTATTAAATTTCGTTAATTTATTTAATATGTTTATGGATTTTTTAATATAAATACAGAGGCATTAAATATTTTCTTATAAAGTTTTTTATGTTCATATTTTTCGTACTCTTTAATTTATTGGTTTAATTTATTATATAAATCATTTACATTAATTTAATTTTTTTTAAATAATATATATTTATAATGTTTTTTATTAATTATTTCTTCAGTTATATAAGTATTTATGGTACCTCAAAATAATGAAAGTTCAAGCACCGTACATGTACGGCGATACTCCTAAAAAGGCTAGCAATGCATGATTAATTATCATATCTTGTTATTATTATTTTTATTTTTAATAATAATATTTTTAAAACATTTTCCGACCGCATGGGAATTAATAAAAAACATACATGAACAATAATATTATTGAAAATATTTTTTCAGACCTATCGAACGCCCCTCGCACGTGTATTTTTTTACGTCCGTGTACTTTTAACGGTTTCGGCATTCAATGGTCCGAAATTTTATTTACAGCCGCTTTCGCTTGGGCTAAAAAAAAGAGTACAACACACACACACACTACCAAAAAAAAGGGATCCGGCATAGGAAAACAAAAGGCTTGCGCGATAAATTTTGGCCAACATCGAACACAGCCGCCGAATTTGCGGAACACACTTTACGACGCTAATATCTATTATTTACGGGGGGCGCTGGGGGCGGAGCGCCTCCGGATCGATCATTGGCCGACGGGCTGAAGAATGCGCCCCATCACACCTCCAATGTAATTTATATAGATTTTATTATTCATTCTGTGATTTTGAGAACATTATTAATGGTTGAGATTGAGAGTGAAGGTTATTAATAAATCCATGGCATGAGTCAGATCAAGAACGTTTCTATTTCATTAATTAAATAAATAGTAATAGATATTCTGTATCGAGATTACTGCAATTCAAAAAAGTTCTCACTTCACTGGAAAATTACAATTTAATCATTTAGTCACAGAATTTTTTCGTCGATGTCTGTTAAGATAATAATTAACTTTTTTACCAAAAAGTTAAAATAAATCATTTTTACACTATATAATGAAAGATTATTAAAAATGTTAGATTCGCAGTATTGTATGCAGTTAAATATAATTAAATAGCAATTAATAAAATAGTAATCAAAATTCAGAATTCGGTTATTAAATTACTGCTCATAGGTTTTAATTATTACTTCATTATAAATTTATATCATATTACAACAATTCACAATAAAAGTATTTTTTTTTGTTTGAGAGGAAACTTTTTTTATTACATTATTACACTTTTTCGGTTCAGCGCCTCCCAAAATGCTTACTACTTAAGCGAAAGGTTTTCGGTGGACTTGTTTCGCGGATCCTTTGTCCTTGGCGCTGAGGTTTCGGCTGAAGTTCGATCGATTTGAACTTTATCTGTGCTTTCCTGTCAGTTATCCCGCGGAAACTTCTTAAATGTGACACAAGCTAAGCTTTCGGATACAAGTATTCGCTTTTATCGAACTCGCAAACTTGCCGACGTTGTATTAAAAGTTTCGCATGCGAAATAAAAGCACCAAGACACACATACAACCAACAAAAAATCAATTAGACGTTTAACATTTTGACCAAATACCTTTCTTGGATTTTTTTTAATTTGACGTTAATAATATTAAGGGTGAACTCTTGTTTTGAAATAATCGACTAACTGATAAGCTAATAAAGTTATTTTAAGATAAGGATCAGGGGTAGTTTATTTATTTTATTTTTAAATATTTTTTTAATATTTTTTTCATAGGGGAAATTGCTCTAGATTTAACTACTAATTTATTAAAGAACGTAAAGTTGTATACACTTATTATATGCTATATAATAGCAATGTAATGATCTTATTATGCTTATTATGTAGTATATACATCTTGCTACCTAAAAAACGTATTATACTTCCTACCTTTTTATCCAATATAAAATTTATGAATTGAAAACTTGTATAACTATTATATAAAAATAAATAAAAATATATTATATGAATTTTTGTTAAAAATATATAATGAAAAAAAAAATATCAACTACTAATTATTTAGTTTATTTAAAAAAAAATTAAACCTAATATTAATATTACTAAATGCTTAGTAAATAAAACAAATACTTTGAAATATGTAGTAAATTAAGTAATAAAAAATATGGTAATAAAATTAGAAAAATAGCATATTTTTTGTAAATATAATAAATTCATATTACCTTCATATTTAACTTTTTTTTATATAAAAAATGTTACATTAAAATATTATATATTTCTATAGTAAGAAGTATATTTGTTTATGAAAAATCTATATTGTCACATCACTACAACACTTATTCCTCTATATTTTTAAAGTGTAATATATATTTTACTGACATATTATTTATATTACTGTCACAAAAACTTGAGCTTCGACGAACAAAATTTAAAACTGCTGCGACTTAATAGTAATTTATGCCTAAAAACTGAGTAATTATAAAATAAGCATACTTAATTTATTATATATTATTTAACTTCCTGAACTTTGTAGTCTTACTATTTTAATCTTACTTTTTAAAATTAAATAATAAAATTGCTTGTTCTGATTTATTTACAATCCACATAAATTTATTTTGTAATTTTTTATATATGTAAACAATCTATTAATTTAAAAAAAACATTTGTTGTATTAATAAAATAATGTATTTTTTCCCAAGCAAGTATTGGTGTAATGTGAAATAAGTTTAAAAGATATAATTATAAGATAGGAATTCATTAGTTTAAGTACGGTAGTATTAATTTTTCGATTCCTTAGGTTCATTGTCAGATAATCCTTCCTTATAAATGTCCGTTTGGGGAATACAGCAAAATTCAAATATATTTATTTTAATTAAAAAGGAAAACTTTGAGAGTTATACCAAAAGCTTAATTATATTTTTAATTAGCTTTAAAAATCGAACTTTTGCACTATCGTGAAAAAAAATTTTATGATGAATATTTGATGTCAAGACCTCAAATAATTAAAAACTATTATATGTATCTTGGATAAAGGGATAAAATATAGTATTTTAATAAAAATAAATTGTATAATGAAGACTTGAGATCCATCTATCGGAAATTTTGGAAAGCTCTTAAATATTTTTTATAAAAAATATTAAGCTTTGATTATTTATCAATAGATGTCTCTATCAGTATTTGTTTTAATAAAACCAGTTTATTGAAATTTGTGCTAAATATTATTTATTTTTCTTAATAATTCTATTACAAGCATGTAAATAATTTTATCCAAGTTTACAACCAAATTTAATTTAATAATTTAGAATGCTCTTTTTCAATTAGAATAATAAAAAAATAAATAACCTCACCTTTATTACAAAAAAATATAAATTCAGTGGTAAAAATATATTTATTCAATACAAAAATTATATTATAATACACAGTTAAGAAATTAATTTAAATTATATTGGCACAAATTCTAAAAGTATGTTTCATAAATACTTCTAGTATGAAAGACTAGTATATAGATATTTATTTGTGCGAAATTTAGAATTTTATTCAACTAGCTTGCGTTCAATGCTGAAAATATTTTTATTTTTCATGTCGGAAATGTGTTAAATTCTAATATTATAATAACTATAATCTATATTCAGGAACACTGCTAACTTAACTTATAAATTTGTTAAACTAAAATTTAAAAAAAAAATAGTTGCCAAATATTTTAAGATTACTATATCTACCTAATATCGACCTATTTTATTATAAAAATATAAGGTTGGATCTCTAAATCTCATTAAAACTGTATCCAATTCAATCTTCAATGTTAACATGACAAAATATCTGATTTCGGTAACAAAAGAGTTTAGTTTAGTTTCCACCTATTTTTACTAATTTACTAAATCTATAGCAAAATTCTTAATCAGCTTGAAACTAATACCTAAATTCCGACTTATATATGTATCTATATATTTTCAAAATAAGCACCAAATCGCCAGCTCTCTTTCCTAGTATATACCGATCTTAGTATATACCAATCAAAGGTCATATGTTCTCAATGGCCTCTAAGATCTTTGAATACACCATACATCCATAGTGAGGAGCTTCAATTGGATGGTCAAAACTGGGCTTGGCAACCGGTAGGGACAACGGTGGTCTAGGTGCTCTAATTCCTCTAGGTAAATATAAGGACATAGTCTCAGAAGTCATGACGTGCCTAATAGCCAAACGCCACCAGAGGCGAGCTCTAGGAAACATCAGTAATGCATGTCTCCTAGTACATGCGCTGCATGGAGCGCATACTGTACTATCTGTGCATATAGAGCATGCACCGACGCGTGCTGACCACGCGTGAGTCGGAGCTGCAATTCTTTCCATCTAAAATAAGAAGATAGTTAAATCCAAAGATATGGATATTGATTTATAGAAACCAATAGAAACCTCAGATTTGGTCAACTTTTTCTTGGATTGCTGACTCTTCTGTACGTCTTCAGTTTTCTTGCGACTCGGAGCGACTCTCCTAGGTCTAGGTGTATTTCCGCCGAAGAGTCCTCTAGCTTCAGCTACGTTTATCATATACTTCTCGTTCATCCTGATTAATTCCTAAAATATACATATACATTTATTTAAACATGTCTAAAAAAATATAGAATAAATTGAAAAATAATCAGTGGTTGAAAAATATAAACCGCGATTACCCATTAAATATTTGTTATTTTTTTAAATAACACAATCAATAACTATTTAATAATGAAAAAATCTTATTGAAAACTATTTTATAATTAATTATAAAGCTATATAAGTAAGCTTTTTTATAAATAAAAAAATTAATTATAAATTTTAAAGCATATTATCACTAAAATAATATTAGTTATTTTTTAATAATTTTTAATGCATAATTAAAATATTTCGCATAAAATATGATTTTAGATATGTCGCAACAATGGCTAATTTTTATCTTTATATTATATATAGCATAGAAAGGGTTGACTCGTATTAATTATTATTTATTCAATAAATTATTTTACGATGTTAAAAATATATAAAATGCTATTTTTGTCATGAGAGCCGAAATCATTGTTTTCTCTCTCGGCGGCCCTGCTTATAAACCGTATTACCCTGCTATCTAATATTTTCATACCTTTCTCTGCACCAATGCCAAGAAACAGCCATCTCTCTCATGTTGAGGCATACCCTTCAATATATATGGATATTCTTCTTCAAATAAATCACAATCGGGCACCTACAAATCAAATATAAATTGAACATACAAACATTGATATTTTATAGAAAAAATTTCCTAAAGTTTTTTGACACTTGCAATAAACAAATCAGAATATCAATATTCCAGTGTAAATTAGTTCTTATCTAGTAATACAAATAGATACTTTTAAAAATAATTATTCGTAATGTAGTAGCTTACATCATTATGCCTGCACTACACTCTTTGGAAGTTGTCCGAACCGAAGTTACAACAAGTCGGCCGAGACCTACGACTTCGAGTAAGCGACCACACTGCCACAAATTTCATATGCCGTCCGGACGGCGGCCGTGAATGACGTCCGGGCGGTGGCTTCTGTCACGTATAGCTGGCATATTTGCGCGCCATCGAAAAATGTACTAAACAATCGCAATTTTTAAATTGTCATTTTATTAAGTTTGTGTGGACACTCACCAAAACAATATCAATGAAACATTTCGGTCGTAAATATTCAATTTACGCTAAATCTTTGTCGGCTTTTGCAAAATGACATAAGGCATAAAAATGATACTTCAGAATATGAGCACCACATCTGTGACTATCCTAGAATTTGTCGCCATCGATTCTAAATAAGAATTCGTTATGGTGTGACATTTATATAAACCGATCTAAGAAAATACATAAGGATATTCGAAACGATTTTTTTTTTAAAAAAATCAAGTACCACTAATTATTTAATTTTGTATGAAAAAAAATATAATAACGATATCTGTTAAGAGAATATACTATCAAAAATATAAAAAATCCCTTTTGGTGCCCTAAAATATTCAAAGATCAGTAAGAGTCTGTTGAAGTCCCCGATAAGCATGTGGTACTATAACTTGACCACGTGACTACGATGCAGCGCTCGACATGCGTGTTGACCATAGGACGCCTACGCGCATACTGAAATTGAACCGAGTTGCTCGTTCTATCTCAGTTTGCGAAAAATCATATCATTATCTCTCTTACTGTCGTCACTTAACATGCGAGAGAGCGAAAGAATAGTTCAGACTTCGGTCTGTTTGCCGACAATGTTTGGAAGCGCTTGAAGCTAGCCAAGTCGACTGAATTACCCCCACTTTACCTCCCGTTATTGGTAACCTCGGACAACTTTCGAGAGATTTTAGAGCGCGCAGAACCGAACTCGACCGAAGTAACCCACTATATTCTCCGTCCTTGGCCAACCTTGGCCAACTTCCAGAGAGTGTAATGCAGGTATTAGACAATCATGTAATGGAGAATTATATAGCTCACAGAATGACGCATCAATTTTAGGAACCACTTTTTTGTATTAATATATAATTACTTCTATTTCTGAGTGCTTAGAATCCGTATCCAAAGGAGAAGCTGGATGACCCGTGGGAGGTGGATGAAGGGAAGTATTGTCTATCATCTTGTCATCTTCCAGTATCTTATCGGCAGAAGACCTCTCTATGCTCAATACGTCCTCTATGGACTCTTCATTGAGAAGAATGTCTATGGACTTGCTGTCTTCTGGAGCTTCAGTCTTGCTCGCAGATTCATCTATGGGACCATTTGGCACGATTGCATCGTCTAACTCATTTCCGGAATCAGCACCAGCATCAATCTATATATGAAATAATTGATTTATTTAACACAAAAAATCCATGTATATTTAGATGTAAAATGCATAAAGTTATTTGCTAATAAAATATACAATACAACAGCAGTTTAACATTATTTAAGGTTAGATTAATACATTCTAGATTGAATAATGTATTTTTTTTGTAAATTATTAAAATTTTATAGTGTAAAATATGAAAAATTTTCAAGAATCAAAGTATAAAAAATCCTGATTATAATTTATGAATAGATTTAAACGTCGTCACGTCACTCGTGCTTTACAACTATGATTGTTTCTCACTTGCTTAACATATTTACATACCTGCTGAACAATCATGGCACATTTCGGAGCTTTTGGCAAAGCATCCTTGGTTTTTTGACGTCTTATGGTATGCAGCTCGCGTGCCGCACGGTTAGCCTCCGCTACAGCCCTTTTCACCATATCGCCATTCTCTGTGGAGAGTGCACTATGGGTCTCATAAATAATCATTTGAATCTAAAAATAAAATGTATATAAAAAAAACAAGAAGAACTACCATATTTAACATTTACGAGAATTACATACTTGCGGTTTGGACATGCATAGCCTCAAAGTCCTTTTCTGTTCTTCAAGAATTTTCATAACCCTGTCTTTTCCATCTAGACTAATTTCAGATTCGGTCAACGCCTAAAACATTATATAGAGATCTAAATGTAGCTTTAAAATTTCTTTCCTACATACACTCTATGTTTGAGTATCAAAAAAAAAACCTATACTTTGCTTACAGTTACGTGCGATTTGTTCATAAACGCAAGTACTTTTTTTAATACCATTAATATATATCTAATTTATATTTTTGCACTACGCACTCGATTCTGTCAATTCGACCTTTTAATGCGTATTTTTGTTTAAAGTCAACGTAGATAAAAACAAAATTTTCAGTGTCAGCACTCATAATGAATTATCAAAATGAAAACATCAATAAAATTCATTAAAATGCATATCAATGACATTGAAATTCTAATTTATTTATATCAAAGCAAACTTACACAAGTTATATAAAAATAACCATAAATTATAGAGGGAAACCCTTTTACTCTTTCGTGTATCATCAGCTATTATGCTTTATTTTAATAAAATATAATAATCTGGTGTTTATTATATCATGAACGTTATACAACTATTAGATTATTTTTATGCTCGATACTGGATTTTTTAATTAAAAGCCAACATATTTTATGTCAGTTATATTTGGTTTATTTTTTTTTTGGTAAAATAACAAACTCTAATAGCTATAATTATTAAATCATGCTGTTATGTTATAAATAATAATTATAATTAGACGGTAAAGGCTTACTATGCTAATTAGTATATTGTATATGTGCAATTTTTTTAATGTTCGAAAATATTTAATTATATAAAAAATATGTTATTTTATTTATGTAAAATAATATATATCCTCGTGCAAAGCTACTGTCTCAGTCGATAGAATAGTGCAGATCAGCGGTTCCTAACCTGTGGTACGCCTACCACCGGTGGTACGCGAGTGGATAGTTGGTGGTACGCGAAAAATAATCAGTAATGTCGGAAATAAAAAGTAAAAAAATCAGTCATAAAAATATCATTTAAAATATTGTATTTTTCCTAAATGTAATTTTTCAGAAAAGCTCGATGACGATCTTTAAAGTTAATGATAAAATTGAAAGTATGATTAAGAAATTAAATTTTTGGAAACAGTGTATCGAAAACAATTAACCAGAAGTATTCAAAACTCTACATACTTTTTTGGTTGAAAATAAGGTTAGCTTGTCTTAAGATTTTAAAAACATATAATAGTTCATTTAACAGGATTAAAATCGTATTTCATGGAGTATTTTCCAAAACCCGAAAACAAAGATAATAATTAGATTTTAAACCCCTTTTATGCAGAAAATTTAGAAAAGCTTCATCGTTATCAATAAAAGATAAAGTAAATTTAATAGACTTGTGACAAAACTATACAAATAAAATTTGAACGAAACAATCTAATTAATTTTTGGTTAAACGTCGATAAAGAATATGAAGAACTTTCTGAAAAAGCTCTCAAATTCTTATTACCGTTCACTAGTACGGAATTAGTAGAAAGAGCTTTTTCTTTATATGTTTTTTTAAAAAATAAGTATCAAAACAAATTGGAGGCAGGTGTAGATTTAAGGGTATATCTCACAGCTTTTGAAGCAAATTTTAAAAAATTATGTTCATCGAAACAAGCACAGGGATCTCATTAAATTTATTTTGCTTATATTATTGTGCTTATATTTTCGTAAAATTTAATTAAAAATTAAACTTATAGCTTAGTAATAATGTATTATTATCTTAAGCAACACTTTCATGATAATAAATAGATAAATTCGGTAGTAAAAATATTTTTAGATACAATTTCATTAATATTAATATATTTAAAACAAAAATTTCTCCTGCGGCCCTGCTCTAAACTTCTAAAAATGAAACTGTAAATTGTCTCATTTTCATCAGAATTTTTTTTACATTTACCGTGTTTAATTAATTCTATACACATATTTTTTTTATTAATATCGGTAATTTTTGGAAAAAATTGCCTGCGGCGCATTTCATTTTTTTTAATACGAATAATTTTTTTTTAATTAAAATTAGTTGTTAAGAAAATTACTTCCTTAAATGTCCTGGTTTTGAATTTCGACAAGAATTGAGTGATATGTAAAATTCAAATGTCTCATAGTTATCAGAAAAAATAAAACCTTTGATATTTTTTTTAAGCTTAAATAATTTGAGTTCTGGGAAATATAGTCACTAGAGTCTCCAATTCGAGTAATCGAGTACTCGATACTCGAGTATTTTTGTCTATTTTTCAAGTACTTGATAATCGAGTATTTTGAAAATTACTCGATTAATACTCGAAATTAAAAATTTTTGAAATATTTTAGAAACAAAAATAACTTTAACTCGGTCCGGTAAAGGTTAACGTCTTGCTTTTATTTGGCGTTTATGCCCGAAGTCCCGAGTTAGAGCGGTTACTATCAGGTATAATTTTTTCATAGTTCCATAGTTCCGGTCGTCGGCTATGTTAGTGGGTACGACGGAGAAATTTCTTTTGTGTTTTCTGTCCGACAGTCCCGACTTACCTAATTTATGGTAATGAACAATATGAAATATCAAAAAAAAAAATTTAGGTTTTATGACTATGCAGTTGTAGCGTAAAGTGTTGTAATTTTTTTATACTGATCCCTCAGCTTAAAATATAAATCAAAACAATTGTGTGTTTTAAAGACATTTAAAGTAAGGTCAGTTCTTTGCGAACCGTTTAGCTCTAGAGTGAAAGGGATTCACCCAAATACATCTTCGAAGGATATAGATTTAAATTCTTCGCATTAATCTGAAGGTGTAGAATATTGTATATTGTTAAGAAAAAAAAATCTATTCAAGAAGAATTACAAAATGCTATTTTGTCAATAGTCGAAGGAAATAAGAGAAAAGCAGAGAAGGGAATGAAAGAAGAGAACATAAAAAAAGAGTTCAAAAAATTTTATATCTATAAAAAGCAAACAGATATAAATTAGAAGCCTTATCCAACGCGTTAATGACAATAAGACCAACATCAACAGCAACGGAAAGGGTTTTTACCATAACGGGAATAATAAAACCAAAGGTTAGCAGTAATATTAAATTCGAGACACTTTTTGCATTATTGTTTTTAAAAAGTATGTTCGTGAAGTTAAAATAATTGTAAAAATTAACTTACTAAGTATTTTATTTATTTATTTATATGTGCACGAATTTGAATAATAGCTATTTTGGTACAATTGGTAAATACTCGAAAGTACTCGAGTACTCGAGTATTTTAAAATTTTAATATTCGATACTCGAGTAGTTGATGGTTCGAGTAATTGGAGACTCTAATAGTCACCCTATAAAATTTATAATGTAAATAGAATAACAAATTTCTCGAAATACAATCATTTTTACGAAGTGGTACGCGAGCCAAAAAAGGTTGGGAAACGCTTATGAGTGAAAAAATTATGGCTAAGAGCAATATATTTTAATTTTAAAGTCATAAACAGCAATCAATTTTTATGTAAAGATCGAAACATTTTTTTACAAAAATTAGAGTGGCACTCCTGAGGTTATGATATATCTGCATGCAATATACTATATTAATAAATTTGCACCTTTTAATTATAAATTAATACAGTCCTAATGAAAATTGAAGCAAAAAATATATTTCTTTAAATATATGCGTATGTCGCTTGATCTTCTGTATTTTGCTTTCGTGTCAAAGTAATATTTTTATCATTGTTATTACCTCTAGCATTCTAAGGTCCCCACCTCTGCTACAGACCAGGTCGATCGGGTCTACCACAGCCGAATAAGAATTCGGAGGTGCCGCCAGGGCCGCCACCGCCCTCGCCCACAGTGACCCGCCCAACTCCCAAGCGAACTCAGCGAACACCCTAGTGTTTGTGGCGCCCAACGCACGCAGGAAACACTCGTACTCGGCTTTCCTAAATAGCACCACATCGATCAATCACACTCTAAATAAAAATACAATTGAATATTCGCGTCAATACCTATCGCCCGCGCCGAAGACTATCAGCTGCCCTTGGTGACCAGGCCAGTCTCTCAGCTGAGCTGCCAAATAAGCAACGGCTTTAGGTGAAGTTCCGTGAGTTTGGACTACATCGCCGTATAACTGGGCGTCTTTCAAAGCTCGACATAAGGCAGCTGCTCCTAAGCAAAACTCGCGTTCCTAGAATAATAAAAATAAATTATATTTAAACGCATTAAATAACTCACTAGATATTTATGTACTGATTTAAATTGGGACGCTTACCTGTAAGACGATTATATTATCCATTAGAAGAGAGCTTCTCACAAAATCCGAACGTATAGCTGGTTTCATAGACAGAAACTTAGGACAATATCTGTCGAAGCGGAATTGATTCGGTTCTAAATTACGAGAAGTCGAGTAACTAAATCCCATCTCATTGAACCTCTGCACTAATTCTGATATGCTCCTAGATTTAAAGACGTTTACCCAACCGGTCATAGTTTCTCTTTGAGAAGACGCTGTTACTCTTTCGTCTCTAAGATGCGAAGGTAATAGCTCTGACAATCTAAATCATAAAAATCAGAATAAATTTTAATTTAATTTAATTATTTTATATAGAATAACATACGTCAATGCCTTGTTTCTTATGCGTATCTTAGCAATACCAGCTGCTATTTTCACGCGATTATCCCAAAGCACAATATCAAAGTTCTTGACACAAGCGCCGATCTCTCCAGCTACCATTTCCATGACGTCTCTCATTTCATTTCTTGAAATAGTATATTCTAAGTCTTCAGAAGTATCTTGCTTTAACAATTTGGCACTACCGTTAGACCCGTCGCTTGACTTTCTCTCAACTTGCACAAAATCCGGACCTTCTTCTTTGACCTCACCGATCCCTTCCAAGTCGGTGTCGTCTTTGGCACTGTTCGAAACTTCCCGTATAGATTGAAATTTATGTTTGGCATCATAATTGCTCCCTCTCTCCAATTCTTGGTCGAATGACTCTTTCGCTTGTCTTACAGCCTCTTTTGCGTCAGCAGACAAATCTCGCACTGATCTTACTTTACTCCTTAAAAGAGAGTTTCTTGATTGTCTTCCATCTAAAGAAGAATCTCGAGACACTCTAGTCTTCCATGAATCAGACGAAGACTCCCTGGATATTCTTAAAGAATCTTTAGATTGCTTTCTGCGGCTTCTTGATCTGCCTCTAATGTCTTTTTGACGAGTAACTGCAGCTACTCCATTAGCTAAATCTCTATTTGCCCAACGTCTTCTTTGCTGATCGAAGAGAAGCAGCCAACATAGACTTTTTCTCGCGCTACCCTGAAATGTTAATAATTTTTTAATATACACCCATACCTCGCTTTACGGCCTAGATACGTTCCACGAAACTTGGCCGCAAAGCGAAAAGCCGTATACCGAATCAATTATTCTAATACAAATTCATACAAATTCAGTGGGATCGGTTCCAAATTTGTTAAATATGTAACATGGTTTATCATTTAAAATGCATTTTATCTTTTTATTTCATTTAAATCAAAAATACATACATGACAAGTACATACATTTGTATATAAAATAATAACAGACTCCAAAAACCAACAATAATCCATAAACAAAAATGAAACAACTTCATGTTACATAAAATATATGTATGTATACATACATAATTTTTTTTAAAATGGCTTTAATCTGAAGACGATGAAGAAATGGTAACCTGCAGATTACTGTCGTCATTATTTTTCGCTGGTAAGGATGGGCCTGGCTTAAAAAAATTGTCCAACGTTGTTTGTCTTGCCTTCTTGTCTATTTCGTTCTTCAGTGATTTATAACAGCTAATGGCTGAGTTAATTCCTCGAGAAACTTTAGCGCTACGTTCGACGTCCGGATCGTTTTCAAGGAGGATGTTTATTCCTTGTTCGAAATAGGAAAAAGCTTTCGACAAATTTTTTGATGTTAGCTGTTTGGACACAACAGGCTCTGTCTCTCAAATGCCGGTTCTGCTTGCAACTGAATGAGTTCCTCATATGAAAGGGGTTCCCTATCAGCTTCAAGTAGATCAAGCACCTCACGTTCGTTCAAAACTTCAAAGCCGAGATCATGTGCTAGATCCAAAATGTTTTGCCTAATTTCAGGAAGGCAATTAATTTCTGCATCAGTACTTTTTACACATTCTGGCCATATTTTTTTCCAAACATGGTCCATTGTTGTTAATTTTAATTCCTTCCATGATTCACTTCATATACTGTCAACAGCATCCTTGATGTTATAGTTTTTCCAAAATGTTTTAATTGAAGATTTACCATCGGTTTCCCTTATAAGTTGTCGAAAAGTTCGGCGTAGATAATATGCCTTAAAAGTGGCTATTGCACCCTGATCCATTGGTTGGATCATAGCTGTTGTATTTTTCGGAAGGTACTCAATCATGACATCTTCAGATAGTTCGGATAAATTAGTAGGATGCCCTGGTGCATTATCCAAAATTAGCAAAGCCTTGTTACATAGGTTATTGTCTCGCAAATATTTTTCCTTTCTTTTTTTGCCGTTATAGTGAAACATTTTAGGCCGTAAATCGAAAACGTGCCTTAATTGAAGAGGGCCGTTATAGCGAAAGGCCGTATAAAGAGCGGGTGTATATAAGTACGGTTTAAAATTAAATTAACACAAATCAACTTGTATTAATGGCTCGTTTTTACGACCAACCTTAACCATAATCAATAGAAGGGAAACCATTTGTTAATGCATTTCATTTCTACGAAATGTTTCTGACCTGAAAATAATATATTTTTATATGTTCTTTCATGTTCTAGTGACCTGATTTTTGGGTTTATCTTTCAATTTTCTTTAACATTCGGCATTCTACAATCAAAAGCAATCATCGAAAAATGAGATTTGTTTATGAGGTATATGCCCCAAATATCAATTAACATTTTGGATTCGTTCGGGGCTGCGCCGTCCCTGGTTGTTTTGGCCGCCCGGTTGTTTTGCATATAAATTATAATAACTTATTTCAATCCGCAGAGTAATGGCGTTCATTAAATGATAAGATCGTTGGCCGTTTTTACAGCCGCAAAGTTTTTTCCGCAGCATTAATAAAATAATTTTCGGATAACGTTTACTACACAAAATAATACTACTAATATCGTGCCGTGTGGAAATTTTGCGAAAGCAATCAAATCATTCCGAATCGTATTGTCATCAGTATGGCAAAATGTCCTATAATAAATGTATTATATTATATAATATATAACATGATACGCCGAAATAATAAAAAATCTTTATGATACATTAGGGGAAATTAGCCAGTTTTGAAATAGGACGAAGGTTCACAAACTTTTTAGTATGCGATGCACTTTATTTATCAATATCTGGTTTAATTTAATTAAGCTGATAAATAAATAGTTACTTTTTTTAGAAATAATGCTCAGCAACTTTTTAATTTATACAGTCAAAAATATTTTTTATTGATATGTAAATGGTCAATTTATAATTATAAATAGTCAGTTACTTCTTCATAAACGGTCAGATATTGTGCCAATACCACTTAATGGTAGATAATAATAAAAACAATTAACGTCGTCATTCCTTTATAAATTATTATCTCAGTTAACCTATTAAAGAAACCCAAAGCTTAAGAAAATAATATTACGTTTTATTAAAATATTTACTGAATAATTTATTTCACTACTTATATATGATATTTTCAACTTGTTTATAATATAAATACATCACCTATATTTCTAAAAAAACTAAAGTTTATGCAGACGCTCTTATGAATTATTGACCTATTAGTTTGTTACTATAACTTTGCTAACTAATATATATTATCTAAAAAAAATCTTTTTCTTATAAAGAATTAATAAACGTACAATTTTCTTTTCGCGAAAAAAACTACTCATATACTAAATATAATTTTAGTCAAATCGTTAAAAAGAAAAGCACGAATCTTATAATACTTGATGTAGGAAAAGCTCTCAATACGATATTACACAAAAAATAAACGTATAAATTATTAAAATAAAAAACTCCTATTTATTTTATTTGCATAATCTGTTTATATATGAGAGTTTGTGTACTTAATAAAGTAAAGTACAAATAAAAATCAATAAGACGACTGTGTAGAAAAACTTTTTTGTCACATTTATTTCTTTACTTTCATTCATTCATCACATCGTCGAAAAAAAATATTCGCCAATAAAAAATATTCGGCACATCTTTCATCTTTTATAATAATAAGTCTATAAAAACATATTCTTTGACAAAACATCGTCTTTCATCGACCCATTCTAAGTTTATATACCAGGGGTTGAAGCATCACATGCTTTATTACAATAAAATATATTCGTATACTACCCCTGATTTTTTGTTAGTTACGATTATCTGAAAGACCCTTATGAGAAAGGAGCGCGTACAAAATTTTAAATTCGTTTGTTCAAAACGCGACATATGTTTTTTCTAAGAACATATGTCGCGTTTTTAACAAACCAATTTTTTTTTGCACAGGTAAAACGCTTTAAATAATTTATAACATACATAGTACAATGATATCAGTGATAACAAATTATAAAAAATATGACAGCTTAAGAACCCATTACTAGGGCATTCGAACCGGGTAGAACCGGAACCGGGTACCCGCCATGTTTTTAATGGAACCGAAAACCGGGTAATTTTTGACGGGTATCCGGTTAATCTCATTTAAATAATTTTTTCCATTATTTCAAATTAAATGGAAGAGCCGAATCGGCGTTCTTAAGCGACTAACGTCTTTGAACGACAAAAAAAGGGACAGCACTTGGCGACCTATAAATTTCGAGATAAGCGAATGCATAGATAAGGATTATTTTGAAAGGATGCAGTTGTAAATAAAAATTAATTTGAATGCGTTGTAGGGTGAAAATATAACACATTAGATTCGTTAGTGTTTTTAAAATATAACTTTTTACAAAAAGAACATCACTTTCTCTACCTACATATAATACATATAATAAATACAATCATCTAATTTCTTTTAGAATTTTAATAAAATTTATTTCCTTAGTATTTTTCATGTGCAATTTGTATTATTATTGCCAAATATGTGTTAAAATAAATATTTCGGTTTTGTACTGTTACACGTGTATGTAGTATGTAAGTATATGTATATATGTACCTACCGATGGAATGTAAAAATATTTCGATTGAGTAAAGTATTAATAATTACATAATATATTGATTTTATTTCAAAACCTTATTTTAAAAAAAATTATATTAATTATTAAAGTAAAATTAAATATATCACGTCATATTTAATCAAAGATTCAAATATAATAAAAATTAGACTTTTAACGGCTTACAAAAATTACCCGGAACTGAACCGGATACCCGGTTCTTTCGCGGAAAATACCCGTAGAACCGGGTAATGAATTTGGCCGGGTATTTGGATGCCCTACCCATTACGTTTAAGAAAAATGTGTTTGTTATTTATTATTCAAAACAAACACAATCTACAACACATATATTGTTTGTTAATGTAATATATAGTTAAATTTTAACCAGTACGATAGACAAGTGGTATAAGTCGCTGACAATCAACTTATTATTTTTAATTAGTTTTTAAAATAACTTTTGAAAGAAACTGAGTATAGTAATTATATGTATATTTTAAGGATGGAATAGCGTAGTCCGTAACGTCTTAGACTAGTAACTCTGAGGTGGCGGGTTCAATCCCCGGCAGCGGCATTAGAATTTTTATTTATAAGAAATGCACTATTATAAAAAAAACCCCCGACCCCAGCTGCAGTGATTTATACATTATAATTTGTACTTATTAATATAGACTAAGGATCGAAGTCTTCATAACGATAATGATCGATAATGAACGATAATTTTCGATAACGACAACGATAATTTTTCATTATCGATTATCGTTCGATATCGTTAATGAACGATAATGCATTTTTCGATTATCGATATCTAACGATAATGATCGATAATGAACGATATTATCGTTTGTTTAAGCGATATTTGGTGGGAAAGTACAAAATAAAATAATGTTAACCAATGGCGCGCGAAATTATGCGTTCTTTGACTTCACGTTTATGTCCGAACTAGTCCTGATATTAGAAAAAGATGTGAATGAGGGTCTTTCTGCTGATGTTTCACTGACCGCTTAAAAAATATTCCCATTTCTCTTATCTTAGAAAAGTGCTCGCTGCTTATCTAGCACAACAACTCACGCAAGAATTCATCACTGAATTTCAGAGACAAATGGAACGAGTTTTGCCGAAGCCTAGTACTGATGAGCACCATGTACGTATGGCCAATCAACTTTACCCGTATTATAAGAGATTACCTCTTACTCAGTTCAACGAGGAAGATTCCACTCTTAGAAGATTTCTTGACTCACATCCATCGTCTCAAGAAGTTGAACAGGAAGTTCCAACAAGGCAGCATATCGGACTGGCATCAACTCTTACCCTCGACGACATGGATTTCATGGATCAGTTGGTGGCTGAAAAAGCTCAGCATGCGACTCTAAATCGGACAAAATCGGCAGTGGAAAAGTAGTGGAACTCCTTCAAGATTTATCCCGGACCTTCATCTTATAAAATTTCTGTATTGACCTGATGGAAAGATTACAACGGGATCTTCCCGTTGTTAGCGGCTGAAGCCAGAAAAGTGAACGGGTTTTTTCTGCTAGAGGAAACCTGCTAGCATCTCAGAGAATAAGGTTTGACCCGTCAAATGTTGAAAAAATCCTCTACATACAACTGAATCACAGTAGAGTCCGTATCACTAAATACAATATTGGAATTACTATTGTTAATGAATTACCTGTCGGAGAGAGGGATGATGAGGAGAGTGGACCATCATTTTTAACTCCAAGAAGACATGCTTGTTCTGTATCCAGTGCATCAAGTAAGTACTCCCGCAACACTGTGAATGTGACTCCATGAAAAGCTCAAGACAGTTATCGCAAACTTAAAAAAAAAGTTACAAAGAATTGTATATGCTCCAGATTTAGACTCAATAGATGATGTTGTCAGCATCGGTCCTTCAGAGACTATCAATGCAAGTTATACAGAATCAGAGGCAGAAACTGTGAAGGTGAATTTTTTGATATTTTAATATTTGTGATTTTTTGGCTTGAAAGATTATATTTTTATTATATTTTTATTATTTAATGTTCTGGTCATTTTAATTTATAACTGGTAATTTCAGATAATTTTATAAAATTAAAAATTTTTTAAACAATTTTTTTTATTACAATCGAAAGTTACAAAATTTATCGTTAATTTTTGAGGTTGTACAAAATTAAACAATATTTATATTATTATTAAACAATATTATTTATATTAAACGATATTAATCGTTAACAATCGTTGTTATCGATTCATATCGTTCATTATCGATTACACGAACGGTAATATCGATCAAACGATAAATTTCATTTATCGTTATCGGCCATTATCGATCTAATCGATAATATTTTTTTTATCGTTTCGTATTGTTTCGTTCATTATCGAATCGAACATTATATCTGATTGACTTACTCAGTTGGTACTACTTACCCATTGTAACGCATTGGGCTTATGCATGTCTGATTACAACGGAATATTAAATAAAAAATATATTTTTCCCGGATTTAAATATGTTTTAATATTAAATATAAATCATAGAAAAGGATAAAATTTAGCTTTACGATATTTTTCAACGGCCTCCTTTTCGTTATAACTCACTTTGCCTATGAAACAAATATTATACATAATAATATTTTTAAACTATATATTATTATCCTATATATTTATTAAAAGAATTGATTTTTAATTTATTCATTAATAATTATTCAAAATCTACTTTATAAAATCTCTGGAATTCTAGAAAGTACCATACCCTATATCGATAATATATTTATAGAACGACCCCACTTTTCACAAGTGTCAGCTATAGCATTCAATCGAACATATAAATCAGTTCAAAATAAAGCTGTTACGAAAAGCGATAATTCCAATAATAACGACACATCGAAAGTCGTTACTTTTGTTCACGTGCAATGTCGCCGTTTGGGTGTCGATAGTTTTCGTTCGATCGTCGACAATTCGACATAAGAGGCGTTAATAACACGCCAACTAAATTTCGCATTAAATATATTCGCCAATTGAAAATGGCACGAACACGCCTACGTGTGGGTACGTGTGGCGCTCCTTAGCGCACGCGATTGCCAACTCCGTTGTTTTGTAATATTGTAAACTTATTTTCTTCTTTTGTGCCTTATGTTTTATATATCTGGTGCCGAATAAACACTTCTTGACTTTGCACGATTCTATAAAAATTGAATTGAGTTTTCGACGCATCGTATTTCAGGACAATCGCGTGTTTGGACAAACATACGTGCTTGTAGTTCAGTCAGTAACTATACCGAAAAGCATACGCGTCATCCTAAGAATAAGCAGAAGTGATCACATCATAATCTGTTTGTATTTATATATTTCGATACTAATATTTTTTTAAAGCCGTGCGTTAAAGTTGATTTAAATAATCATCCGCCATTTTGAAAAATCAATGCTTTATTTTATCACTAATCAAGCACATTAATGTTCAAGTAGTTGAACAAAGGATAACTATTATTTAAAAACGCGTTAGAATGCCATTAAAAATCAATTTCTCATCACTAGTAATAACACGTTTTATTGTAGCGTATCTATCCAACTTATTTAACCAAAACGCCTGTCTTAATGCAAGTTTCTGCGGTACGCATCATAAGATTCCCTTTCTAGCTAGACTGTTTACCAAATACTAGCGTTAACTATATGCCAAGTCACATAAAAGCTAGCACAGGGGCCCGGTCAATTTACCGTAAGACTCGTTTTTTATTAAAAAAAAAATAATTAAAAATTATTTTTGCATACGACATTTTTCAGTAGAATTACATTTTGCAAAGTTATGGCACTTTTAATTTTTACATTGGCCGCCATTTTGTAAAAAAAAATTATATATTTTTTTCATACAGAACGTATAGGGGTGCAAGTTTCTGCGGTACGCATCATAAGATTCCCTATCGAGCTCGACGGTTTACCGTTACATTCTAATTAGAATCCAATACTATTTGCCTCTCAGCCATACACCGTGGGGGTGTTACCCTGCGCTTCTAACGAAATATTTACCATTTTATTTTTATTATATAATAATGCTCTTTTCTTATAATAAATATAAATATTTTATTACTTTTGGAAACAACAATAGTAGGAATACATTTAATAATGACTATAATAATTATATTTATTTAAAAGATCGTTAAATGTCTGCGCAAAATAAAAACAAATCAGATACATAAGTAGCAAAATTATGGTATGATGTTAGTGGTATTGTAGGTTAATCAAATTTATTCATTTAACAATCCAGGACTGATGCCGATCCCCTAGAAATAAAAGTGGGAGTGGTGTCGCATGCAACGAAGAAAGAGATAAAACATAATATTTAGTGCTACGGTACTTCGTCCAGATGATATGGGAATCTTATGAAGCCTCACTATTTCAATATTTTTTAAGTACTATTGACTTAGAATAGCAAATTCTTAATCATAATTATTTATTAGTGTTAGTTGTTTCTATATTTTTTAGATCATCCAGTTTATGTTTCATGCAGTAATATAAACCAGAATTTTTTAACGTAAATATTTTGCCACTCTAAAATCGGGGGTTGAAAAATATTGTTTTAGTCACGACTTAAGCTTCACAACAAAAAATATTTCATAACTGTAACTGACAGTCAAAGTTCAGTATTAAAAAAAACAAAAGTTTATAAAAACATGCAATTTTATTATCGTCAAACAACCGTTGAATAACTAGCGCTAACTTGATGCTTTAAAACGTGGTTAAATTCTACAGTAAGCTGTTTGAACTGTCATGTTCAATAATTGACACTAACAATAGAGGGATTAAATCGACACTCCTAAAACGATCGAAAAGCTTTTAGCCAAATTTACAGGCTTGATAATCTGAATAGTATGCTACCAAATCATAAACTCAGTTTCAGCATGTGATACATATAAAGACAATATTTCAACGCCTAAGGCAAAAAATCTTTGTTTAAATGGAACACCGTCATGAGAAAACAATTTTTGCAGTTTAAGTCAAAGTACCCGACACGAATCAGAAAGATTAAATATATTTGTTGTAAACGCATTGTAAGGATAACGCGTGCCTTAAGAATCCAACGGAAATCCATTGCATAACCCAAAAACTGTCAAAAAACAGGACAACACTATAGAGTAAAACATTATTTATTTTATTTTTTTAGATTATTTTCTACAACAGTTCTATCTATACTAACTGGGTAAGTCAATCAGACATAATTAATACATACATGTAAGCATTAACTACTAGACTGAAAATCTGGGAATTGTTGGAAACAGTTTTGCCTAAAAATGAAGACTCTTATGTTACAATAAATAAAATGTTCTAAATGTATAATTGAAAAAAATTAAAAAAATATTCTAGCAATATTTCATAATCTATGTATCTTTGTAATTTATTTATTTTTAGATTAAATTAAGACCATCGTGGCCTACCAAGTTACCCCAATGTGCCACGATGGTCGAAAACAAATTTTAAATTTACAAAACATAAATAGAACAATACTTAAAAATAATAAACATAACAAAAAATTATAAAATATCAAAATTAAATGATACAAACTGGATCAGCTTCTAACATTAAACAGGTCAATATGTAATGCAAGCGTATTAAGCAGCCGGATGGCCACAGCTATAGGCGAGTCGGCAAGTGTGGACGTCCTAGCCCTAACGGATATCAAAAGAGGACGCGATCGTGATTCTCGAAAATGTTCCGGAGCCCAAAACTGGAATTCCTAGAGAATAGCTGGATTGTCGACAGCACCTTTTAGTAATTTGAAAAAATGCTTAGCGACATACAACTTTCTGCGAGAACTCAGCGAATCGTATCCCAACGCTCCTAAAAGAAAGGCGCTGGGATATATGTACGGATAATAACCAAATGTCCTTTTGTAAAGGTATCTTAAATACCTTTTTTGAATTTTTTCCACTAAAAGGGAATATTTGGCTATTCGGGGGTTCCAAATTATAGATCCAGATTCAAGAATGCTACGAACTAATGTGTCAAAGAAGATGCGAAGAACTGACGGATCGTCAAAGTGAAAGGCATTCCTCATAACAAAGCCGAGCATCTTGGAAGATTTATCACAGACGTCGTGTATGTGTAGAGAGAACCTCCATTTGCTCTCTGGAAGTGATTCCGAGATCTTTAGTGGAAGTTTCTCTAGTCAAAATGTTACCACCGAGATGGTAGAAATAAGCTGATGGCGAATGGGATCGAGAAAATGACACAGTCTGGCACTTTTCGCCACTAAAGGGCAGACGGTTAACGAAAGCCCATTTCCACTCTAAATCACTTTGTAGAGAGAAGGAGTCCACAACAGATCGAATGCATTTATATAATTTTAAATCATTTGCGTACAGAAGAAAACTTGAATTTGTAATTACCGTATTAATGTCATTAATAAAAACACAAAAAGCAGAGGGCTCAGATTGGATCCTTGAAGAACCCCCGAAGGGATAAAATATTCTTTCGACAATCGGCTACCATAGGTTACAAACTGTCTAATAAAGTGATTCCGAGATCTTTAGTGGAAGTTTCTCTAATCAAAATAATAAATAATATCCCTCTAGCATAAATTTATATCTATAAAAAATAGAAATATGCTTTTCTCGTATGTAAATATCATATAAGACGTAAAAACTATACTTACGTCTTCAAAAACAGTATAAAATCCAGTGTCTGTTAAAGCTTCTTCCAGAACGCATTTATCTGAAAAACAATCAAATACAAATTTTAAATCAAGGTAATTTACAAATAAATATTTAAAAAAATGTTCCATTAATCAATTGAATATCAATGCAAAATTTTGAGAACGACTGGTCTTCATTAATCTTGTTACTATGTGTGCTCAGACAATTCCCAATTCATATTTTAAATTTTTTAAATATTTTAAATTTTAAAGATTAATCTTTATATGTATAAGTTAACCAAGATCCCTCACGCCACACCTTTTCACCTAGTTATCGAAGCGCGCCTTGAAACTTTTGTTTGCCTTTAAAGTACAATTTCGCCAATACACCAACACCCTCCAACAAAGTATCTGACAGTTTTGTTATTGACTTTTCCTTGTACGTTATTCTTCTTCTATCATGTTCGGCACTTGACGTGCACCATCACCCTGCGACCTGAATCGTCGTATGGCGTGCGTGGCCATCACGCAACTGCACCCAGATGCTTATTTTCGCTTAGATTGCCTCCAAAATTGGATATTGCAATCAAGATCTATCGAAGGAGATCCCACCGGAGGGTTTGCTAATTAAAACTGTGCTATCGATCTTGCCAAACCGGCTGTAATAAATTAGTTCGCCGCGACCTACTCGCGAATTCGGCCTACCCTTATCCCATTCGTCAGGTTGACATAGATAAAGGCTAATTGCTTAGGTGCACGAGACTTTTAGAACTCTATAGGAGTCAAAATACTAAAATAAAAGACATAATCCTTAAGGTGTAGAGCTGATAATCGATTCTGATACAATTACAATACCTGTCGCAAATACAAATGGATGCAAGATAAACTACCCGAACACATTATTAATAATAAAATTACTACTACGTTAGCAATAAAAATTAAAATCCTTTCACTGATTGTTATAAATTAGTAACAAACTTGTAACCTGCCTATCATTACTTTCTAACCACGTTCATTGTAAACCGAGTACAGACCCTACGCTTCTTTCTAGTTATCGACATACAAGCATTATATAAATATATAAATACATTTAAGTCATACATAAATTTGCCTTACCACATTAATAACGACTAAAAGATCATGTTAATCTCCTCAACGTGTAAGATCTAACCAGATGACTGAACAGAACCAAACCACACGAATCATAATTATGTTAGGTCAAATGACAAAGAAAACAAGTCATGTAATAACCAGATAACATAAGTTCCTTGTTATGGAAACTCATTACTGGATCAACAAGTTTGTACCCTATATTTTAAACTTAACCACTGACTGTACGAACCCAGTGCATCATTACCAACTAACTGTATGAACACGTGTAAAGTTTAAATGCCATATATAAGTCCATGACACAAAATGCACTTACATTAACTTTCTATGTTAAGTCACCTTGATACATTGTATGTTGTTTTATCGTTGTGAAATATAAAACAGAGAACACTATTCGAAAGTTTTCTTATTCCCATTAGTGAACCGATTCTAAGTGGTACATTATATTTTTAATAGACATGTATATTTATGATCAAAATAACAATAAAAATAGTTGATGTTTAGTTAAGAGACATAATTAAAATACAGGAAGGTCTAAAATAACAATAACTTCATTCGACATTTTAATATATTTTTTATTTTAATAGACAGTTTGTAAACTGTGGTGGCCGATTGTTGAAAGAATATTTTACCCCTTCGGGGGTTCCTCAAGGATCCAGTCTGGGCCCTCTGCTTTTTTTGTTATTTATAAATGAACAAATTCAAGTTTTTTTCTGTACGCAGATGATTTAAAATTATATAAATGCATTCGATCTGTTGTGGACTCCTTCACTCTACAAAGTGATTTAGACTCTTTATGGAGATGGGCTTCTGTCTGCTTTTTAGTGTCGGAAAGTGTCATACTGTGTCATTTTCTCGATCCCATTCGCCATCAGCTTATTTCTACCATCTCGGTGGTAACATTTTTACTAGAAAAACTTCCACTAAAGATCTCGGAATCACTTTCGAGAGCAAATGGAGGTTCTCTCTACACATACACGACGTCTGTGATAAATCTTCCAAGATGCTCGGCTTTGTTATGAGGAATGCCTTTCACTTTGACGATCCGTCAGTTATTCGCATCCTCTATGACACCTTAGTTCGTAGCATTCTTGAATCGGGATCTATAATTTGGAATCCCCGAATAGCCAGATATTTCCTTTTAGTGAAAAAAATTCAAAAAAGGTATTTAAGATACCTTTACCAAAGGACATTTGGTTATTATCCGTACATATATCCCAGCGCTTTTCTTTTAGGAGCGTTGGGATACGATTCGCTTAGCTCTCGCAGAAAGTTATATGTCGCTAAGCATTTTTTCAAATTACTAAAAGGTGCTGTCGACAATCCAGCTATTCTCGAGGAATTCCAGTTTTGGGTTCCAGAACATTTTCGAGAATCACGATCGCGTCCTCTTTTGATGGCCGTTAGGGCTCGGACGTCCGCACTTGCCGACTCACCTATAGCTGTGGCCATCCGGCTCCTTAATACGCTGGCATTACATATTGACATGTTAGCTACGAGGAGCTGATCCAGTTTGTATCATTTAATTTTGATATTTTATAATTTTTTGTTATGTTTATTATTTTTAAGTGTTGTTCTATTTATGTATATAAACGTTTTTTGTTTTATAAATTTGAAATTTGTTTTCGACCATCGTTGCGCATTGGGGTAACCTGTTAGGCCACGATGGTTTTAATTTAATCTAAAAAAATAAAATAAATAAATTTAAAAACAGGTTAGTTTTAACTGCTGTTATTGATAAACTCCTATTTATTTTTAAATTAAAAAATATATTTAATGATTCATAGAATCAATGATAAAACACAGTTTTAATACACTTCTGCTCTTATTTTATTTGCAATACAATAAGCTTTTAATGTTTCATTAAATACCACCTTTCCGTGTTATGTTAATGCTACATAATAAATACAAATATTAGAAGAAAATAATCATGTAAATTCTACACTAATTATTATTTTGATTCAAATGAAATGGTAATCATTCTAAAAATGCAATTTTATTTATATTATATAATAATACTAAGCATTAATAATTTTATAAAATACAACAATATTATTCTCACGCGTCATAATCAATATTTTATAAATTCTGTTTTTTTTTTATTGCATTGCTAATATTTTTATATAAGTGTATGATTGTAATATATCATATATATTGGTTCATTCAACGGATACGATACAAGTTTAATAGCATTGTATATCCTATATTTTTATAATCACTTAGATCGTAAATCAAAATTCATTATAAAGGAACAGCAACGTTAACCTCAAAAACCATACTACCTCATTGTTCATAATACTGCACCACGGCCACAATAGACCACTCGACATTATCCTTTATTTTTACACATACAATCGCGATATCGCCATTCTGTCGTTGTATGAATGAATATAAAGAGACAGTGGTCTTAAATATTAAGTGATATTACCATATTCTTTCGAAACTATGCAAAACAGACGGGAAAACCGTAAAAAGTGTATTGATGATTCGCGAATCGAATAACTCGCGATTTTTATTGAACAGCATAAATTTTTATGTATAATTTTGGCAAGAAATACATGAGTCGATTTATCGATTGGAGTTCTGACCTAACATTTTTATAGCCCACCTTCAAAAGCTTAACTAAAATATTGCAGAGCCCAAATTACGTAAGTAAGATATTGTGCTATTAAATTAACTGGTACGAAAATTTTAAAAATTGGGTATTATAATGTTAAAAGGAACAGTAAATTTAGACATGTTCTAATAGTTAATGAAATAACTAAAAATATTATATGGACGATTAAATAATATTTAAGTTGTTTAACGATTTAAATAAGAAGGATAATATCAAATATCTATCCTAATTTTTGATATAGTGTTAAGTAAAAATCTTAAATTTATAATTCATTAATTTTTTTTTTTTTGCAGTTATGTATATAAATATTTTGTGTACTTAAAAGCACAGGTTTTTTGCTATAATCAAATATATATATTATAATTAATTTGTGTTATTAATTATTAATTACTATCACATGTAGTGTTATTAAATACCCACTCGAAGCTTAGCGTATAAGGGTTAGCATTAGTCGTGTATATGCATGGTTTATTTTCGCAATAAATCTGAATTATAGCTCGATTAAAACTCACTGAAAATTTTTTCAAATCATGCAAACTATTGCAATATTTCTCAAAAAGAAAAACTACACTACATCGTTCATGTTACAAAACAACGTTTACACATGTATTTTGATAAGATAATACGTTTGACCCAAAAGTAGACGCCAACATTCGTGTCTGATACTATTTGCTCCAAGTTTTGTGCATTGTCGGCGGATATTTATCGTGACATGGTTCGAAAAAATCAAAAATGACTCTAAAACTAGAAGACCCTTCAAGATAAAATATGGGGTCGTTTCGTATCAATGAAAGCGGACCTGTAGAGTCCTTACGGCTTTAAAGGAAAACTTTCCTCAAACCGCTTATGTTATTGAAGACATTATTCATATTTATTTATTTCTTAAATATTTGTGCAGAGAGAAAAAAAATCTAATAAAATCCTTACATTTTGTGTTCCTTACATGTACGGTATCAGAATGACAACAAATATTGCCATACAAATTGTGCAATTGCTATGCGAAATATAGATAACATGATCAAGTTGAAATCTTGGAGATTTTGGATGCCAGTTAGACTGGGGTAAATAAATTGGTAGAAGTGAAAAGGGTCGCTTTTCTCTGTGTTTTAAGAATCGTTTTAGTCAATTTTACGTAGTTTTCTTGATGCAAACTTGATAGTTCTGTGATAAAAGTGATGAATTATGTCACTTTTCATTAAGTCATTAAACTGTATTACAGTATTTTAATACTTGAATATGACTATATTGCTGTTTTTCTTTCCAAATCAAACATATTGCATATTATAAGTCTTGCTAAAAATGAAATTGACGCAGTTATTTTAAACACAAAAATAGAGCGTCATAAAATATAAATTTAAACTCGGTTCCATCTTTACTAACTATTATAACTTGACAGTTTTAAAAACTGAGTTTGAAAAACCAGTTTCTTTAACTAAATTTACATAATTTGTAAACCGTTTTTCAATGTTAGAATTATTATTCGAAAGTTACATTAAACGGTTAATATTTTGATTTAAAACCGCCTTAGTAACAAATAAAATGAGATGAAATATTTTAATAGTCAGTATACATATACATACCAGGGGTGGGCGGTGATATACTTTTCCTCTCGCTCGCTCGCGTGCTAAGTGACGAGAGTGAGTGAGAGGTAAGAGCATGCGGCCCGCATGCCCTTAAAAGTACAAAATATATTTTGGTTTGTTTTGAAAATATTTTCGTTTGTTGTGCATTTGTCTTCAATACACTTCTTAAGTAAGGATCAGGTATAATGAGTCCCGTTAGATCAGAATCTCTTTAATATTTATGATATTGCATTTTGTTTGTGGTCAATGTCAAAACAATGTAGCAGATGTGTAACAACCACACACAGATGACCACGTTTGAAAGGGTCTTTGTCTCAAAACTTACGTAAATTTATGTGACCAAAATGATAATTTATCAACAAAGGATGGGATCACACACAAAAGCCCTCGTTATGACCAGAAAATCACATAAATAACACGATTTCTGTTCTTAGAGAGAATATTTCTTTGTTGCGAAACGGTCACAGATATAATAAATCACTGGAACACAAGATTTCCGTTGCTATGCAATACGACCTTGGACAATGCCCATCAAGCGAATGTCCCTCTTTAAAGACGTATACCTATTTTGTCATTCTAAGAAGCGACTACATGATGATCGTTGCATAATTGTGACTAGTCATCAAGCTTTGCAGCCCTAGATATTTAACCCTGGACTCCGATAAGGAGAGGGCAGTCACCAGCAGCGAATCGAAGAAACCAGCAGACGCCCGGCGCATCACAGCCCGAAAGGAACTTCTCCATATGAGCATCACCGTAGCAGAGAAGGATCAACTTCCACTCTGAGGACCTCCCACGGACATCATCCATGCGCTAGCTTCTCCACCACCGCTTGAAGAAAACATCTCGCCATTTATCGTCTGTCGCAATTGAAATATAATGTAATAAAACTCTCAAATAAACGTCTCACTGTCTACGAAGCCACACCCCTGGGGTTTAAAAACATTAAAGATGTTATGGGGTGGAAAAATCTTAGATGTATGTCGAATGCCATTTTAGCCAATTGTGCAACAATTACTTCTTCTAAGCAGCTTTAAAGATATTATTTTTTCCTATGAATTACTGCTCTAAAATATTAACTTTAATTCACTAAACATAAAATAAAAATGTAAATGCTTAATATACTACTAAATATTAAGTGGCGTTTACTTGTAGCTTTTAATAATCTTATTTCTTATTTAACAATATATTTCATAAATTTATTTTAGGCTGAGCAAATTTTATTTTATATATTGAATAAATGGCATTAATTAAACTATTTCTGTTAATTTTCAGACCGCAATGAATGCAATTTAATCTAAAGCTGCAATCATTGCAATAAAATATTGAGCTATAAAGGATCGTCTACAAGCAATCTCCATAATCATCTCATAAAAGTTCATAAAATAATATCCGATAAGACTGACAAACAAGAAACACATAAAAAGAGCAGCTTAGAAGGAATTGTAGCAAAACTTGCTGCATTAAATGGAATATTAATTAACAGCGAGCTCCTTTATACGAGAATAAATACAACAACGAGGATATTCATTACCAAAAAACAAATTTCAGGTAATGGAGCTCATTTACAAATTTTATTACAACGGTAAACGGGAAACAATAAATGAATTGGATGGGAAGAAATTCTTTATATCATTAGCCGAATGGACTAGCAAAAAATCGAAGGGATTTAAATAATAACGTACACCACAATGCGGAAGATTTTAATTTAGATCTACTATATTTTCAAGTTATCTGAAAATACATTATCTAGAATATCAATAACTTTGTATACAAATAGATTCTGACAGTCAGAGCGTTACTCGTAAAGGAGCCATAGGGGAATCGATTAATAAGTTTATTCAAGAACCTTGAGAAAAAACTTCTAATTCGAAAACACTGAGCGCCGAATTTTTCACAAACAAAAGGGCATAAAATTTGGATCTTTTATTTGATGCTCTGAAAAGTATTCAACCCACTTCATTACCCAACGAGAAAGTTTTTTTCCATTTGGAGAAATTTTATAACGAAACTTAGGACATCCCTCATGATCAATCAATGGACGTTTTGAGTTTTTAAAGTCATATTTCATTAAGTGTAACACAAAATAAAAATTAAAAAAATACTTTTAGTAAATTTATTTTTTTTATTTTATGGTTTTTAATAAATCTAATATAAAATTAAATCAAATAAGTTTTATTTTACTATTATATTTTTTTTTAACTATCCTTGTTCCTTTTAACCCTTCCTGGGCGAAAAGGGGGCCAAAAAGTACCCAAAGAATTTGTTTTTCACTGTAACTTTTTAATTACTACCTTTAATAGACCCACATTTTATGTAATCCTGTAATTAAGGATTATACATAGGTAAAATTTGTTTCGAGTCAATTTCGAAATCGTAAAACGGTTTAACCCATCCCGTACGAAAGGTAGAAAAATCGCGAGCGTTCCGAACCGGGGTCCTTTTTGTCCCCCAGACTATTCTCGAAATTATGATACTTTTTCAACAGAAAATTGTTTACCTAATCATCTAACACGTGTTTCCATGCATATTTACTTTCATAAAACGAATAAAATATCTTTTTATTAACATTTTTTGCAAATTATAGTCATATTTTTCGGCGACATTTCTGGCCAAAGAACGATCGGCGATTGAGGGGCGTCTACAGCGTTTACTTGTCGATGCATGTTGCAGCGTTTCTCATACACTGACTAATAAAATTATTATTATTTAATTATTTTTAAATCGATTAAATTTTTAACAAATTAAATCAATTAAAAAATTAGTAAAACATTATATTATTTATATATAACTTATTATTGTTAAAAATAATAATTGCACAAGAAATAAAAATAATTCACATTTTTTTTAAATAATTTATTTATAATATAAAATACAAAATAACAAAAATAATATATTTATATTTAGGATAATAATATAAATATTTCATTTATTCTACGCTTGAATCTTGTAAACAATTTGGACATGACAATATTTTCAACTGGTGTTTGTGAACTGTACATATCGCTTTTTCTTGCAGGTGGTGCAAAAAATCGAGTCTTTCTGTCCTAATTTCTAGGGCAAAAGCTGCACCTATTTCTCCTAAACTGTTCAGTATTGTCAGTGGAGTAACAGTTTCAACGTTAGTTGCTTGATCATAAAGTGTGAAACCATATTGAATATGTTTATGAAACGATATCCCACTATTTTTTGAAAATGTATGTTCTCCTTGGCAAGTTCCATGGCTAACTCTGTTGACAACAGTGTGACCGATTGTTTTTTTTTTCGGAACATATGAAACCAATGTGATGTCAACGGTAAAGTCAAAACGACTAAATAATTCCTCTCGCTAGCGTGAACGCAAAAATTCTTGCGGTATTTCACGCTTAGTTTTTCTAATTGTTCCTGTTAATGTTGTCTTCCAAAAGTCTTTGAGCAAGGGGCACTGACGAAAATAAGTTGTCAGTAATGACACCACGTCCAGTTCCAATATAAGGACTAATTAGATCAGTCACTACCCTTTCACCTTGGTTTCTCTCTCGTACTTGCTGCTTTCCCATGTATGGTTGTATATTTAAAATATACGACGACTCTACATCAGCAGCAACCCATATTTTTATTCCATATCTGCCGGGCTTACTTTTGATAAAAGCGCGAAATTTATCTTGCGATTGTTGAAATCGTAATTGTCTGGTGTTTCTGTCATCAAAGCGAATTTTACTGTATAAATATACGAATGTGTTCCTTGAAATGACCGTAGAAAAAAATAATTACTTAAAAAGCTGGTTAGATGTCCATATTTTCTTTAGTGGTAGTCTACGGCCATTGCATCTTCTAGAAACTATCAATACGCTGATGAATGCTTCTATTTCCGGTTGGTTGGTGTGGTCTTGATTGTCATTTCTAGAGACCCGATTATTCTCCACTACTACTTATTTCTTGAATCATCGCTGCAGTCATGAAGAGAGCAAAGGTTTCCTTTATTGTAGTCACATTGCTAGCCTCTGTTCCAAGTCCTGAAGAAGATGTTACGATATTCTGGATTCGCGTTCTGGAATTGTATCGTGGAGTTGAATGCCATTCTAGACCAGATCTTGACATGAACGTGGTGTCTTCTGGTGTAAATTCATCATCTTCGGTTTCTTCATCTTTTGATGAAGAATCATCAGCTTCGTTATCGATTACATCATTTACGTCGGTGGCATCTGAATCCAACTCTTCAAAGTCGATATTACTGTCAAAAGATTCATCGACATTGACATCATCTTCACATTCGTCTAAAAGTCTTTCTGTATCTTGTCTGGACGACATATCCCAGTATTTTATCACAATTTATACCGCAAAAAAATCACCAAATACGTATAATACAATATACAGAAAATAACAAAGTGTATAATAATACTTCCTACATGAAATAAAAGGTATAGGATGATGGAATTACAAAAATAAAAATAATAAATCAGCTTTGCAAACAACGAAACACGGCAAAAGATAGGGAAACATTGATTTGCCAGCACGTGGCTTTCTCCAGACAATGATTCTTCTGAGAAGGTGATAGTATACCAACAGCATATAGCTTTCTCGTTCTAACTCATTATGGAAACCGACCGTCGACACATTCATAACTTTCGAGTGCGAATGAGCCCAAATGTTATCCTCTATACCTGCCCTTCTTGGAATTGCAAAACTGACGGTCACTCACAAATAATAGATATTTTACCGCAAATTTATATTTTAATAATAATAATGCATATTTATTTCAGTATTTTTCTATCACAGATCACTTTTTCTTTTCCAATTTCATATACATAGTCTAGATTGGCATAGGAGGTCAAAATATTTTTTCCATAAATATAATACACACAAATGTTCAACTAACACAAATTAAAACTCCCATAAACTATGCACATGCATAGTAAATAATATAAAAAAAATCAAGAGGTGAGATCGAATTATATCTGTAGAATGAAATTATGTTTAGAATCATTAGGATTTAATTAAAAAATCATTAATTTTGCAATTACCTTATTTTTTAATTGATATGATGAGAGGTTATATTAATTATTATTGTATAGTAGATATTATACTTTTCAAGAAGAGGAAGAAAAGTTTGTTAACTATCTTTATTTACTATCTGATTTTATTATTTTGATTCTACGCTAGATAACAATAATACTTTTATTGTATCAATATCATCATAACTTACGTATGACAGATTTATACAGCACGAAACATAAAAACTGTGTGTCATAAAAACATTGTTTGCTTGACATGTCTTTCATGCATTTCGGCAAGATTTGATTATTTATCATCGCTTCAATTTTTGCAATAAAACCATGGATATGTACGACCGATAAATTCCAGCCATCAACTTTTATTATGTTTGCCTTCAATAAAAACCTAACAATCCAACCAAATTATTATGTGTGCCGGTACAGAAAATGCACTGCTAAACATACATTAATTTAGCATGAAAAAATATTGGATCGTTCATAATTTGCTTTGAAATAGTATTATATGATTTAACTTGTCTAAGAGAATCGTCAATATTTTTTTATACAATATGAAAAACTTTTAATCATTCTATAGTCTTTAAAAAATAACCCACCCTATTTTTACGAATAAGTTTGCATTTACAATGTAATTAAATATTTATTCATTTCTAAAAATTTATGACCATGGCAGTTACATCACTGCCAAAATACCAAATTGTAAACTCTAATCGCGATAAACCCGGCATTTAAATAATATAAATTAAATAATAAACACAGGCGATAAATTGAAATTTCTTATCAGCATATCAAATTGTCAAACAGAAGCGTAAAATTTAAGTCGAAGTTTACAAATGCCGTTAAAACCGTAAAATAAGAAGTTGTCAAACAGCAATTTACAAAACTGAGATGGATGATTCCAGTCACGCCACATAACGCCTCGGCTCTCCTTTATAACCGTCTTTTTTTATCGTGAATCCTGTCTTTGTGAAATTCGTATCCTGACAGGCACACGTTATCTGAGCATTATTTTTTTTTTGAAAAATATATAAGTCAGTAAATAGGCTATACTTAGTTCGATTTTGCGGTTTTCAACACGCAAACAATCCGCATGTGCATAGTTTATGGGAGCTTTGAATTGTTTCAGTTGAACAATATACTCGTGTGTACTATATTTATAGAGAACCATAATAAAATTAAAACTCTTTAGCCAATCTAATGCATATAAATCAGAAAATAAAATGTGACCTGCAATGTTATTTGGAAGATAGCAAAAATCTGAAAAGAATATGCATAATATTATTAATAAACGCATTCTAAATTAGACGTCTGTTCACTCGAGTCATTGAGCTTTCATAAAAATGTAAATATAACCGAACCTTAAAAGTGATGGATTTCAGGCAATTTTAAAATTCAATGTTACTGTTTGTTAAGCTCTAGTTAGAAGCAATTACAGACAAAAAATTCAGTTCTATCTAGTATCCCAATGCCTTTTTGCTAGAAGCGTTTGTGTACAAAACATTGGATTCTCGCCGTAGCATCTACTCAATGAAGCACTTTTTATAGTTGCTTAGAGATGATGTTGACAATCCATTAATGTTAAGCTAGATTTAGAGTGCCTTAGAGAATCGTGATCGCGTCCCTTATTCTTTTCCATCGTGGCCAAGACACCAGCGCTTGAAAACGCTTTTCTTTCACTTTTGTTCACAACACCATTTAAAAACACAACGAGCTTTTATTGAAAAGCTCGTTGAGAAGCTAGATGTTTTCAGATTGTGTTTTTATATTTCAGTTGTGTACCATAATTATTTTATTTGATTATAAATATATTTAATGGTATAATTGACGTATTAAAAAATCTGTCAAGTTATATTGATCAGATTTTTAATAAATATAAAAATAAAATAGTATTCCAACTTTTCATCCTGGTTAACTTTACTGCTTGCACTACACTCTCTGGAAGTTGTCCGAACCTAAGTTCAACTGAAGTCAGCCGAGGTGACCGACTTCCGAGTAGCGGCCACACTGCCACAAATTTCATGCGGCCGTGAATGACGTCCGTACGACGGCTGCTGTCATGTACAGCTGGCACATTTGCGCGCGATCCAAAAATGTGCCAAATAATCGCAATTTTTAAACCGTCATATTATTAAAATTACGCTACTAATAAATATAAAAGTTTGTGTGAGCACTCACCAATACAATAATAGTGAAAACTTTTCGGTCGTAAATATTAAATTTATGCAAAATCTTTGTCGGCTTTTGCAAAATGCCATAAGGCATAAAAATGCTACTTCAGAATACGAACACCACATCTGTGACTATCCTACAATTTGTCGCCATCGATTCTAAATAAGAATTCGTTACGGTGTGACATTTATATAAACCGATCTAGGGCAATACATAAGGATATTCGAAACAATTTTTTTTTTAAAATCAAGTACCACTAATTATTTAATTTTATATGAAAAAAAATATAATAACAATATCTGTTAGAAGAATATACTATCAAAAATATAATTAATCCCTTTTCGTGCCCTAAAATATTCAAAGATGTCAGTAAGAGTCTGTTGAAGTTCCCGATAAGCATGTGGTATTATAACTTGACCACGTGACCACGATGCAGCGCTCGACATGCGTGTTGACCATAGGACGCCTACGCGCATGCTGAAATTGAACCGAGCTATTCGTTCTATCGCAGTTTGCGAAAAACCATATCATTATTACTCTCACGAGAGAACAAAGGGGTAAGTATCTCACCGCTCGCGCTCGAAAGAGCAGCTCCGACTTTGATTCCTTTGACTTCGGTACGTTTGCCGACAATGTTCGGAAGCGCTGGAAGCTGGCCAAGTCGACTGAATTACCCCCACTTTACCTCTTGTTCTCGGTAACCTCGGACAGCTTCCGAGAGATTTTAAAGCGGTCAAAACCGAAGTACCCCGCTACATTCTCCGTCCTTGGCCAACCTTGACCAACTTCCAGAGAGTGTAATGCAGGCATACTACTCGGATCTATGGCACATACACATAAAAAAAATGCACAAAGCTTGTGAATTCAATGTGTATACCACACATTGATAAAATTTAGTCATGAAAACCCGGGTGAATATCCAGTTAATCAATTTTAAAGTCTTAATCGACACAGATTATTTAGTTTCTACAAATTAAAATTTAGTTTACTGTACTATTTTATACTTCATAAAATGTTTATCTTAGGGTACAAAAGCAATGACTAACTTTAATAATTTTATTGAAGACGAAAGAACTTATTTTGAACATAATTAAATAACAAACCTCGAGTTTGCTTGAGAACCACAGCACGAAAGGAAAAGTGCCGACTCAATCGCACAGATAACCATACCGTTACGCATTATCGATACGCTTCCAAAGATTACACGTATTTTAAAATTGTCCCGAGTCACGTGACGAAAAGTTTCCTTTAACTTCCTGGCTTCAATTTGGAAATTAGGGTACCGGGTTACCCCACTATGGCGTTCGATACACGATGATTTATTTACATATTCGCTGATAACCATCGCAAAAATTAATATTTTTATTTTGTATATCAACGGCAACGGATGACGCTATAGCTCGTACATAAATGGGCCACTTGTACTAGGGGTGAAAACCTCCCCCAACTCTTTGGAAGTTCATTTTTATAACAGTCGTTAATATTTTTATACCCCCTTTAAATGTCGCGTTTTATACGCGTAAAATAAATAGTGTTACATAAATATGCGTAACTAACTTCGTGACCGTTGAAAAAATTTTTCCACAAACGATTTGTTTCTGGAAAATCGAATCCTTACTGCGGTTATTTAACCCTGAATTGATCTTCAGAATTTCTTTTTAAGTGCTTATGTATAAAATATTAAAATTAATTACATTTTCTAAAAGCTTATTAAGAAATATTGATTTGCCCATTTAAAACTTTCTAGGATAAAGTATATCCACTAATATCACTATTTATGGCGTACTATCATGCAAAACATATTAATATACCATACTAAATATAGCAAATTTTTGGATTTATGAATCAAAGTTAATGATAATAATAATAATATTGATATATATTACAGTGCGTGTGTGATATAATTATAATTTAAAAACGCAGATACCTTAAAATATGGAATATTAAAATTAGTATTAGTATATAAATACAATATAGAAAAAAAAACATAACATGCGCTACAACAATTTTTATCTGAATCAAAAAATATGTATTTATTATTTCTTTAATCCTCAAAACATTTATAAAATGTTTTGGTAATTTGAGCTAATTGTTTGCTTTTGTTTTAATCTCCTTTATGGTCCTAAAACGCATATGATCATAAATGCGATTACTGCAACATCACGACGTTGTCGTATTTGAGCAAAACTTAACAAATTAGTAATGAAATTTAAGTCGGTAAAAAATAAGAGTTGCTTTCCCATAATTCTAGTGTCTAATCGTTCACATAAGATTGCTTCATAAAAACTGCGTTAAACTACAAAGACTCCTGGAATAATAAGAATTCGTAATAGACCGTTATAATCGAAGCAAACTTTTATAAGAACCTTGCCGTTTGATCGAACTTGACGTGGTTTTTGCCATTGGATTAGCAAAGCGCTTCTATGGAGACAATTGGATCTTTGTATTGGCAAAATAAGTGGTTATTCACCTATTATGCCTTATTGAAGCAATCTTAAGTCGTCAGTGATTTAAATTAAATTAAGCTGTTACTCGTTTATTGCTAAATATGTCAGATAAATTTGTTTTGCATGGACCGTATGAGATATTAATCTCACTAATATCGATTTTAAGACTAAACTACTAAATAAACTACGCGTTTAATATGGCTGATAATTAACATGCACATACGTGAGAATACAAATAGCATATGTAAAAATACAAATTGTATGTGAATTAGTATTTCTGGATTTAAATATCCCAGTGGAGATAACGTTTTATTTTTTGTTATACAGTAGCGTTCAAAAAAAAAACAATTTAAATTTCTCTGTATATTTTTGCCTAAATTGATGATAAAAAAACATTAGTTTTGGAAACATATTATGAAGTTGCTGTGCAAATATCTGCCCATGAGTTTTACCATTAAGGATATAAAAAAAAATTCAATGCAGTTGTCTACCTGATTTAAAATTAGATGTGAAAAAGTTTTTTTTTACATTCTTTCTCAACCTTAAGATTTTATTTTTCAGTCATTAACATCAATTATATATTTATAGCTTATATTCAATCGCTCTATTTTCCTTAATAAGAGTTTCGTATATAATTTATATATTCCTGCCAAAATATATTCTCATATAACATCGTTCTTTTAATGATATTTTTACGACAATAATAAAATCTGGAATTTTTAAATATTATTTTTTATTTTCAGCTTTTTAAATATTTTTTGTCCTATAATGGATGATTTATATTGATTTATTTTTATAAATATAAAAAAATATTATAGCTACTATGATGGTGATTCGCAAAGATACTACTACGACTCTCTGATTTTTAAAAATAGCAGTAGATGTAAGAGCAATCTTATGCCTGCACTACACTCTCTGGAAGTTGGCCAAGGTTAGCCAAGGACGGAGAATATAGTAGGTTACTTCGGGGTTACTTTGGTCGAGTTTGGTTCTGCCCGCTCTAAAATCTCTTGGAAGTTGTCCGAGGTTACCGAGAACGAGAGGTAAAGTGGGGTAATACAGTCGACTTGGCCAGCTTCGAGCGCTTCTGAACATTGTCGGCAAACGGACCGAAGTCGGAGCTGCTCTTTCGAGCGCAAGCGGTGAGATACTTCCCCTTATGCTTTGTCGCGTGCTATGTGACGAGAGTGAGAGAGATAATGATATGGTTTTTCGCAAACTGAGATAAAACGAGTAACTCGGTTCAATTTCAGTATGCGCGTATGTGTTCTATGGTCAACACGCATGTCGAGCGCTGCATCATAGTCACGTGGTCAAGTTATATTACCACATGCTTATCGGGGACTTCAACAGACTCTTACTGACATCTTTGAATATTTTAGGGCACCAAAAGGGATTATTTATAATGTTGATAGTATATTCTTCTAAGCGATATCGTTATTATATTTTTTTCCTATAAAATTAAATAATTAAAAAATAATTAGTGATACTTGATTTTGTTAAAAAAATCGTTTCGAATATCCTTATGTATTTTCCTAGATCGGTTTATATAAATGTCACACCATAACGAATTCTTATTTAGAATCGATGGCGACAAATTCTAGGATAGTCACAGATTTGATATTTGTATTCTGAAGTATCATTTTTATGCCTTATGGCATTTTGCAAAAGCCGACAAATATTTTGCGTAAATTGAATATTTACGACCGAAAAGTTTTCACTGATATTGTATTAGTAAGTGCCCACACAAACTTTTATAATTATCAGTAGCGTAATTTTAATTACATGACAATTTAAAAATTGCGATTATTTGGCACATTTTTCGATCGCGCGCAAATATACCGGCTGTACGTGACAGCAGCCGCCGTCCGGACGGCATATGAAATTTGCGACAGTGTGGTCGCTTACTCGAAGTCGTAGGTCTCAGCCGACTTCAGTTGTAACTACGGTTCGGACAACTTCCAGAGAGTGTAGTTCGGGCATTAGGATTAGTACTTTACTTTCATATAATTTATTTTAAATAGAAATTAGCATTACTATGAAAATTAATAAATATTTTTAAAATCAAAACAGGATTTTTACAAAATTTAAAAAAAAAATCTTTTAAGAAGCCTCAATCAAAAAATTCTGTGTCAGAATCTCTAATAAATTGTAATAAAAACTTTATATAATATTCGTACTACATAATATTACAAATAAATGTAGGAAAGATAGAGAATATAAATAAAATTATAAATACTTTTAAATGAAAAAATAATAGTTTTCATATAGATTATATTATAATATAAAAAATATTAGTCACCTTTCCAAGCAAACGAAATAATTATGTTTTATTTTCTTTTAATGAATTTAATAGCCCAATATTAAACTTTGGGTAATGAAATTTATAATGCCATAAAATTGTATAATTAGGGGAAAACGATTGTATATAAATGCATTCACAATAACTAACTAATAGAAACTAAAAAAAAAAATGAAAACCGACTAGTTGTAAACTATTTTTAGTGACGAGTATCGTACCCATTCTAAAATCAATGGAGAATATATTATATAAAAGTAATATAAATCAATCAAAAGTTTTCAATTTTAATGGAAAAGCAAAATATAATATTTACTACGCATAATTAAATATATATGTATATATATATATACTTTATTAATTTAGTTATAAATATGAATGTTAATACACAGAAATATTTTTGTGTTTTATAAAATAACACCTAATCGATTATGACAAGTTAAAATATCATACACACCAGCATGATTCATAACCCTGAATAGTCAATATATGTAATATTCATTAAAGGGCGATATTGAACAAAATCGTTTACATAGCATCAGTTTAAAAATCAGTTACAGTATACACTGTCGTAAGTTTGTTGCATTGACTTGTGACGATATAGACAATCAAGCATATGCCATCTACACTGATTTTGTAAAAGCTTTTGATTAAGTTTGTCATACTTTAATATTTAAAAATTAGATAAGTTTGTGTTTACCCACAAAATGATTATTTGTTTCAAAAATACTTTTCAATTCGCTTCTAATATGTTCAATATAAGCAACACAAGTCGTTGTATTGTACATTGCCATATCAAGAATTTCTAGAGGTTTTAAGCTTGGCCAATTTGTGTTTTAAAGCAAAAACGCCACTTAAATTGATTCTAAAATGCATAACAATGTTCTTTATAGCGAAGAAGTGGTAATTGATTTGAGTGTCCTATTTCAATACTACAGATTCCATCAGCGTATAGAAAACATATACAATAAAGCCTCAAAGATATTGGGATTTGTCAATTGAGAAGCTCGATGACACTGTGTACCTTGTATAATCACTTAGTACACAGTACCATTGAACATGTATTTTAACAAAATATCTGCAAAGTACATATATAAGGAATAAATAGGTTTTTAATTAATCTTTTTTTTTTTTTTGTAATATTTTTATTTAATAATACTATAGAATATTATGAAATCGTTTTAAAACATCTGCTACTAGCAGTGCTAACCATCAAGCGATGGACAACAAGCGATCATAAATCACTGACGGTAAATAATAACAGTACACTTAAATGTTGTTTTTTTGTGTACAACCGTCCCCCGATTATGCCGTGTGTATTTTTTGCAAATACTCGCATTTTAATTATTTGTTAAACGGAAAATGTTTGAGGATACCGAAACGAAATTTACATTGTGAAACAATAATTTTGCACTGTTCCTGTCCTTTTTCAATACACCGCTCTCACTACTAGGGATTCTGAAGTCTCGGGTTTTTTCGATTCCCGGGACTCGAGACCCAAATTTTTAAAGTCCCGGGAATTCCCGGGACTCGAGACTTTGATTATTTTTCGTATAATCATGAAAAAAAATTATGTTAAAAAATTAACTTATTATTATTAACTTTAATTAACTTATTATTATTAACTTTAATTAATTTATTATTATTAACTTATATTATTTGTGTTATAGGTACGATAGGTGAAAATTTATTGAAACAATTTAAAAACACTTTATTCGATATTTATTTATATTTAATTTATTACAATTTTCTTAATCGAAATATTTATATCAATATTAAGTTAAAACCTTTACTTTTGTAAGAAAAAATATGTTTTTAAAAACACCAAGGCGTTTAATTTTGGATACTGTTTTAATTGGAGATTGGAATTTTAATTGGAACAAATGTGAAGATTTTTACACAGCAAAATTAGAAAAAATATCAAATATATTTGGTTTAAGACAATGTGTCAAAGAAAATACAAGGACTAATAATAGATCGAGCACATTAATAGATTTAGTATTTACCAACAACAAAAAAATTTATTGTGAAGTAAAATCAACTCCAAGAATAACTGACCATTCAATTGTATATATTTATATAGAAAAACATAATGAACTTAAGTTTAAAAAAACAAAAAAAAATTGATATAATTAAAAAAATTAATTTTAATAAATTAAGATTAGAATTACAAAAATGTGACTGGAATGTAGATAATATGGATGTTAATAGGATATGGAACAAAATTTATAAGAATATAGTAGATTGTAAAACAAAAAGTCAATATAATTTTAAAAAGGAATATCGTTACAACCCAAAACCGTGGTTTAATGATGATGTTAAAAATGCTATAAAGAAAAGAGATGAGTCATACAAAATTTTTCAAATATTAAAAACAGAACAAATAGAATATAAAGTCTTTAATGAAAAATGGAAAACATACACACAATGTAGAAATATGGCAGTCAAAGTATTAAGAATGGCTAAAAAGAAATGGTATGAAAAATTGATAGATGAAATACAAAATGATCCAAATAAGATGTGGAAATCAATAAAACAATTAATTAATCCAACTCAGAAAAACGACATAATAAAAATGGAAATTAATGGAAATATATATCAAGATCCTTATATAATGGCAGAAAAGATGAATACATATTACATTGAGAGCATAGAAGAAATTGTAAATTCAATACCAAGGATTAGTAATTTAGTACAATATAATAATAAAACATTAATTGTAAAATTTAGTAAATTTAAATCAGTATCATTAGATGAAATTCATAACATAATATGTAAATTTAAAAAAGGAACTAGTACTGATGAACTAGATATAAATATAATTAAAGAAACATGGGAAATAATAGGAACTAAATTAAATTATTTAATAAATAAAGCACTCTCATTAGGAGAAATGCCTGAAAATTTAAAGATTGCTACTATTGTACCTATACCTAAAATAAAAAATAGTAAAAAAGTTGAAGAAATGAGACCAATCAACATGCTACCGTGTATAGAAAAAATAATAGAAGAAGTAGTAATCAAACAATTAAAGGAATTTATTACTTCTCAAAACATAATATGTGAACAACAATCGGGATTCAGAGAAAAGCATTCCACTGAAACTGCATTACAAGTAGTGATAAATGATTGGCTGTTGGCTAAGGATACAAACAAAATCATTGGAGCAGTTTTCTTGGATTTCAAGAGAGCCTTCGAAACAATAGACAGAGAAATAATGTTGAAGAAATTGGAGAGTATAGGTATAAGTGATATAGTTTTGAGATGGTTTAATAATTACTTATATAAAAGAAAACAAAAAGTTAAGATAAATAATGTATGTTCTGAAGAGAGGTTAGTGTATTATGGAGTACCACAAGGGTCTAAATTGGGACCATTGTTGTTTGTTTTATATATAAATGATATAGTTAATAACGTAAGAAAATGTAAAGTTCATCTATTTGCGGATGACACATTGATCTATTGCATGGGTGATAACATTGAAGAAGTTGTGAGTAATTTGAATGATGAATTAGGTGTGTTAGAGATATGGTTAAAGAATAATGTACTTAAATTAAATGAGAATAAAACTAAATGTATGTTTATTAATTATAAAAATGTGTTAGATGATAGTACCAAAATAGTAATAAATAACTCTAATATAGAAATAGTGGATAATATAAAATATTTAGGAGTAATTGTTGATACAAAATTAAACTTTAAAGAACATTGTAATTACATATTAAAAAAAATTAGTAGAAAAATAGGTTTATTATCTAGATTAAGAAATATATTAAGTATAAATACAAAAAAATTAATTTACAATAGTATAATATTGCCCCATTTTAATTATTGTGCAACACTTTTAAATATATTGAATAAATTAGATAAACAAATGTTGCAAAAATTACAAAATAGGGCAATGAGAGTAATCTTAAATAAAAATAGATTAACTAATTGTAAAAGTATGATTGATAGATTAGAATGGTTGAATGTTCAAGAAATATTGAGTATGAATGTTTTAGTATTTATATATAAGTTAGAAAATAATATGTTACCACACTATTTTAATAAGTATTTAATAAGAAATAAAGATGTACATAAATATAATACTAGAAATAGAGAAAATTTAAAAATAATTAAGTATAAGAAAACGAGTACGGCTAGGGGAATTATGTACGGAGGTTTTAATTTATATAATAGTCTTCCAAGAGAAATCCGAAACAGCAAAAATATAACGGGTTTTATAAATGGAATAAAAAAACACCTTCGTACATATAGAAATAAAATATTATAATATTAAGTCTTTATTATTGTATATTTTTTCTTTCTGTTATGTATTTTTTATATATTTTTATATATGTTTACTAAATTTGTTAGATGTAAAGATTAGCTATTAAGCTAAATAAATTAATAAAATAAATAAATGATGAATCACATAGCCTGTTCCTGGTTTTTGTGGCAAATATTACAGATGTAGAAAAAACTCTCTCGCTTTCTGTAGATGTTGGATTAATTGTAAGCAATGATTTGAATAAAAGCTCTAGATTCGGAGTTCGCTTGATAGTTGAATCTAATATCTGAAACTTCTTTTTAAAGTTGAATTTTTTATTTCTAGTCGTTGAAATATTTTGGTGGTTCGTGCGACAGAGTTGTGTTGATTTCAAATATTTTTTTTAAAAGGAAATTAACAATAATTTCGGAAGTTAATAAAGTGGCATCTCGACGACTTAGAGCTTCAACTGCTAGTTTTATAGGAGTGAGTACTTCACAAATATTTTCCAATACGTGAATGTTCGATTCATTCCAAATTTGGCCGATGCCAAGATCAATTAATGATTTTCTAATGCAATTTCGTAACTTTCAAAATCTCGAGATCATGGGTAATAAGGAATTCTACCTTGTCTTCATATCGAGACATAAATTAAGCTCGACATCAAATTCGCTCTTTACATATTTTTGTAAAATTGCACTTCGGAAAGTCTCGAGTCCCGGGTTATTAATTTTTAAATTCCCGGGACTCGAGACAGCAAAAAATCTTTGAATTCTCGGGAATAAATTCCCGGGTTGTCTCGACACAGAATCTCTACTCACTACCCACTAAATCTCGCGAAAAAAAAGAATAGCCGGAGAATTTTGTATTTTGAAAATTGTTTGAGATATTTATTTCATATGGAGAAATCAAATATTATATTGAAATTAAAATAAGCGGGTATTTGGTTCTTTTGAAAACCGGCGGGTACCCGGGTACATGGTACATAAAAAGGAGTATTGTACAAATTCCCAATTAGCACAGCTATTTGATATTTTAATCATCAGTAATAACCATAGTATATGTTTGTTTTCATTCAGGTACTCACAGTTGATGGATGCATTGTGTCATAGCCATTATTGTAAAATAGTGTTCTATAAATACATATGTTTTTTATGCATTATTTTTTTATACAGTGTGCATTGGCGTAAAGCTGTTATGACTTGCACATTATACCATTGTGTTTTGTGATTTAAAACTCAATGTTCCCGTTTTATGTATATACTGTTCCGCGTAAATAATACAAAAGCTACTTTGAATTCATTCAAATGCTCAAGACCTTAATCAAACCCTTTGTCGTCGACTCGGTACCAATCGCTCTCAAAACGCGGTCTAAATTGATTGGTTTGAAATTTTAGCGTGAAACTTTACCGACGTTTATAAATAGGCACAACTATGGTGTGAGCTGTGCGTCAGCCGTCTGATACAAAGATATGTCTACTTACATCTAAAAACGTCGTAGATGAGAGAGTAAACTCTGCGCATCTCTTGGTCGTCATCGAAGGACACCGGTAGAGGAGGACTCTCCAGGAGACGAGCAGCTTTCGCCAAGTCTTTGGGACCCCAAGGAGGATCTCTAGAGCCTCTGTTCTTTCCGGGCAGTAAAGCTCTTGCCGCTCTTCTAGCACTAGCTGACATGCCTATGGCTCCTAAGTTAGTCCATGGATCTGAGGCACTGTCTGGTCTGGACCATCGCCTCGCTACGCGTAACTTCTCCAGCGCTGGTGACTCTGTCGGTAGACTGAAAAGAAAAAACCATACTTTATATTTCTTTTTTATAATATTTTTACGTTGCATTATTGTGTATAGTGTCATAATCCTTGTAACATTTCCCTGTGTCACAAAAAGTTTTATTTTTTGGGAAGTACAGGCGGCCCTCGACTTTCGAACGTTCGACTTTCGTACAATTCGCTATCACATTTAAAAAAGAAAACAATTTTTTTAAATTTAATTTTTTTTTAAAAAAAACGTTCTGATAGCGGTGAATCTTTTGCTTCAATCGGACAGGTCTACGATATGTTCAATTTTGCAAAATAAAAATAAAATTAAAGAATACGTTAAAAATTGTGGAAAATAAAGATATATTTCCACAATACTTAATGATTTGTTTCCAAAAAAACACAGCAAAAAAAAACATGGATGAAATGGAAAATCTTTGTCATTGTATATCGATGACTAACATCAAAATGATGTCCCTCTGAGTATTTCAATTATTCAAGCAAAAGCTCTTAGTTTGCACAAAGATTGGAAGGATAGATTAAAAAAATATTTTAACACGGTTTTTCAAGCAAGTAACGGTTGATTTTACAATTTTAAAATGAGGTATTCTTTTCATAATATTAAATTTACTGGAGAATCGGCTGATGCGGATAAAGATGCTGCAAAAGAATTTATTTCCTAATTATCCAAAATTATTGAAGATGTAGAATATTCCTCTAGCCAAATATTTAATGTAGATGAGACAGGTTTATTTTGGAAAACTCTTTAACAATGAAAAATATGAATGAAGCCTTCACGCACCTTGACAAATTTTTAAATATTATAGAAGATTGTGATCCCAATGGAGAACGCATATCTCAAGTGCGTGGGGCGATCAATAAAAACATAGCATGTTATAAAATACTATATGAAGAAAAGGAAAAGAATAGTGCTAACAGCTAACTCTCGATAAATTTTGAAAGGAAACACCCGCAAATTTCACTTAAACGTGTTTCTTAAACGCCTCTTAAACATCTTATATTTACTTGATATATAAATATTTTAAAATACACACAATTTCAATTTTTTTTACTTCCCTCGACTTTCGGACATTCAACATTCGCACACATTTTCAGGAACCAATTATGTGCGAAAGTCGAGGGCCGCCTGTAATTGTTTTTATATTTCAGTTTTTTTATCTCGAGTTTCTTTTTCTTCTTTATTTTAGAGTTTTTCGAGTGTCAGTGATAAATTCATCATGCTTCAGTGTGATGCAGTAGAACTTCATAGACCAAACTAATCCATTTTTTTGCATCAAATAATAGATAGGAAAAAGAAAGCGTCACATTTAATTATATAAAATAATAAGATATATATTTGACACATTTTCGTAATACAAATTTAATTACGATCGTTAGACGCCTGCGCAATTTTTTATACGCATAATCGTTACTAATTTAATCCATATAGTTGGTACACAATACATATTATTTTGGCCGTGTCGCATATTTTTTGCGAGACGCGACACGTAAGCCGAATATTATGCAAATCTAGAGTATTGTGCCTTTTGAAAGACCGGCTCCATAAACGACGCCATTAGCGATGTCTGCGTAATGCTATGGATGTTTCTTGTGAGCTATCGTGATGTATTTGCGTGAGAAGGAAACATAGCGACGGTAACATCGGAACCGACGGCGATAACTAATAAGAATATTCGTGGTTTTCGATAACTTATCATTGTACGGCGGTTCTTATGGACCATTCCCCCAGAAAGTTCTTCTTCTCAGAAAGTAAGTATTAGAATAAAATTACGTATTTTGTGTGAACATTTATCATGATTTATGACGAAAGGGGAATGAGGCACCCTAGAATCGAATAAATTAACTTGTTAAGTGTGTACATTTTTTTACATACTATAATAAAATCATTTATGTTATGGTGAAGTATGAATATTGCTAGCTAAAAAACGAATTTACACAAATTTTTCTTTTTGCACAGCAGCATGATTTCCAATGTCACTAACCTAATGTTTTTTCTAACTTTGTTTCGAAACCATTGGACTCTGGTGTACAAGTGGACAAACATACACATATTTTGAAAAGGCGTTTGATTAAGTCAATCACAAATTATCTTATTTCGGATTTTATTTGCAAATTACTTGATCAATATATATCAGTTCGTAAAATTTAAAAAATCATTTTCAGAACGATATAATACATTTACTGAAGTACTGCAAGGATCCAATTTGTTGCAGTTGATTTTGAATTCTCTCGACCTGCAGGAGAATCTCAATTATTTATAGGAGTAAACATTCGATTGTCTTTCAGTGTCATTAAATGTCATACAATTTTATTAGTCTAAACAAGCCTTTCTTCGTTGGTCTAATTTTACTAGCCCAGATAAGCCTTTCTTCAAGAAATCTATTATTATTCTCAGATTTTGATTCCGGAACGTCTTTGAGAATTACGATCGCATCCTCTTATAATACCTGTTAAAGCCAGGACGTTCGCACTAGCCGAGTCACCTATTGCTGTCGCCATCCGGCCCCTTACTACTCTGGCATTGCACATTGCTCTATGTATTATTAGCTACGAGAAGCTGTTCCGGTTTGTAATATTTAATTTTAATATTCGATGATTTTTTTATTTTGGCGTACGGCAATTATACACAAATATAGTATTTTTTATTTTTTTAAGATTAAATTAAGACCATCGTGGCCTAACAGGTTACCCCAATGCGCCACGATGGTCGAAATGAAAACAAATTTTAAATTTATAAAACATAAAAAAACGTATATAAACATAAATATAACAATACTTAAACATAACAAAAAATTATAAAATATCAAAATTAAATGATACAAACTGGATCAGATCTTCGTAGCTAACATTAAAAAAGTAAATATGTAATGCCAGCGTATTAAGGAGCCGGATGGCCACAGCTATAGGCGAGTCCTAGCCCTAACGGCCATCAAAAGAGGACGCGATCGTGATTCTCGAAAATGATCCGGAACCCAAAACTGGAATTCCTCCAGAATAGCTGGTTTGTCGACAGCACCTTTTAGTAATTTGAAATGCTAAGCGACATACAACATTCTGCGAGAGCTCAGCGAATCGTATCCCAACGCTCCTAAAAGAAAGGCGCTGGGATGTACGGATAATAACCAAATGTCCTTTTGTAAAGGTATCCTTAATACCTTTTTTGAATTTTTTTACTGAAAGGGAATATTTAGCTATTCGGGGATTCCAAATTATATATCCCGATTCAAGAATGCTACGAACTAAGGTGTCATAGAGGATGCGAATAACTGACGGATCGTCAAAGTGAAAGGCATTCCTCATAACAACGCCGAGTATCTTGGAAGATTTATCACAGACGTCGTGTATGTGTAGAGAGAACCTCCATTTGCTCTCGAAAGTGATTCCGAGATCTTTAGTGGAAGTTTCTTTAGTCAAAATGTTACCACCGAGATGGTATAAATAAGCTGATGGCGAATGGGATCGAGAAAATGACACAGTATGGCACTTTCCGACACTAAAGGGCAGACGGTTAACGGAAGCATATCTCCACAGAGAGTCTAAATCACTTTGTAGAGAGAATGAGTCTACAACAGATCGAATGCATTTATATAATTTTAAATCATCTGCGTACAGATTAAAACTTGAATTTTTAATTGCTGTATTTATGTCATTAATAAATAACACAAAAAGCAGAGGTTCCAGAGATCCAATCTGGGACCTATATGAACTATGTGAACGACTGGCATGCGAGGCCTTGCCGGTCGTATTCTATATATTCCGCCGTCGTCACGTCAGAGTGCCGCCTTGTTTTAGCCATAATAAATAAATAAATAAGTCCCCCCATCAGTATATAAGTTTGCCATTCATTTAAATGTAATTATCGTATGACTAAATTCATAAATGTCACATAAATTTAAATAATCAAACAACAATATAAATGCTACAATTGTAAACATCAATTCTTAAGAAAGAACTCAAATAGAGCCCTAAAAAGTAAAGTACGACAGTACTAGCATCAAAACACATTAAGGGGGAAAATGTCACAGTATCGGAAATATTTCGCAACATAGAGATACAAAATCGGAAACAGGTCGATTTAGCTTCCGTGCGGATAATGGTCTGTTGATTTGTCACATTGCCCATGACCTTATGTTTATGGTTTTCGAAACATGTGTTTCGACCTTTGTCTATCTTATTATAACATTTTAACAATATAACTTTACGCACTATAACGATAATAATTACGTAAGTTTATTATATAATCACCTGAATATGCCTAATTTATTGTAACTAAAATATATTGAGGGACATCGCACATTGTCGTTCTTTATTTTATCTTAATTTTTACATACTGTTTTTAGCAAAATATCTGCAAAGATTCATATATAAGAAGTTTTTAATTGGTCAACCTACGATGACGAGAAAATGTTTTGTAAAAAATAGAAGTAGATTTACGGATAAATAAAGATTTCTCGTCTGTTTCTATCTATTAGTGGATAGGGACAGATGACCTGTTAGAAAAATACCTATAAAGCAAAAGTTGATTGCTAATCCCGCTGTTTGAAAACCACATGTGTGAGAAAGTTAATATTTAATTTCGCAAACATGTTCAAAGTTGTTGCAAATCGCTAAATAATATATTAGCTATAATATTGAAGATTGTAAAAAAAAATATGTTAAAAGACTGTGCGTGGTCATCAGCTAATAGATAAAATAACATACTTCTTAAAAATGTCGGTCAAAATATTACTTAAATTTAATTATAAAATGGATAACTATGTGCTTCATCACACACAAATGATAACCGATTTTGGGGTCTTATTTCATGAGGACTACAGATTTCATCAGCATATGGAAAATATATGCTATAAAGCCTCAAAGATTTTTTGATTTGATGCCTTTAATAATCACTTAGGATGCAGTACCCTTGTGAATGCTACTCTGGACTGGTTGCCAAATAATGCAACAAACGGTACAAAACAGATTTCTGAGATACATGTACATTAGGGAATATACATATTATCCATTTTAATTTTCCACAAAATTCTTACAAGTTTATTTCTTTAAGTTGCGTCGACGAGTATACTTGGGTAAGCATTTTTTTAAGCTGCTAGTAGCAGTGGCGTAGCTATGGGGGGGCGGGCCGCCTCGGACGGCACTTGCTTGGGGGCGGTATATTCGCGATGGGATCGTCTAGTGTGGTTCTTAACCCTGAATGCACTAAAACATATATAAATCCCTGAATAACAAAAGCTTAATAATAACTAATTTATTATTTTAAGAAATGCTGATTTTATGACCCTGCAAAAAATGTATGGGGGGGTGGGAATTTTAAGGATCGTCCTGGGCGGCACATACCCTAGCACGCCACTGCCTGGTAGGGAATATGCACAGTCCGGAGATTCTGGAAGAAGTTTGTTTTATATGCACCTAATTACTAGCGACTGGGTTCCCGAGTATTACGACTCCTTCCCAACCGCACCTTGTGGTCTAACATAGACTCTTTAGTATATTATTGACCCGTAGCTTAAACATCTGTAAGCTTCGTATAGTTGTACGCCAACGAATTGCTACACCTCCATTTTGGACCTAAGCCGTCACGATTATGGATTGCAATACCGGTAATACCGGTTTAGGAGCAAAGATTGCACTTTAGTAGTACTGGTATTACAAAATAAAATATTTGTTGAAAACAATATCTCAATGACTTAGAACTACAAATTGACAATGCCCAAATTGCTTAAAAGCGTAGAATAACAATGATTTTGATTGTAGGAGATTAACCTGAGTAGTTGTATCAGGGTAAGATATCAAAGTAGAATAATATTATATAAGTCCATGAGGGCCAAAATATTGGCCCATTTTACCTATAAAAAATCCCACTGGCCGATATTTCGGGGCAAATATTTAATTTTTTTTGTATATGCGCGACGTAAAACAACATAAAAAGAATATATTTTCTTTATGTCAGGCGAATCTAACGGTACCTAGTAATTCCGAGTAATACTGTGTAACAGAAAAATGGCCGCGCACTTTTTTTATGATAAGGATGGCTGCCGAAAACGAAACTCTTTCTATTATTTGTACATTTTTATTTCCATTCAGACATATTTTTACCCAACTAGTCGATAGAATATGCTTTACTTAACATTGCTGTTAAATATGGGCAATAAGTAATTCGCAATAATAATATTTAAATACAAAATGTATTAGAAAAACTTGCGCGAAATGTATGTTTTTCTTTAAAAAAAAACCTTTTCAATTGGAAAATAATGCAATGTATTTTTTTCTATTACCAACTAAAGATAAGTTGTACTAGAAGATGTAATCAAAGTAAATAAGAATTAAAATGTTTAAAATTTTTAGTAAATAAATATGTAAAATATTTTTTTACTGTAGTAAGAGCTAAATATTATTACTTTTTATTACCTCACATCATTGAGAGTGCACAAAAAAAGTTTCGAACTTTTAAAACACATATTTAACAATGATTGACATATCCATGATTTTTTCAAAAAATATGTTAGGGCAAATTGTCTGGGACTAAAAGGGTTATGCAGTATTTACGTATATTTTCTTATATAATATTTACATAAACATTTATAACTTAAATTTAATTAATATTACTTTTCCCATGAGTAGAAATAGATAAGAATACGAAAGATATATTTTTCGAAAAAAAATATTATCGCAATATTATAAAATAATACTAAATGTGCAAAAATTAAAATAAAATAATATAAACAAATCAAACAAACAATTCCCGAAAGCTTTAGTTTTGCTTATCAATAAACATGATGAATCATGCGAGCGATACTATTTTTTTCAGTCAATTAATTAAAATTAAAATAATATTACCAATACCGGTAATACCGGTATTGACTTTTTTGACATCACTATCTAAATTAAATATGTTATTACTGCCTTTTTTAATAATTGAGACTCCCAGCTATAATGGCAAGTGCTAATATAAACAATTAAATAAATAAATATTTCAACTTATATATCCATGTAAAATTATTTTTAAATATCTTGTAAACGTCAACGTTAATCTGTTAATCCTGTATATATATATTTACCTAATTTATATACTGTACAAATATATTTTAGATCATTATTTGCGGGAATTATATACATTGCAAAATGTATTCAAATATTCAGATTAGAAATTGCTTTTCTCCAAAGCATTACTCGAAAGTTTAATTAAATTATAAATTGAATCCATCTGCAATATCATTGCTAGCAAAATTTTACGCTTATTGCTTGCCAACTATATGTTTACTTATACATAAAAATATCGTGTTTATTGCCGATAATACAATCTCGGGAAACCAATAAAACCGAATCGAATCGCTTCGATTTCGCGTCTATCCTTGGCTCATTTTTTACTATTTAGCAAAAAATGTACGAAAAAAATCTCCGCTTCTTCGGACATACGAGGTCTGATCAAAAAGTACGCGACTTATTTTTTTATACCGATCAAAGATTCAGAACTTTTAACTATAATGCTTTTTTACAAACTCCGTTGAGAATTTATATTAGTACCAAGAACTTCAAATTGAAATCTTGCTGTAAGAGCTTTCATTGTTTTACATTGCATTAACAGTTAAATATTATTTGGATCTGAACAACCAATGACAGACGGGGATAATCAAGAACGCGCCGCTTCCCTCTTCTCGCGTCAACTCCAGATTTTAATCCATTTTAGAGACGAAGCGACACCGCAAAAGAAACGAATACATCAACACAAATATACAACTTTACGTCAACGTAACTATTATCAAAATTAACTATTAACTTTGTCTTATATAAGAATAAACACCTCTAACAAAATCAATGACTATAGTAAAAAATATATTTATTGCAAAATAAAAATATATTTATTGCAAGTCGGAATCCAATATTATTTATATTATATATAAATAATTTAAAACATTTGATTGCTATTTTTTAAGATATATTTATTTGCAGACAAAAGGGCGTGTGTGTGATGATATAAATAGTATAGTGAATTCATTGAAGTAACTTGAGTAACATTGAAAAGCGATTAAGGGTAATAAATTAAAGTTGGACGTACAAAAGTCAAAATCAATCATGTTAAACTTTAAATCCGTAAGTGATGTGGAAATAAAACGAAAGATTGTAATTTTGATACAATTAAATATTTAGATAAAATTACTGATAATAAAAAAAGATAAAATGCCACTATGATTAACCTGTTACATAATAAATTAATTTTTCCGATAATATTTATGCACAAAAAAATTAAAAGTTAAAAAAGCGTAATTAATAATTAGAAAATGTGGGTTATGCGTGTATTAGTTTTATATATCTGCCTATGTTTTATACAGTAGTTGTAAAAATGATAATTTAATAATTATTAGTTTGGTACACTTAGCTAAGCAAAATCCTAATCTTAAAAATATTTTGCGTAGCTGTTTACCTTTAATTTATTAGACCTATCGGCCATCAATATTTAACATAGATGCATTTTATTTTTTTTATTATATGTTTATACAAACATTCTAGGTAGGCAGAAAAGTATAAAGTTTAATAGCCAATATAAGAAGTTGATAACTACAATACAATTTAATAAGTTGAATCATCATCCTTACAAACAATAATAAAAATGATCAGCACTTACTCGTCCATTTCCCTCTGCTTCTGCACCAGCTGGAAGTACACCTTGAGCCTCCACTCCATATCGCTGGGCAGTGTTATGTTGTCAATGTCCTTCTTGTGCCCTTCGTCTCTGCTTTGATCCTCCTGCATGAAAATCTCCTCCAAGATCTTTGGATAGATGGCGAAGATGTTCCCATCGGCGAACCCGCTCAAATGTACCCATAACTGATTTGCGTTATCGCTAGGCTTCTCCATGATTCCAGCCAATTATTGAAGTTCTAATTACGGACGTTTAGAACTTTTAAACAGTTTAAAACTATAATAGTTTGACTCCGTGAATGTTTACCACTGTTGAACGCGTACATACTTTGCGCCACACGACAACTAATAAAATGTCGATAAATAAGACAGAATGTTATCATAAAGCACTACGCTACCTCCCCATGTCCTCGTCATCATTATAAAAAATATTTTAATCAAGATTTTTAATTTAACACGTTGAAAAGAGCTGTTTTTTGTATACGATTAAATAAATACTGTTACATTTAAATAAAAAAAAATCTGTTAAATTACTATAAGAGCACTGAATTTATTTATTATAAATCCCATATTCTTTCTAAAAATATCTATTATGTAGATTTAAACTCCGCTAATATAAAACACACCAATATGTCAATATAATTCAATAATATCAAGGCTTAAAATACTATTTTTTTAATTTTAATTATGCCTCGTAAATAAAGTAAATAAAAAAAATTGTAAAATTTATTTTACTTTTATCTACGTTGATTTTTCAAAGATAATATATGTAATTGAATTGAGAAATTGATTACAAAAGCTCAAATTCACATTTTTTTAATCTTTTGCAAAATTTAATTTAATGGTTTTACACGTTTTTTTGCTTTGACATAATATATTAAATAAGTATTTTTTATTATTATTAAAAGTTAAGCTACAAATATAAAAGATTAAATCACTACAAAAATTGCGTCAAATTGTAATTATTTACAAAACAATCATTTTATTTATAGAAATAATTTAAAATTTATATTTTTGTTAATAAATATTATTTAAGTATTTTTTAACACAGTTGTAGCTTTTTTAATATAAATATAAATACAAATACATTAAATTGAATTCTTTATATATAGATTTTGGTTAGTCATAATTTTGTAAACTATAATTATTTTTAACTGTAAAAAGATACGATAAACTAATTATGTAGTGATTTCAAATATATCCCAATTTTACTTATTTATTTTTAATATGGATATTTATTTTAAATATGTTGTGTTTTTTAACTAAGTGGTTAGTAAAATATTAACCAAATGTTTGTGTTTTAATAGGCGTTGCTGTTCCTTAAATAAAATTGCTCCGTTAAAATCGAATATGAAATATTTTTATATAAAAATCTTATTGGTATTGTTCCAATGACTTTACTGACGTATATAAAAAGTTTACTGACATATTACAGATCATTTAATTTAAAAATTTTTGACCATTTATTTTTAAAAACTAGTTGCCTTTTTAAAACATCAGAACTAGACAGATTAAATTACATTTCTATATAAACTATTATTCAATAACATTATACTTTAAGTTATCCTTTCAAAACTATGCATTTCGACAAAAATTTAAGACCCAACTAGACAATAATGGATGTCATACAAAAACTCGAATATAGTATATAATAATTACATGTGTAAATAAAAAACTAATTAAAACTAATCGAATAAAAAAATACTGAGAATTTTTTATTGGTAATATAGTGCTTATAACTTTAATTTACATAAATCAATGCAATGTAATAATCATAATTTGTAATGTAATTATAAAATACTAAGCAATTATAAATGGTTTTATAGTATTTTGCAAAAAAAAATACTGTAAAATCAAAATTTGAGCAAAAAAATGATATAAAGATCAGATTATCGTATCTTTTGCAAAAAAAACTATAGTCGAAAACACAAATAATTTAACTCATTATTATCCATATTCAATAAGTATTATCTATTAATCTATTGGACAACTTAAAAATAGATATTCAATAATAGTAATGAAATCATTGCTATTTTTATTAGTGTTAATTATTGCAGATCAAATTTAAACGTAATTTATGATATGTATCTACAAAACTATAATTTAAATTGTTTCTTCAAAGTTCGATTTCACAAAAATGTTTCACATAAATAAATGATAATATATTTAAGTAAATTACACCTATCAAAGAACTTTTCGATAAATAATTAATACTTTAAACTATATCATAAATAAGTTGTCAGAATATTTAGTTTGAAAGTCGTAGATTTCGCGTGAAAACCGAACCGAAACTGAAATAAACCTTCTCTGAAAAGCGCTTCGGAGGTACTGAGCTCAAAAGCTCTAGCAAAGCTTTGAAAGCACCGCAACAAGTAGCCATATTATATAGGGTCAGTACAAAGGTTAATCTGCGCGCGCAAGAATGAAAAGATAGATAAATATAACCATGAGTAATTATTTAATTACAAAAAAATAATGTAATGCAATGTATGCTATAAATATCATATTATTTCATCTCATTTATTTATTTAAATAAAATTTGGATTAAATTAAATCACCCCAATGCGTCACGATGGTCGAAAAACAGTACATAGTATTATTTTAACACACAAAAAAACTTTTCGTCACACATAATAAATTGCATAAAAATACAGTTCAAATTTAACTCTCAAAGTCTTAGCAATACAATATGGAAGAGCAGAATTAAAGTTATAAGACCCTTACGTCTTAATCTAAAAACATATAATTAGCAGTTTAACAGAATCAATCAATGATTCTACCCAAGATATAAAAACAAAAAATATGACACATTCATTAGAGCAATAGATATTTTCTTTCAAATTAATATGATGTATAATTATTTGGCACGATTTGCTTTCAATGGTAGATATCGTTAGTAAAATGCTTCAAAACCTAAATATAAGCTCAGTCAAATGCATTAATACATTAAAAAATCTCAAAATTTATATAATGCAAAAAATAAATTATGAATATTTCAATATATTCACTAGTGATGCTATTACAGAGGCTGAGAAAATTAACACACAGTCTGAATTTCCTATAATTCGCCAAATTAAATCAGATCAAATTTGATTGCAGATCCCAAGCAGCAATTTAAGATGAATTTTTATTTTATGATTTTAGATCACATGAAGAATTCCCTCAATCAAAGGTTTGAATTAGCAAATGAAAGTGAATCTTTATTTATTTTTTTGTATAATTTAAAAAAAAATGGATAATGTAAAATTCCAATCAGACAAAAAAATATGTCAAAAATTTTGATGGTATCCAATTATTTAATGAAATACTGTCTTACCGAAAATTTTTCCTCGATCTGGTCATCGAACAATCCTTTACAAATATTGCAACATATCGTAGAGCTAGATTTAATAGCATGTCTCCCAAATTTTATCATTGCACTTAGATTTTTTTAACACCGTCAGTTCCGTTGCCACTAGCGAAAGAAGTTTTTCAAAACTCAATTTAATTAAAAATTATCTCTGATCTACAATGTCTCAGGAAAACCTAAGTAGTCTAGCACTAATATCCTTTTATCAGAAAGTATAGACTTATCAGAACTAATTGACAAATTCGCGTCTCTAAGGACCAGAAAGATTTTTTATAAACAGTTATATTTTTTGTTTAATTATATAATTTTTAAAAAAGATCAAAGGAATATTTATTAATGTTTTATTATAGGTATGTGTAAATATTTAATAAATAAAATGAATTTTGTACAAACGATAAGTTGGCTTGTACACGGGCAGCCAGGTACAATACCCAGGACCAACCCTGGTGACCGTGGAACGATACGGACAGAACCATGATGCTGGACCACTAAAGCATGTCGTGTACGATTTAAAAGCAGTTACTCATTAGAAAATTTTACGGCTTCTCTGCAAAATTTTGGCCAAATTGTTATCGATTAAATAATTTTGTACAAATATAATAACACTCTTGCAATTATATATAGCTGTTTACTACGAAAATGTTAAGTTTATCAATTCACACATCTACCAAGAAAATAAAAAAGGTTTAAAAATGTATATTATTTTTTTAATATTTTGAACAAAATTGCTAGTAAGTAGCTGGAAAATAATTTTAGTTTATTCCTTATAAATTCAAGTACATTTTTCTCACCTAATAATTAGCTTTATGAATGTAAATATTAAAATCGATACATTTTATTTATTCCGGTTGTTCAAGACCTTACACAATAAAAAAAATTGCCGAAATGCTTAAATAAGTAATAATCCGTTGATAAGATATCTGGCGAAAATAGTGGATGAGACAATATTTCATAGCCCAACCTTTGGAGAATCAATCATGCAATGTATAGTTGCACATTGTCGTGCAAGAGAATTGAACCTTTTCGACCGACCAGTGTGGAGAAATGTAGTGGATTAAACTAAGCGCAAACCATCAAACAGTTACTATGACTTTTAGTACAATTTCGGTTTCGCAAATTGCTTTGAGGCTTTATTGTTATTGAATTGTTGTGTAGGTCGCTTTGTATTGCATTAAAAAGTCCACTTTTCGTCGCACGTTGTAATACGATCGAGAAATGAATCATTTCTATTGCGTAAAAGAAGCATAGAACAATCTTCGTAACAGCTATTTTTTGGTCTTAATTTAGTTTGTGCGGCACCCATTTTCTGAACTTTTTTATCTAAGCTATTTCAAGTCATTAGTTTAACTTTTAAATTATTATGCATGGTTCTGATTCAACTAAGATCTTCAGTTGCGTGTAATCAATTGAAGAAAGACGCCTACGATCTTCTTCATCTTCGAGGTTCTTGTTCCAAGTATTTTTTAAAAACCGTGAATGGAATGTACGTTCCTTAACAGTACCCATACCTAAAGCATTGCTCACTTTACAAGCAGCGTCTGCTGCTATACCATTCGCCAATCTTTGTCCAGATATCTTTCATAAAAACATGGGTGAATAATTAAATAAGAGAAAGATAGAGCATTAAAAATATATTTCAATACAATATTATAAATACAGTAATCGTTAATTCTGTATCCTTTTTCTTGTCGTAGACGGTTCAGTCTCGTATTCAATTTCGACCCGTGGTTTCTTGCCCTTGCCTTTTAATTTATTAGACATAGTTAATGCAGTATCCTGAAAACGCAAAATAAATAAGATTAAAAAATTAAAAAACTAATTCACATTTATTTCAAAAGTTTTACCTCTATATCTGAGGTTTCAGATTCAAAGTCGCTTCCAACAAGAGCGGTCTCACGTTTTCCCGAGTCGCTGTCCTATAAAATAATAAGTTATGTAAGATTTAAATAATGTGGCAGTATATATCATTGCCGGCTTATGCAAATTATTTTAGTCAAGTTTATCATTTACTAACCAGGCACTGATATAAAATTAATGATAAGAAAAGCATTTATTTCAAGTAAATTCCTGCAAATTGCCTTATTAAATGTGAAACCATTGCCACATGTTTGTTTGATAAATCCAAATATCTCAGTAGCATATAAGCAGTTATTTTAAGACTATGTGTACTTGAATTCAAAAATTAACCTTAATATATATTTTTTAAAAATCCATAAAAAAGTATTATGAATAATATTTGATGAAATTAATAGTATAATATTTTAAATGTTCTTAATAATCATTCAGCATCCCAATCTCGTAGTGATCAACTAAAGCAAAAAACCTCCTCAGTGAAATACACAATATTATGAAGAAAATTTCATATAAATAAGATACTACATTCTCGAAATAGAGACAAGAGATAAAGCAGAAAACCTCATAGAGAAAATTAACCTAATTCATTGTAATTCGTGTCTCAAATTTTAAAAATTATTACAAGCCATGATAAAATTGAACAAACCTCCTCCGATTCAGTCTCCATATCGCTCTCGGCTTCGACAAACTCGTTTCCATTGGTGTTCCTTGATCGCAACTCTTTTTCTACTTCTGGCTCTAATTCCATTTCGTTATCCTTATCCGATTCGTCGTCCTCATCGATTTCACTCTCACCTGATACTTCTTCAGCCCGTAAAGCATTATCGAATGCCATTTGTGGGAAATTGTAAATTTCATTATACTAAAAAGAACAATTATTTTAAAATAAAAAAATTTATACATCTTACCGTTTTTAGCTGCTATAATAAAAAAATACTAACCGTTCCCTTCTTCAACCGTTCTAAAAGTTGTTTTTCTATAGCATTGTCAAGTCTTGCTGCAACCAAAGCTTTCTCTTCTCTGCGACGCTCTCTGCGTTCTATTTTGCGCTGAATTGGAATCAATTGTTTACTAAAAAAAATTAATAATATTTATAAATTATAAATTTCAGAGCAACTATCATGTACATAACACTATACTTACACTCTTCTGAGTTTTATTTTTCTCATGCGTATTAAATATTGTGTTATTTTGACGAGCCTCTGTTTGCATTTAGACCTGATAAATCCTGGCCAAAACAATAAATTTTCGTTAATCTGATGAATGGCTTTATCAAAGTTTCTCGATAGTTTCACCTTCTCCCATAGTTTGCTCGGGAACATCGATCTAAAATTGTATTTAAATTGATCAACCAAAAACAAACAACGCTTTTATTTATTCTATGATTCTAACCTCTCAGCCGTTTTCATGAAAAGGTAAATAATACCCTTTTCTTCTCTGACTGTAGCATATTTACTGTTGGCTAGAGGACACGATGACCGATTACATAAACCAGTTAAACTGTATTCATTCCGGCAAAACTGCTGTGTTTTTGTACTGAATAAAAATAAATATTATAACCAAATTGTTACTTAATTCATTAAACGAATAAATCCGTATACATACTTTACTTTGTGTGAGCAGAATGTGTTGTTTATTATACTCCATACCACCTAAAATTACATGTTTATATGAGATTTCTATAATATTGCGGCTACTAAATATATAAAGTAATAAGTAACTAGAGTTAACTATAGTATTATATTCGGATCGATTTAAGTATACTTACATCGTCGTGCTGCATTTTAACCGCAAAACGATGACAAGAAGGGACAAACGCGAACACACGTGCGACGCATGTAAACCTAACCACGTTCTGTCAACTGTCACTTGTGGCCAAAAGTTCGTTCCATTATAAATAAATAAATATATTTAAAAATGCTTTTAAATAATAAATTATGCTTTAATATATTTAAGAATGAAATTAACTATTCATGAAAATAATTATTTACAAATTAAAAATTTATTTTGCGGGGTAATAATGAACAATTTTATGATGATTTTAAATTTAATGAGGATTACATTTTTTCCCTAATTAGTTATTATTACTAAAAGTGCAAAATATTTGTTGGAAAATACCAACACAATCTAAAAAATACATATATTACTAACAATTTTAAAAAGTAATCTATATAAAAATATTAACTATTGAAAACCGCTGAAATATGCATCTCATCAAAAAAAATATTCACTTTGCTTTTCAATAGTAAGGTGGCTCACATAAATTATGTCACAGATTTTTCGTGAATTTCTTACCCCCCCCCCCCTCCCCCTCTATGTCACAAGATATCATTGGGTCAGGCTCCTGTTTGTTTTATACTGTCACAATTCCGCTGACCCCCTTCTCTCCTTCTCCTAAACCTATAATTAATGGAAGCCGCCTAACTTGCCATTGTTGAGCAATTTCACAAAATTTAACAAATAAACACTTTGATAACAAAACTTATTTTCCGCTTAAATTAAACTTAATAAAGAATTATTCAACGTGATTAACCCATCAATCCATAATTTTGATTGAATAATATCATATAAGATATTATTTATGATGATGTAATCAATGCAGTTAAGAGAAGTGCTATTAAAATAAATCATTTTAATTGTATGTGTGTATTATGTGTTCTTACACAAAAATGATTTATAAACAATATAAAAATATACATCGTATTTCTTTGATTTTTCCTAGAAAAATTAGGGAGCCCAAAAAACGACAGTAAGCTATAATTTATTTATAATTAATAAATAAAATACATATTAATATTTATTTTATTTTCAAAAACCAGTTTTTTTAATAATTACATTAAATTCGTAAAATATTAAATCTAATATGGAATAAAGAGTTATTTATTACAAGAAATGTTGCTTTGGGTTACAAATATTTTTTCACATTTAAAATTACAATCATAACTATGAAAGTTGATATGTACTTAAATTCATTTATCATATTCAGTTACGTGCACCACTATGAGGTATATCAATTATAGTACAATATCATATTTTTTTAAATTTAAATACTCTTACATATTTCAAGTCACTAGCAATGTCATAGGTTTTCTTGTGTACCGAAAGAAGTCATATTTTTAATACCTTTCCAGCTTAAAATTTTTCATTCTTAACATCATATTCTCAGTTTGTATATTGCATGCAATATTTTTTTATTTGTGAATGCTTTTCAGCGATTACTCCATTCAAATTTATAAGAATCAATATGGTCTGAAAAGTATTTTTGAGTTGCTAACACTATTCCACTATTTTCACATTCAAAATATCGAGCATCACAATGAGTTTTTAAAATATGATGTGTGATATATTTTTTAGTTTTGAATGCTTTTCCACAATTTTCACATACAAAGTCACGAGTCATTCTATGAGTTTTCTTGTGTTTTGATAGACAGCTTTCAGTTTTGAATGCTTTTCTACATTTTTCACATTCAAATTCACGAGTTGCGCTATGAGTTTTCCTATGGTTTAAAAGACATGCTTCAGTTTTTAATGCTTTTCCACATGTCCCACATTTAAATTCTCGAGCAATGCTATGAGTTTTCCTATGTTTTGAAAGATATCTCTCAGTTTTGAATACCTTTCTACATCTTTCACATTCAAAATCACGAACTTCACTATGAGTTTTCTTATGTTTTGCGAGATATCTTTCAGTGTGAAACGCCTTCATACATATTTCACATTTAAAGTCACGAGTTTCACTATGGAACTGAATATGTTCTGAAAGATTTCCTTTAGTTTTAAATAATTTACCACATTTTTCACATTCAAATTGAAGAACACTGGTATGGGTTTTCTTATGTCTTGAAAGACCGCTTCCAGATTTGAATGCTTTCCCACATTTACCACATTCAAAGTTACGAGCTTCACTATGAAAATGCATATGCTCTCTAAGATTGCCTCTATTTTTAAATGCCATTTCACATTTTTCACATTTAAAGTTCCGAACTTTGCTATGACTTCTAATATGGCGCATGATGCTATTTTTAGTTTTCAGTGCTATTCCACATAGTTCACATTCATAATTTCGTTCTTTACTATGAGTCTTTATATGGTGTGTGATGTTATATTTACTTTTTAATACTTTTCCACATTGGTGACATTCAAAATTACGAGCAATATTATGACTTGTCTTATGTCTAGAAAGACACACATCTGATTTGAATGCCTTTCCGCATTCTTCACATGCAAAGTCACGAGTAATATTATGGGTATGTTTATGTTTTACAAGATATCTTTCAGTTTTGAATAGCTTTCCACATTTTTCACATTCAAAGTCACGAGAATCGGTATGAAATTCCATATGCATTGAAAGGTTTCCTTTAGATTTGAAGGCCTTTCCACATTTATCACATTCAAAGTCACGTGCCATGCTATGAGTTTTCAAATGTCTTGAAAAACCAGTTTTAAATTTGAATGCTTTACCACATTTTTCACATTTAAAGTCACAACGGGCTTCATCACTATGACGGCGCATATGCTTTAAAAGATATACTTCGGTTTTGTATACACCTCCACATTTTTCGCATTTAAATTCACGAGAATTTTTATGAATTTCAATGTGTCGTAAAAGATTATGTTTAGTTGTGAATATTTTCATACATTTGCTACATTTAAATTTATAAGAATCACCCTGCGGAAAACTAATACATTTCTTATACTTTTCTGTTTCTCGAATCTAAAACATAATATTATTTAAGTGTTATAATATGAATATATACACATTGAAGTATTATATAAGACTATTACTTGTGTTTCCCAGTTGGCATTCGAAATTTGATGCTCAATATTCCTTTTATATATATCTTTAACATCATGCATTTCTGAAATCATAATATAATCATCAATCAAAATGCATTAAAATTTAATATTATACATTATATATATATGTACCGTAAAGGTATAGAACATTATGTACATTTTTGTAAATTTATATATGTAAATATATAATATATTAAGTATATATTTTCATAATTTATAATATGTTTTATATATATTCAAGTAGCACACAAAAAAATGCAGGATTTATACCTTTGTAAGATTTAAACAAATTATTTTAACCTGTTTCGAACATGTTGTCTACATTGTCTACATCTTCACTGATGTTCAGTTCTTCCTTTGCATCTTCCTTCTTGAAAAAATATATATCAAATTTAAATTGTATAAAAATGTTGACAGGTAGTTATTTAATTTACCTTAATATTGAATTGAGTCGGTTTAAGAGAATCAACATCTGATTCTGCGAAAATAAAGTGTATAAATAAATACAAAAAATACATAGCTATAAAAGATAAAACTTCAACTAAAAGCTAAAAACTGTAATAGAATGTTTTATTTCTAATAATTTTAGGTCATCTATAGTAATTAATATTATATTAGGTCTAAATTAAGGTTAAAATATTTCCAAAATTAGATATGAGATATTCTCAAGATTTTCACAATGAAGAAAATAATATTCATTGGTAATGGGTAAATCTAGAAGATTATCCAAAAATAAAAATCAGCCCTCTTCTTCCAACAAAATTATAAAAAACTAAATTTTCGTGATAGTTTTATATATTTATTATATAAACAATAATTATAATAAACAAACAATAATCAAGATAAACTGAAATTATTAAAATACTAAAACAATTTTCCGTGCAACGCAAACTTAATAAGTATTTTTTAAACTGCCATTCATTGTAAAGATATATATCTTTAAGGTAAGAGATTAAACTGCGCAGTGCAAAAATTTTAATATTTTGTTAGTAAACTGTTATTTTGTCTGATGATTTTCAATATTTTTTCTTGAGTTTCATTTGATCGCACAGTGAAATATATTTATAAAATTTTCTTTTAATGAAAATTTATTAGTGGTTGGGAATCTTCTGATCAATTCACCTAATATCTAGCTAGTTGTGTACATTTACATGGTAGTAGTCTTCAGTGATTTTCTTATGTGATTTGACCAAATTTTCTTTATTTATTTCTCTAAATGTTATCTATTGCTCTAACATTTCCAAAACATAAAAATGCATAAGTCATAAAATAAACTACATTGGTCTGTAATAACTTTTAACTCACAAATCAGTATTTCAGACTTCTTGCCTTTAAATTTTACGTTTTTTTGTGTAAAAAGTAGTGTTAAACAAAGTCTTTCCTCAATCAACACCAGCCTCTATGGACTGACCTATTTAGGTAGAAAAATCTACAAATAATGAAAGATATCCTCCAATAAATCGGCTGATCCTTAATTAGCCATACAATAATAAAAGGGTGCTAAATAAATGCATTAAGAAGAAGATACAAAGAAAAATGAATATCAAAAACATTGTTAATGAGAAAAGTAAATTTCAACTAAGAATATTAAAAACGTTTAAGCCTACAAGAAAAACGTAGATCTCAATAGCTGCGTTAATCAATGTAAACATTCATTATATACTTATAACATTTATTTGATATCTTCGAGAAATACGCATCGTCACACTCAACGATTGTTATTCGTTATCTTTTGACCACAATGGTTTTGTTTATTATATGCCACCCGGAAGACATATTGTTGCTTTAACAGAAGGGGTGTGCGTTATACAGTACGGTCATGGGTATACATAAGCCTTTATCCTATAGTATCTTTGTTAGATACTATAGGATAAAGGCTTATTTAGACCCATGACTTTATCCTATTCGTCCATATAAGGAAATAAAAAAGGTTTGACTATTGCTCATATCAGGAATCAGAGGGAGAACTTCAATAGATCGGTCGGAGAATCAGACCAGTAGAGGTCAGAGATTATTGCCACTGAAATGTCTACTCGAGATTGATCTCAACCAACTACTACTTTCTTTTGGATCGACCTGGACTCTTCCGCATTCGACAATGCTACACCCAAATTTGATATGTATATTGGTATAATTAATAGTAGTGCAATAAAATTATATAGCAAATAGCTCTCCCGACCTCTGACCGAATAAGTAACACCACTCAGCAGCACAAAGCCCGAAAATACTATATAAATACAAGTAAATTTGCAAATATTGTTTAAATATCGCAAAATTATATTAACTGTTTCTGTCTTAGTCTTTATTTTATTTAAATTGTAAACATTAGTATAAGTTATATAATAAAGGGTTGCTATAAATGTCAAGTAATAATAAGGAACATAAATTGGGGATCAATTTGAATAGAAAATGGGGGTGGTTGACAGATAAAAAAAAAATATTAAACCCAAATATGTTTATTAATTTGATTTTAATAATAACCACAAACATTGTAAAAGTAATAAATATGTATCAAGATGTTCCTTTATTAACGTCTGCCATAAAACTTTAACTTTGTAAGAATTATGTAGATTAGGATAATTATATTTAAGATTGTGAAGAAACAGATAAAAATTGAAAATAGAAATTTACATTATTTAAATAATCATTTACCTAAATAGCTATTTATTTGATATACTTGAAGTTTTTTTTATATTTTTCCGCTCGCCTTTGACGTTTTCTTATGTTAATTATATGAAAATAGCGGGACAGGAAAGAATAACAACAGTCCCGTAATACGGGACATATGGCAGCCCTAGGTATCATATGGTGTGTAAGATTGCTTGTAGATTGCAAATGCCTTTTCTCATTTGTCACACTAGAGTTTTGATGTCATAAGATCTTACATCGTTTATCAATGATTGTTCACATTTCCCAAATTCACAATTAAACAAATCAGGTTGAATGTTCATATGAAACATTTTTATGCGTTTTCATATGTTGGGAAAGATTGTTTTTAGTTTTGAACGCTTTACCACACCTATAACATTTAAAATCACATGAATCCCTATGGATATTCAAATGCTGTAAGAAGTTATATCTCATTTTGATTGCCATGCCACATATATCACATTCAAAATCGCAAACATCGCTATGTGTTTTTATATGGCGTGAAAGACTGGTTTTGGTTTTAAATGTTTTTTTACACATTTCACATTCAAAGTCACAAACATTACTATGAGTTTTCACATGTTGAGAAAGATTGCTATTAGTTTTGAATGCTTTACTACATATAATACATTCAAAATCAGAAGCTTTGCTATGAAATTGTAAATGCTCTGACAAATGACTTTTAGTTTTAAAGGCCTTTCCACATTTTTCACATTCAAAATCACGAGCCATACTATGAGTTTTCTTATGTCTTGAAAGTCCATCTCCAGATTTGAATGCTTTTCCACATTTTTCACATTCAATGTCACAAAGAACTTCTTTATGAAGATGCATATGCCTCGAAAGATTAGCTTTGGTTTTGTACGCATTTCTACATTTTTTGCATTTAAATTCATAAGCATTTGTATGAATTTTCAGGTGTTTTAAAAAATTAAGTTTAGTTATAAACGTTTTTATACATTTGCTACATTTAAACTTATAAAAATCATTATGTATATTCCTATTACCAAGCTGAACATTGGTAGATATTTCATATGTGTCTGTGTCTCGATCCTAAAAAAGAATTGTTGAATAACAAGTATAAATATTAATATATATATACATACATACATTGAAATCGTAATATATTAGACTATTACATGTATTTCAAAACTGGCATTTGAAGAGTGGCGCATTGTATTTTCTTTAATTATATCTTTAACATCATGCATTTCTGAAATCACAAAATAATTAATTATTCAAGAATAAGAAAATGTACTAATATATAATATATCTTTGGCTTGATAAAAAAAACAACCACTGGCAAAAATATATTTTTTAATTCGCTCCCTCACTGCTGAGGATTGTGTCCATGATAAAATTAATTGTAGGTATATTGTAAATTGTAGAGGATATTTGGAAGGTAAAAATTTAAGTTTTTTTTGTTTTTGGTAACACTCCCAGCTTTATGGTCTAAGTAAAATATTTTCTCGAATTCATTTAGTTATCACTGAATTGCCTTTTGTGTTAGCTTTTCTTTCATGAACTGTTTTAAAAGACCATAAAAATAAGGAATTTGTTCTGTTCGATTTCCATGGCAGATAAATATGGCTTAAATGATTCTGGAAAGGAGCTAAAAATTATCAACAAACTATTTTCATTGGTTTTTATTGCATGGATTTTATATCGTTTTTTTCTTAACGCTAATATAAAATAGACATTTGGTTGCCAAGTTTACATTGCATCCAAAATATATCATTGTATAGGGTATGGCAGAGCAATGAGCGATTATAAAAATCCATTTACCAGGGTACCACTGTGGTAGGTGTAATTGAACTATAGCATCATTGCATTTAGTAAACATAAACCAGTGAATTGAAGCCCAACATACATACATTGCTGTCAAGATATATTACAAAATTAAAAATTGTATCATTATCACTCAACAGTTATTTCGCCACCAGTTCAACATGGAACTTTCAAGATAATTGTTATGCATTGAAAAATAAGTGTTTATACACCAAAAACATAGCAAGATCAATGTTTAACATATTTGACTTGAGAATTCATATTTTCTTTTGTTTTCTTGTGATTCAAGGTTTCAACAAGAAGTGCCGACTTTTCATAACTTCTATAAGAGAGTTGTTTGAGAGATATTTCCTTTATAAGATTTATTATACAAGATTGCCTGCTTTGATAGCATATGATTCTATTTGTGGGAACGTTTGAAGACCAATATATACAATTACATTAATTACTTTATTTAAAATAAAAAAATTAAATATATTTTTTTCTATTTATTAAGAGGTGTTTAAATTTCTTAAATATATGTTGAGCTTTTATCGCTTGTTTCTTTAATGTATGTAATATTTTATATAAAAACAAATAAAAAAGTAACATTGGTTGTTCTTATATCAAGTCACAAATATATGTTTGTAAGAATAAAATTTTACCTGTTTCAAACATGTCGTTTACATTGTCTATATTTTCACTCCTGTTATATTCTTCTTTTTCATCTTCCACCTTGGTAAACAAAAATATTGCAAATTTAGTTTATATTAGTAATATTGATAAGTAATTATACTCATTTACTTTACCTTAACATATATAATTGGTTTAATGTTGTAAGAATTATATATCTCTTCATTTTTATCAATGTCCAGTTCTTAAAAGATAGAGCATACATAATATTATACAGGAAATATGAAGCCATTAATATACACAACTTGTATCTCTCTTTTAGTGATCGACATTTTTCTCCGTTTTTAGTGAGGAGAACCAATTACATTTCGTTACGTCTTCGGTTACATATAAAATTGATATCCTCAAAGTAATATTTAGACTTCAATGAGAAATAAAATTTACTATGGGCCACCACCAGGCATTTTTTTCTCGGCTGCCCCACCTTAATGATGCTACAACTTCCCAAAACTGAGCGATCTCTATTAATTAATCAACCTTAGCCCGAGAGCTATATACCCATATTATGTATTTTTCACATACACCGAAAAAAAATTACATTTTATTTCACTTTTTGAAGCTCTATATTGAGAAACAAACTATATGATTTTGCATGCAAAACGACTGGCATGATATCTAATCTTAAAAATTCAGGGTTTCAAGTGTAAACAAAGTTTAAAGAGAAGTTATAGCAATATAAGTTTAGTCTAGGATTCGAGTAACAATATTTATTATGTTTACGCGCGTAAAACTAATAATATCATATATAAGTAAAAGTAATATAACACCTTTTTTTATAAAGAACGGAAACGCCATTATATCGATCTGATATAGCTTTGACAGCTAAACACCTCACATGCGATATTTTTTGGTCCAAGTATTACATATTTTAATCAGAAAAAATCAAAAATATTACAAATTTTTATATTTTAATTATATAAAATCAATTAAATTTAGTAACTATATTGTAATAAGTTTACTTTGAACTAAATTATAAACGTAAAAATAATATAAAATTATTGTTTTAGCTGTGTCAGTAAAATAACGTAAAAGTATTTAAAGTGAAAAAATATTTCTTGAATGAATAATATTTATTAATTAAAGAGTGACTATAAAATAATAATTAAATAATAATTAGATAAAGAGACAATATGCGTTCTTATACATGAAATTAAATCAAAACTAACACTATATTCATATAATTACTAACTGTTTAATTTTAAAGTTACTAACGATTTAATAATTCAGACTATTTTATATTTTTACAAGACTGAAGTCGCAAGTGAAATATTGTAATAAATATGTTTGTGGTGGTTCCAATAATGACCTTTTAGAAAGTTAGGAAAACAATGTTTAGCCATATAAAACAAGAAAATTCGGCATTTCGGAACACCAATAAATTTTACAGACTTTCGAAGACTATCAATAATCATCAATATACCTGCACGTTAGACCTTTGGAATAAGTCAGTGACTAATATCTAAAAAAAACCCGGGCTCCAATTCCATATAAAACTTTATTTTTTCAAAATTACTAATTATTATATAATAATTACAGGCTAGGTTTTCCTGTATTTTCCTAATCTTTCGTATGGTAATGTTGATGAATAATTAAAATAAAATCGAGCTAGTTATAGTGACATCTATTGTTTGTAGCTGACGTAATTGCCCAGTTTTGTACAGAAAAATCTAGAAAAAATTCTCTATAGATAATTTATTTTTATTATATATACATTTTTCTCTTATTTAATTACCTGTGATTTTTTCGTAAGTTGATTTTCATATTACAATATTTTTTTAAATCTTTAAAGTTGGATTTTTAAATTTTTACATATCATTATAACGAATTGGAAAAATTGTCTATATATAGATAATATGTATTGTGTACTGTGAGTAATAAAATAAATACCTAATAAAAAGATAGAAATTATTACTTTTTAAAATATGATGCTTATAATCCCATAGAAAATAACAAAACTTCGGTATATTAAACAATTTTATATTATTAAAATTTATATTACTATTTGAAATATGTATTTTAAAATTGTGTATTATATATACATAAAATAGGAAGAAGGGTGGTAGCGCGCAATTTGGATAATTCGTCGCCGGGCGCCAAAAAGACGCCAAACACATGCATCAGTAAAACTAAACATACTACAATACTATATGGTTCTTTCTCCCATTTAATAATAAAGGCTTGTGCACATATCCAGAATCATTTGAGACGAAGATAAAAGACGTGAGCTCTAAACATGCATCAACTTCGATATATAAAAAGTTTCATGCAAAATAATATATATTTGTCATATTTTTTTATCATAACAAAATATTACTATCATACTTACATTGTACGGATGTTCTGTGCTTTCATTACACTCCGATGAATCTGTCATATTTGATATGAACTATAAATAATGAAATTTTGTTATATTTACTTTTCGAACATTTCAATTCCATCTTCGTTATCCGAGAGAAATTCTACACCTCCAATCATTATTTTTCGGCCATCGCTATATTTATTATTAAAATTAAAGTTAGTTTATATTAAAATTAATTAAAGAAGTAAAAATATTAAATGTACTTTTTAAGTAGAAAAATAATTGAGAAGCTCAGGAATATTCTGCGCTTCGACGTAAATCTTCTGACGACAGACAAACAAATACTGACGCCGTCTAATACGTGCGTCAGAGCGAGTCAGAGCGTGAGGCACCTTGCACTAGCTCTTTCGCTCTATCACACGTACTTGTGCATCTCGCTCGCTCGCACACGTACAAGTGAATCCGTGCGAGAGAAAGGGGGATGTATTCATCGTCCGATATACTCAATAGACGCGTACGGTAAGATACATTCCCTTTCGCTCCCTCGCGTGTTAAGTGACGACAGTGAGTGAGAAGAAAAACACATATAACGCACGCCCTTATCTCACTTACAAAAGCGTAAGGGAATGTATCTCATCGTATGCTCCTGATACCCACCCATCTGTCTATTGCGAAATTCTCTGTCAAATCAGTATAGTATGTACATGTGAAAGTTAAAAAATCCGAGATGATATTTTTAGTTATCCCGGTTTAGAGCTTCATAGTTATGGTAAACCTAGCCATGAGTAATGCAATAGGATTTAAAGATAATAATTAATATAATATTTTTGAAAATGTTTGAATTTACTTAGGTAGCTTCCATTAATTATGTAACAGGTTTAGAGGGGGGAGGGGTCAACAGAATTGTGACAGTGTGAAACAAACAGAAGCTTGGCTCAATGATATCTTGTGATATAGAAGGGGGGGGGGGGGTAAACAATTAACAAAAAACCTGTGACATATTTGTGGATGTCGCCTTAAATTGTATATTTAATATGGTTACTTTTAAAAAATATTTTGATTTGTAGTAATTTTACTAATAATTAAACGTCAGGTAGCTGCATATTTCTCACAGCATTAAATTAGTAATACTTTCAATTTTAGTTTTGTGTTTAATTTCCAAAATATTACAGTATAATTATCCAGAATGATTTTGGATTTATATTATTATATAATTATTAAATTTCGGTTAAAAATGCGGATAAAATAGTGGTGAATTCCCTTTTGCTACAGAACTGAAGAAATACAGTGGGGAGTCCTCCGAAGGGCAACATCGAACGAACGTTTTTTCTGCCAATGGCAACACCGGCCTGCGAAGTTTAGGTTTGAATGTGAGCGGTCGCCTCGCACCGGCGAAATGCCGGACAATATAAAGGTAGTCGTGAAGGTTCGGCCGCTAGTCCATCGCGAGATCGAAAACGGCCTCTCGTCGTATTGGAGCACCGATCGAGAGTCCATTCGGGCTCTAGATGGCTCTAGGGGGCCGTATACGTTCGGTGAGTCTGCGCCCCCTTTTTTCATTCGTTTCGCGTACCCCATTGCGTTCTCTCACGCTAATCGGTTATTATGGAAGGCCGATTCGTCTGTATTGTCACAACGAGTGGGTAATCGTCGTTGACATATTTGCACAATTGCACAACACCCGTGTTTGTTTACGTGGGCATAGTTTTCGGCAGATAATGGCGTCTGTGCTTGAATACAATCGAAGGACACCCGTAAATCGCTTCGGTCAAAATATTCAATAATTTTTTAGTGATAATCGAGATTTCCAACCGCTTTCGCTAATGGGCGCAAATTAAATCGTTTCGGCCAAAAATGTTATTTATTTCGAAATGTTTTTCGCTAATGGACGCAAGCTAATATACTTCGGCCATAAATGCTATGAAATTAATATAGTGTATTGCTTTCTAAACTTTTATTTTCTTTCAAATAGTAACGCAATATAATAATATACTGTTATATACTCTGATTTTGAATCCATGTATTCCTATAATTATATAATTCAATAAGATTGCGACGCAATTGCAATTCATCGTCCTGAAATCGGAATATAGGAACGTTTGTTTATACTAAAGCAATTAGAGCAAACAAAGGATCGATTCAGTATCATTCGTTTGAACGAAACGATAAATCGATGGGACACTTGAAACTGAAAACAGTATAGTCTGTCCAAGATGTTAACGACCATCGTCGTTGTATTGTAAATAAGGGTGCGTGTACGCATTCATGCACACATCTTCAGTTTTCCACGAATTTTTTTACACCGATATGAGAACGTTACCAATACTAAATCAGGGATGTTTTTAAAGTAGGGTGACCATGCGTTGGAAATTGCATTAAAAACTATAATGTTTCGCGCTCAAACACGTTCGCGATGTTATTGTTCTTTGTTTACATATATTATTAAATATTTACATTCTGTTCCGTACAACCCATAAATTATGTTTTAGATGTCTCTGCGCTTATACCTGCACCCGATGGTTAACCGTATTTTTTGTAAAAATTTGTCCCTTGAGTGATTTTATGACGGGTCATAAAATCGGGCCATTTTCGCTCGCCTTTATTATTTTGCGCCAAAGTTGCCGCCATCGGTATACGTCTTAAATAATATTTTGGTGAGTGCTGTCATGTTTTTGAGTTAAATATGTATACAAATAAGCAAAATAAGTAAGCAAGTGTTATTTTACATTTTCCTCAACAAATAAAATTAAAAAAGTAAAAATTAATTGCACTTGTAATTTCACATGGTCACCCTATTAAATTCTCTCACCAGTACTATGACGATGGTCGTTCATATTTAGTATAATGAATTTGTTTTATTTTTATATTATATTTGAGAGTTCTTTATTTCCAATTATTTTAATAATTATTGGATGAGGAAATCAAATTGATCGAATTCAAGCTGGGATTTATTTATTTTTTTAACTATACTTGTTCTCTTTGTCACAAAGATGTTGCGTCACATATTTTATCACAGGGTCGATCGAAGGCACGAATCGATGGTGTACATGTTACCTTATGGAATGTGTCATAAGGAAATGCGTCACGTGTGCAATGTATATAAATATGGGAATCAAATAAAGAGGAGACACTTGATCTTGATCTCGGAGAGAGAGAGAGAGTGACGGTCAGAGCCAATACAAAAGCGTACTCATTTAACAATACAACTATAAGCTAATGCATTGAATAAGTTCTACAATTGAAAGAAAAATTACTACATATATTTTCTTATTCAATAACCGATTTATTGCCTTATAGGTGTTTGTATTTTTTTATCAAGAGAAGCGTTCTAATTATAATATATTTTTAAAACAAATTGTAGTCTAATTGATTGAGGCAATAGTTTCTATATAACTAAAAAGAAAGTTAATCGGAGGATTGGATATATAACTTCTTTTAGTGCAAATTAAAAAAATAATATTAAACGCTGCTTGCAGATAGGAAAAAGGGAGGTGCGAACACATTAACAAAATAACTCTTTACAACTTCCTTTACAGGGGAATTCCACAACGAGTTAGAAAAACTATTTCCCAGGGTGGTGCATACTGTAGGTAGCAATAAATTAAACCCCACTCGAGTCAATTAAAGCTCTACATTTACGCAGTCCATTTAGCTGTTAATAAACACTTTTTATAGATGGAATTTCGTTGCAAATTCTATTTACAGTTGAGCCGTATTTCAATTTTGCATATTAGGGTTATTTTTTTTTGTATCGTGAGATCTTTTAAATTATTAAAGATTAAGTCGTTAATACTATAAACTCCATATCAGTTACAGTTGTAATTTTACAGGTTTCTTTATCTTCTAAATCGAATATATTTTTTATAATTGTCAATTGTACCTGATGAACTATATACAATTGATAAATAATTTTCAAATTGTTGAATTTGCGCATCACTGATAAACAATCGCTGTGTTTTAAAGAAAGATAAAACATGTCCAAATTAGCTTTTAAAATTTCTACACATTTTGATGCTGGCATCTTTCTGTGATTTCTAGGCCAAAATTCTAAAACTTGCCTTTTTGTATATGTTGATATTCATATTGACAACCCTTATCTAAAATCAAGCTAAATCTTTAAAAGAAAATTGTTTTAAGAACTGCACACACAGAATGCACGATGGTTGGTTGCATCTCATGGGAGCTGGAGAAGCTGATCAGCATTTAACATATAGTATGGCAATGTGTCAATAGAAATAAATTGCAAACCAATCTATAGTTTTGGAACTACTGATTATTTAATTTTATTTTTAAGCTAACAAAAAGTTAATTTATGCTAATAGATGCAAATTGTATTTGAATGATGAAAAAACAATTGACACGAAAACCTTACTTGCAAATATATATGAATTGAGTTGTTTATGAATTTTTTTGATGATTCATATTTAAATATCATTTTGTAATTCAGTGGGTCCATTTTATCATACATATTGACATGCTAATTTTTTAGATGCCGTTTTCGGAGAAAATTGCAGCACACAACAGGCATACAATGAAGTTGCCAAGCCGATTGTTCAATCAGCCCTGGAAGGCATTAACGGCACGATTTTCGCATACGGTCAAACATCGTCTGGAAAAACTTATACCATGGTCGGCAGTATGGACTCGCCAGGAATAATACCGTTGGCAATCAAACACATTTTCGAGTCGATCAAGAACGATAGTGACCGAAAATTCCTGATAAGGTTTGCATTACCATAACTTCGCTATTTGCTGTGTATATTTTATAACGGCCATTTGTCTCTTAGGGTTTCATGCTTAGAAATTTACAACGAGAAAGTGAAAGACTTGCTCGACATCAAAAACACTGATTTGAAGATTCATGAAAAGAATGGATACGTGCAAGTGACCAATTGCAGGGAAGTTGTCACTGAAACCGACGAAGAGATTTTGATGCATTTTTCAAAGGTAGAACTACTCACAAAATTAGACCATTGACAACAGACAGTAATGTTGTTTTTTCACTTTCAGGGTAATCAAAACAGGTGCGTCGGCGAGACTCTGATGAACGAAACGAGTTCCAGATCGCACACGATTTTTAAAATTGTAAGTGTTATATTTTAAATGTAAACGTTTTTGTACTGTTGTTAAAATAATTGTATGGTTCAATCGTCAGATAATCGAATCGAGGAAACACACTGTACCCGGAGTTGAAGAAGACGATCGTGTAATATCGTCTCATCTTAATCTCGTCGATTTGGCTGGCTCTGAACGGGCTTCGCAAACTGGCGCTACTAAAGAACGACTCAGAGAAGGTGGACATATAAACAAGTCGCTGACAAATCTGTCGCGAGTCATCAGACAACTGTGCGATGCGCAAGGCGACCCAACTAGGTAACAGTTTTTTTTACTAAGCTTTCTAAAAGATACTACTAACAATGGTTAAATTATTATTTTTAGATATATTAATTATCGAGACAGTAAGCTGACATACATTCTTCAATCGTCGTTAGGAGGAAACGCTAAGACTGGTATAATATGTGCCGTAACACCGGCCACATTTGAAGAAACTGACTCCACTTTAAAGTTAGTTGATTAATCATATCTTGATAGTTTTTAAATACATGTGCATTTTCAAGTATTTTAACAATCAATAGTTTTTTAACTTTTCATCCTTCTGCTATAGTATTGAAATAAGTGTACATGTGGTGCACACATTATGGAATTTTAGATTATGCCAGATTAACAATTTTTTCTTGGCCAGTGATGAAATCAGCCTTTATGTTGGTATTCTTCGGAATCCTAGGATGTATTAAATTGTGTTAATGTTTTCAATTGATTGAAGGAAAAACATTGATCTAATGTCTATTATTATATTATGAGATATAACTGATCAAAATACAGACAAAGTTGGTTATGATAATTTAATCTCATACAAATGCGCACGGATTTATAGACCAACATGATAAAAAAAATACATTTGCTTTTAAAGCCTAATATGAACTTATATTTTTAATGTTTTAGATTCGCTATGTGCGCAAAAGTGATTGCTAACAAACCCGTTGTGAATGCGATTGTAAGCGATGCGTCGCATCTAAAAATACTAACAGAACAGCTCAACAAATTACAAAAAGATATGGAATCGAAAAAGATGATAGAGGTATTATAATAATGCTATTTATATTTTGTAATCGTCGTAAGTGTCAATTTGGCCTGACCTGGTTTTTGATTGATTTGTAAAAAATAATACTTTATATAGTTTTTTTTTTTAATATTAATAACATTGTTTTAATAGGAAGACAATCAGCGTTTGCAAGAAAAAGTCGTTGTGTTAAAAGCGCGAATCGCAATGGGATTCGGCGATAAGAATGACGTGTCTCAGCAAACCTCCAAGTTTCGCAGGAGAACTTGGGGTGGACCTAATATGCTCGCCAGCATTTCTGAAGACGACCACCACCAAATCAACCACAGAAAAGGGTTTGTAATACATGACAACTATGCAAATTTTATTATTTTTCTTCTATACTAATTACATTTATTGTTCCAGTTCTGACGTTTATGTTCCTTTTATATCACGAAATCCTTCACAACGATTCTCAAACATTGACGAACACGAAAACGAAACGCTTAGCTGCAGGGATTCTGTGGTATCTACAGCAACGGTTTTAGGTAAACTGATTGTTAATCCTAATCTTAGACATGTTTTCATTACGGGTGTTTTTTCAGACAATTCTGATGTTGGGTTAAATATAAGCAATGAATGTTCTCCAGATCACAAATGTTTTCATAGTCTGTACATTTTTTTATCATTATGAAATAGTATTGTGTGCAATATTTGGTTTTTGCACTCATATATGTTAATGATTAACTTTTGATTTTGTAGAAATGAAAACCACTCCTCCTTGTGTATTGATAGCTCGAGCTAAGACTGCCGAAAAAGAGCTCGAAGAGCTTCAGGAAATGACATCGCTGGAGAAAATTCTATCCTCTGAAGCGGTTAATATGGTTTTATTTTAGTTTTATAGAAAATCATAAGAATATATTATAATAATCTATAGCTTCTGTTTGTTGTGTTTGAGAAACAATATTTTTTATTACTACGAGTTTGTTTTGGTAAATTATAATTTTAAAAGATATTTTGAGTTTTGTGTAAAAATTAAAATATTGTAAAAGTAAATTATACATACTGAAAGCTTACTATAAATATTTATTGCACTGGAGAAATCAAATACAGTATACCCCCCAATAACACGATAAATTGGGGACGTGCTATTTGTGTGTGTGTAGTTTGGGTACTAGAAAATACTCATACAATCTTTTGCAATATGTACTTACGAATCAGGCACGTGTGGTGAAATATTCTCCCTTTGGCTCACTCACACATAAAGTAACAGGCACCCAAATAGCAGGTCCCAAATTTACCTACTGTATAAACCGTTAGTGTGATAAAAATCAATAGTATGAAGATAGAAGGCACAGCAGTAGCCTTAAATGGTCGTTGCACTTGCATCAAAGGGGAACGGTGCTCTTATTTTTTTTTTTTTTTTTTTTTTAGTAATGTTACATGCCTGTATCGCACTATTTTTAAGGTTAAAGTTTTTATTTGACTCACTTTTTTAAATTATTGGTATTTTAATTTAAAAGGATTTAATCTAATCATAAATATACTCTAATATTGTATTTTTAAATTTAACAGGTGTTTCTTATTCTGATTATAACTCGAAAATGTATTATGAATTTCAGAAAGAACTGACGGATAATTTGAATAATCTCAAAGAAAAGTTTGCCTGCACCATTCAAGAAAAAGATGTTACATTGAACAAGTGTCAAAATGAAATTAAAGTATTGAAAGAATTGTTGAAGGAACAAAAAGAGAAATTTTATGATGTTGAGAATAGAGAGGTACGGATATTATATGTTTTGTAAAAATCAAAAATCTTCCTTACTACATGTGAATTTTTTTGGAAAATTCAAATTATTATTTGTGTTTAAGGTGAAGTTGGCTAAAGAGAATGAACACTTAAACAACGACAACACTGATCTGAAGTTCAAAATGGATATAATGATCGGCAATCATAAACGTCGTGAAGCTGAGTTGCTTTTATTCGTAGAAGAAGCTAGTCAAACCAAAGTTAACAGTTTGAAGAACTTCGATACGTCTGTTTTCTTGGAAGGCTTTCTCTCTGAACACGGACTAGACGTTTCCATGAAAATCGAGCAATACAGTGAACTGCAAAATAAATATGATAACTTATGCAAGCAACATGATGCTTTAAATTTCGAACTAAAGGAAAAATTAGAATTGCTCGATAAAGCGGAAAGGACCATTGTTATTTTAGAAAATTGCTCTGCTGAAGTGCAGAATGAGAAGTTAAACAACTTCAACACAATCGATGATGACTTGCAGTGTGCAAAATTAAACTTCTGCTTAATAAAGTATGAATCTCAAATTTCTACTTTGGAAAAGGAGAATTCAAAACTCACTGAAGAGCTCAACGATCTCAAATGCAAATTCGCTGAAATAATTGATGTTCAAGACAACGTAAACAAGTCTTGCCAAATTTCAAAAGTCATACCATCTGAAGTTGCCGAACTAAATCATGTCAATGAAGAGTTAAAATTGGAGAATTGCAATATGAATGCGTCATTTAAAATTGTCGATTTACACGACGAGTGTGTTTCGAAGATAAATCATGAACTGATCAATACATCTTGTCAAATTTCAGAAGACATTCATACTGAAATCGTTGAATTGAATTGCGTCAACGAAGAATCGAAGTTGGAGATCAGCAACATTAAAGCGTCGTCTGAAATTGTCGATTTACATGATAAGTGTGTTTTGAAGATAAAAACTTTAGAGGAGAATGTAAGCGAAAAGTGTAGAGAAATAAAAGAAATCATAAAAGAATTGGATGATAGTAGAAATGAACTCTCTGTATTAATTAATGAAAATCAGCAATTATCCGATAAAAATATAGAGCAAACAAACTATTTGCAAAACATTATGGAATCATATAGGAAACAATTTGATGAAAATCAATTGTTGTCCAAACTTAAAGATCACATAGAAAGTCGATTTAACAATATCATTGTAAAGAATGATCCAAATAGCCATTTGTTATTGCAAAATGGAGTAGATTCACAGATCTTGTTGGATAAGCTTATGAAAATTGAGTGTTTGTATGAAGAGCTCTATAATGATAGAAATGCAGTACATCAAGATGTCGAGATGGAAAACTTTACAATAGAAAATCAAACAATTTCTGAATCAATCCCCTTACATTTGAAAGAAATTATATCTAATGAATCACAGTTCGTAACTGATTATGATGAAATTAAAGAAAAATGTGATTTAGTAGATATTAAATCACAAAATGATCTGAAGAGTTTGCCTCATATCGATAGTAATATTATTGTTGACGCTTTTGATACAATATTGAATAATCTAAAAGAAAGTTCAAAGTCTTTCTTAAAGAACGACGAGATTAAAGTTCAAGATTTATTAATTAACGAAATCACCGATGAAAATTTAAACAAGAGACTCAATCAAATTTCATCATCTTTCTACGTTGTTATAAACGAACTGATTAAAAAAATTCAAGATGATTCTAAAAGCATTGATTCTTTAATAAAAGATAAGGAATCGATACAATCAGAATTAGATACTGTATCAAAAGAAGTAAAAGGGCTACTCATTGACTCTGAAGAATTGTCTAAGAAGGTGTTGTTTAGACACGGAGAACGGCACATAATCAACGCTGAGTTCAGTTTATTGGTCTCGAAATTGGCGTCTGTCCAGCATTATCACAATTCACTGCATACAACTTGCGATTCCACCGTTTCTTATTTGAAACAAGCACTGGTCGCGTTGCAGTGCTTCTTGCAGAATAATTTCGAAGACGGTATCAGCCAGCTGAACGCCTCTTATAACAACATCCTCTCATCCAGCATTATATCTTGTCAAAATGTAACGCTATGTGATAAAATCGACGATAGCAAATTCTCAGAAATATGCAATCAGAGTGTGGTTGATAATAAACTTTTGTATGATGATCTGATGTCTGAGATAGAGGCGAAAGACGCCGAAAACCAAAATTTACTAATCAAAGTCGAAAACTACGAAGACTTGGAAAGGAGAATCGCTCACTTTGAGTTTGAACACAAAAAGAACTGCGATTTGATTTTGGATTACAAAATGAAAATAACTCAGTTGGAAGCAGACTGTCAAAGTGAGAAGGTGAAAAATGAGAATTTGAAGAGTAAAATGGAGATTTTGTGCGAACTGGAAGATAAATGCAAGAGGCTCGCCGAGGAAAATGACGCTTTGTCCAACGAAGTGATAGAATATGTGGAAGAGATTGATTGTCTTAAGAAAAAAGAGTCAAAGTGTGCCGTAAAGCATAATATGAGTCAAGATGTGCTCTTGAAAGAAGATCAGATAAAAGCTCTGGAACTTCTCGTAGAGGAGAAATCACGTGAAAATGAAATATTGAAGCAAGGTATACATAATCTTGAGCTTGGATCTAAAAAGCAATTTAAAACTGCGGTGATTCAAGACATTTTATCAAACGAAGAGATTCAAGATTTAGAACTCTTTGTCAGCGATAAACATAATTCTACTAGTAAATTTACTGACATTGAAGCTGCGCTTTCGGAAGAAAGTGAGATTAAAGACTTCGAAAATCCCATTGCACGTAAAGAAATTCATTGTCTATCAGATGTACTAGGAAAATCACAATCAAGAGAACAATCCACAGTGGCCGAAAATCAAATCACGCCTTCTAAAGAAAAAAAGATTACAGATTTGGAGTTATTAGTCACAACATTAAATCAAGAGATGCTGAAACTTGAGATCAGAATTGAGGAATTCCAATCAAAAGAAGCATCGCATAATGCCGAGATTCAGGACATGCTCTTTAAAGATCAGAAGATAACAGATTTAGAGCTGTTAATCAATGAGATGAAATGTGAGAATGAAAGATTTAATCGAGAGATGCAGGATCTTCTTGTCAAAATTGAAGAATTCCAATCCAAAGAAGCATCTCATACTACCGAGATTGAGGACATGCTCTTTAAAGATCAGAAGATAAGAGATTTGGAGCTGTTAGTCACTGCAATGAAGAGTGAGAATGAAAAATGTAATCAAAAGATGCAGGATCTTCTTGTCAAAATTGAAGAATTCCAATCGAAAGAAGCATCTCATACTACCGAGATTGAGGACATGCTCTTTAAAGATCAGAAGATAAGAGATTTGGAGCTGTTAGTCACTGCAATGAAGAGTGAGAATGAAAAATGTAATCAAAAGACGCAGAATCTTCTTGTCAAAATTGAGGAATTCCAATCGAAAGAAGCATCTCATACTACCGAGATTCAGGACATGCTCTTTAAAGATCAGAAGATAACAGATTTGGAGCTATTGGTCACCAAGGCGAAACGTGAGAATGAAAGTTTAAATCAAGAGATGCGGAATCTTGTGGTTAAAGTTAAAGAATTCCAATTAAAAGAATCATCTTATATTGCTGAGATTTATGACATGCTCTTCAAAGATCAGAAGGTTAAAGATTTAAATTTGTTCACTGATCCTGAAGAATTTCAATCTAAAGTTACTGAGATTAAAGACATGATTTTAAAGGAGCATGATATTCAAGATTTCGAAAATTCTGCCAATGAGAAAAATCTTAAAAATGAACAAGTTCATAATCTCATTAGTAGAATTGAAGAATTTCAATCTAAAAAACAAATATGGATGAAATGTGCAATCAAAGCTATTGTCGATTCTTCAATGAAGAAGATCTGGAAACTTAAAGACGAAGTTAAAGTCCATTGTGTCAGCGAAGAGTTGAAGAATGAACAAATTTCTCACCTAGAAAAGACGTTGGAAGAAACTAAAGTCGAAAAGGCAGAAATAGTTGGAAAAGTAGAAAGGTTAACCATCAAGATTGAGGAATGTGCCAAGTTCGAAGTTGTTCAAGTTGAAAGAGAAGAATTGGAGGAGAAGATATATTCACTGTTGTCAGAAATTAATAAACTTAAAATCAATGAAGAAGTGACAAATGAGCAAATTAAGAAGTTGTCTGAAAATGTAGAAATATTGAACAAAGATTTAAATGATAAAGATTCTGCGTGTTCAAAATTGATGTTAGAATTAAAGAATATTATTGCTGAACGAGATGTTCTGCTATTAAATGTTAACAATTATGAATCAAACGTTAAACAGTCGAGCTTGCAATTAGAAAAATTACAGGAAACCATTAGTTCGTATTTGGATACAATTAAAGAGCTTCAAATAAAAAATTCCGACTACATTGAATGTGAAGTTCTTATGAAAAAAGTGGTAGATGGTCACGAGTCCACAATTAAAATTCTTAAAGAAGAGATTCATTCAAAATCTTCAGAGTTGAAATTGAAAGAAGAAACACTCACGCAAGAATTGTCGAATCTGCGTATTGATTATGAAAAAGCAATGGAGTATAAAAAATTGTATTGTGCCTCAGAAGAACAGTGCCTATTACTCAAAAAAGAAATCAGTTTGTTAAATGAACATATAAATTGCAGGACTGATCAATTGGAAGAATTTCAACGGAAAGAAAATGATGTCATTGAAGTCAATAGAAATCACAGTGAACAGATCCATAGATTGAAACAAGAGTTCAATCTCAGGCAGACTGAGTTGATGAACAAGCTGGATGAGAAAGAAAAGGAGAAATCCACATTACAGAATAGCTACCTTCAGCTGGGAAAAGACCTGATCAATTTATGGCAGACGGTCGCCTATGATAACAAGATTGCGTGCGACGAAGAATCTTCGGACATTTTCAACATAATGAACAGAATCAAATGTAAGATTTTGGAGTACCAAAAGTGCATACAGGATAATGACGTCCTTGCGCGTGAAATGTCGTCGAAGCTTCAGAGCGAAATCGATACAAATAATGTCATGAGGGAGGAAATGAAGAAGATTAGCGATAGCCTCAAAGAAGCGCATATAGAAAGAATAGCATTTGTTCAGAAACTTGGGGCGATGTTCTGCGATGGAAGTTTCGGAAAGATTCCTGAAACGTTTACAGAACAACAGCTGCTTTCGTGTGCAGAAAGGTAAATATTAATTATATCAGATACTAGATGTAAACCTAGAAAATTTATCAAATAATGACAATGCACTTTGGTTTTTGAACATCAGTATAGCCCTTTACGTAATTAATTATACAAACATGCTTAATCTTGCACTAATCGGTTGTAAGAAAGCAACCATAATAATAGTTTGAATTTTCTGTTTTGTCATACTTTAGAATCGATGGATGTATCACTAAAAATAAGACAATCCATTCTCGAATTAATTATTTATATATGGAATGTAAATTTAACTTTTTATATGTATGATTATGGAATGCACATGGTATATTTAACAATGATTTAAAGCTAAACTTAGGCTATAGATTGTCAAGGATGTCTTTATTATAAAATAGCGCTTGAAGAAATTGCTCACTATTAGTTAATATATTTTGTTACTGAAGTGATGTATATAAGTGTTGCCATAATTTGCAAGTAGATTTTTTTTAGAAATATGTAATATACATACATTTGTATGTATGTAATATTTTGCTGGTATTATACTATATATATAGAGAACCCCCAATAACACGGTAAATTGGAGGCGTGCTATTTGGATGCCCGTTACTTTATGTGTGAGCGAGCCAAAGGGAGGATATCTTGACTGCACGCGCCTGATTCGTAAGTATGTATTGCAAAAAATTGTATGAGTATTTTCTAATCCCCCAACTACACACACCCGAATGGCACGCCCACAATTTACCGTGTTATTGGGGGTCTACTGTATTACATTCAACAAAATTCTGCTTTTTAAAAATAAATCATCGTTAATTATTTTTTTAAATTAATTACAGGTTTAAAACTAAATATGAGAGTCTGCAACAAATGGTTAATGAACATGCTGAAAGTGTCAAGAGTGTCCAGAAAGAATTAAACACTTGTAAAATTTCAAACGATATGTTGAGAAATGAGCAGTCGACAATAATGCTACAAATAAAGTTCAAAGAAGGGGAATGCAATCAACTGTTGTCGAAAATTAAGTTCTTGGAGGTAAATAGTTGCATGCGGGTTGACAATTTTGTGATCGTTGAAACTTATTTAATAATATTAAACTAATTTTATTCAATAGACTCAACTGGAGGAATCCAAATCGAAAATTGCTTCGACTCTACCTTCAAATCCAGATTCAGGTATTTATTTTAAATTCCTGATTATTTTTATGAAAAATTATGATGATTTTTTAATTCAAGGTTGTTTCATGGATTACTTTGTCGACAAATTGACCCATTGTGACGTTCAGAACAAATATGAACAGTCGCAAAAGAATATTGAAGTCCTTAAGGGTAAAAACCGGGAACTCATGACGGAAATCAGGAGAATGCAGCACGCTTTGCAGAACAGTACTGTTAATAACATGCTACCCAGTGATAAGTCAGTATCGAACCATTTTTTGGTTTGGTTATATAAATTATTAAAAAAAAAGTAATTTAATATGCAAATTTTAGCAAAATGGAAATTGAAGTATTGCAAAAACAAGTTTCGGAATTGGAAGAGCAAGTCACCGTTGGTCGCAAAGTCGAAAAGTTGTATAAAGAACTGAAGAGCAATTATGAAATGTTGGATAAAGAACTGAAAGACAAGGAACTCGAGTTTAGAAAATTGGTTACGGAAAAGAAGCACATTGAGGTTTTTTCTTTTAATTTAAGTCACACTCGCTAGTAGTGATTGATGTTATATATCAAATATTGTTAATTGTTTCAGGGCAAATTATATAGAGCCGAATTTGAACTTGGAGGAACTAAAAAAGACATTATAAATTCCAGTCTTTGCTCTAACACTTCGTTACCTTCTGATAATAAAAAAGAAATTGAGATTCTCAAGTTAAGGTTGCTGAAAACTGAGGCTGAATATAAAGAACTTTCAACAAAATATAAAGAACTGGAGGAAGAGTGCGAGATGTGTATCAAGTCTTTGGAAGACAAAGATGAGTCATGTAGGAAAATGTACACAGACAAAAAGGTTTTAGAAGTGAGTTTCATATGTATATTTTACAGTATAGCTTGTAACATAAAGAAAAACTTTCACACAGCAAAGTCTTGGATGTTTTGTGGAATATTGGTTCTTATATAATATATTGTGATGATTAGGTACGCATTAGTGATTTGGAGTTGGAATTGAAAGAGATTAAGGACAATAGCCAAAGTCAAGAAAGGCGTAGAAAGAGACAGTCTTTGCATGATATGAACCGTGGACACTTGTTCTCGCCTCATAACGTTACTAGTGAATACAATGGTTCGTAGCAATCTATGTTGACAATATTTTTAATTTGTTCTAAAATCATGTGATAATACTTTAAACCTGTTTCGGTTTTAGACCAAAATGCCTCATTTGAAAAGTTAATCGCAGACAAGCGAACAAAAGAACTAGAGATCGAAAATAAAGCACTGTGTAAAGAAGTGAGAGATCTGAAGCAGCAAATTAACTGTTTGATGGAAAAAGTGGAAAAGATTACGCAAAAGTCTCTTAAATCGATTGGATGCCAAGCAAATAGCGAAGAAGTTTCGGCACTAAAGGTAAAATCCACATAATACACTATGTCATGAATCAAATAATAAAATTACTAGGATTGCTTTATCGTGATAAAATAGAAACATAGCGGACCATGGTTATACCATTGCTTACTAATTATTGCGTAGTTGACGATTCAAATTCCTCATTATAACATCCAATATTTCTCATTTGTTTGATCAAAACTTATCACGGCATCAGAGATTAGAGTTTAACATGATAATCAATGCTTTATATATTTCACAGAATCTTGGAGGTACTCAAGTGCAAAAATCTAAAATCGAATCTAATAATATAAATACTGGCTACGGAAGTGGCGTTGTATTGGTATATATATATTTAATATCTTATTATTTTTTGTTTTATTGCTAATTTATGCTCATTTTTACAGAATCAAAAGTTGTGCGATTACATGGTCGAAAACAAGCGGTTATTGAACATAAATGGAAAATTGAAAGAGGTATGCCGTATGAGAGATAAACGAATCAAAGAACTTGAATCTAAAGAATCTGATAAGGAAAATCGATGACGGTGTCGTTTAAATTTTTTTTATGTTTAGCTGTATTTTTAATAATGATTTATTTTTCGGCATTTTTGACGAGTGTGTCGTTTATAGCATATGAGGAATGACTTGTATATTTTTGTAAAAAAGTTTTGATACGAATTATCTCATTAGCTGTTTTCTATTAGCTTGTTTCAGCTTTAAATCGTATTTTTAAAAATGATAATTTAATTAATGTCTTTATGATAGATTCTATTCAGATTATATGTTATCGGTTTTTAAATAGTTTTATTTTATATTGCATTTTCTTTTATATAACACTTATATAAAAATAACGTCGATGTACATTTATTTAATTTTATATTTTTCATTATTTTTAAATCAATTGATGCGCGACCAAATAATTGTAATTAATGTATGTTAAATTTATGTAGATATAAGATAATTCGATATAAAAATTCTATCTTTGAGTGTACTTAAAAAAATATATATTCGATTTTTTAAAAATTTATTTACATGTTTTATTTCAAAAATATTTGATCACAAATTAGGTAATTCGTTTTTTCAAGTGTTAGAACCTTTGGATTTCAGCAAAGTCGATAGTAGGGAGTTTCCACCAAATCCTGCCATCTCTGCCGCTAACGCCAGTTCTGATTCATCATTCGATTTACCTAAAATGGATGCAGCTTCCATAACATTACCCTTGGCCAAATAACTGAAAATGAATCAATCGTTATAGTCACTGAATGGTGTAAATTTGTGTCAAATTATTTTATTATTAAATAAAATGTGCACATATAAGGGAATATAATATTTAAAATTTACCCTTCAGCGCTCTTGATGAAATTTCCACAGGATATGAATCTTTGCAGGCGGATATCGATGTGCTTTTCAGCGATGTGGTCCACGTGGCGAGCACGTGCTGCTGCTATCGCTTCCAATTCCAAACCAGCATTGGCTAAAGAAGAACAGCCTTCTTCGACCTGATTTGCACTGAGGTACATCAAAGCTTGCCAAAGCTGTTTACCATAATTGTCCATCTGACTGACTAATTAATAAAAATAAATAATTAATAATACAATAAGCTAAAATTTAGTGATTCATAAATACTGCTTGTGAATATGTCATTAATTTTTTTAAATTAATGCCCGAGTGTCATGAGTTAACTGGATTTACAATTGTTACTATTCAACCAGGTCAGGAATATTGGGTAGTGAGATACCAGAATTATATAACGGCAGTTGAAAGAAGAATTTATAATTATTAATTGTATATTTTTCATTCAATGAATTACTAGATAGGTTTTATAATGGAAATAAGTAGTTTGATTTCGTTAAATTTACAAAATAGTTAGAAGAACCTAACCTCAAATTTTGTATGGGTGCCTAGTCCCCCCTATAACGAAGTCCCATTCTCTACGCTATAGGGGGGTCTACTGTACATATTTTTAAGCCGTTGTTCATGGATGGATAACTATATTTATAATGATATACATACATTCATTCAACTTTGCGTCGCCTGCGTCTAATTGGCTGCAATAGCTCGCCATCGTGTCTTTCCAAAATCTATAATAAAAGAGCTGTATATTTTTTATTGTATTTGTTAAAACCGATTGTATAATAAAATATATATACCTATGTGAAACGGAAGGTGCTATTGATAAAAGCGATGAACTTAATCTACCGTCTTTGGCAGCCTGCTCGAGAACTCCTCGTAAATCGCCTTTCAAAATACCAACAAAGACCCAAGCGTCCCAATAAAACATCTCCTTATGTCTGCTCTCTGTAAAAAAAACATTTATTATTCTTATGGTGTGCTTCTCTAAAAATGAAACGTCACAACTCAAAAAAAGTATGGCTTTGAGTTAATACTATATTTAAATTAACAAAGTTTGAATATTCAAGTTGTTATTGAATCAATAATGTCACAATTTAATTGTTCATGTTCAAGAAGACATCTGAAGGAAAAAATGATCTAAAGCAAGTACTAATTTCTCAATTTAAAACAATACATAAACTTAATCTTAAAACCTCACATGAAGCACACTAAAAAACAACTCATGTGCCTTCATTGATATTTAGTAATATATTATAACGTCAAGTTATGTTATAACTTATTATCAATTGTGATAAGTATATTCTGATGTACATATTGAAGGAACAATGACTAACGTTCAATGTTCAACAGCTCCATCACATCTTCGTGACTTCCGAAAACCCTCAAGTAGTCATAACCATTTGAGTAATCTATCCCTTGATCGCCAGATGTCAATTTATTTAACAATCGACGACAACCTTCCACATTAGAACTATTATACTGCTTCCAACTCAAAGCCATCGGGTTGATCTTCCTCTCAGCTTTAGAACTGGCAATCGAGACAGTAGCCATGTCAACATCGGCTTTTTTCAGACTGACTCCTTTCGGTACATTGTTTTGGTTTTGATCGGACAGTTTATTGATGGCCAAGTTTTTATCGCTTTCGAACCTGCTGGAGAGGATGTTCTTCTTCTTCTCTAAAATAATTAACAGTAAGTCAATCAAATTATTACATATTTAAATAATATATGATTATTTTTACGTTTTATTTTCTTTATCTTAGATTTATCTGTAGGGCCGTGATAGTTGATGTTCCAAATGCGAACGCTGCAATCCTCACTGCTCGATATGACATGATTCGGATTGGAATGACACCACACGGCGCATAATGCTGAATCATTATGATCGGAGTATGTATGAAGCAAACAATCGTTCAAAATGTCCCAAATCTGAAACATATAATATTAATGAATCGGATACCAAGAAATAATGCAATAGATTCAATAAAGAATACTAATTTATTCATGTATTTGCAGGATTCCATATTTAGGAAAATCATCTCAAGAATCCCGATCTATAAATGAAAACATTCACCTGTACAGTGTAATCACGAGATGACGTCAACAGGATACCATTCTTGTGCGGACTCCAACGCACAGTGTGGACTTTCTCTACATGCGGAGCAAAGTCTCTAAACACCTCTAGTCTGATCTTATCCTCATCCTGAATCAACTTCATCACCACTATATTTGTCGTTCTGGCAGATATAGCGATCAAATCGGAGCAAGGCGACGAACCATCTTCTGATGTGACAGCAATCGGATGCCAATCCAATGATGAGATAATGTGTTTATGGGGATGAGCAAAGGCTTTTGCATCATATGGAGCCTCAGGATTTAATAGTGCAAGACCGCCTTGTTGAGTTCCTACTGTTAAGAAACGTTCAGTCCAGCACATGGTCGAGACTTTACACTTTGTACCGTTCTCCATTGAGTTCACGACTATCTCTTCAGGTTCTGCAAGTTAAATATCTCATAGATAATATAAATTTAATTCATAGTGATATTTATTTTGGCTTACTGTTGTCATTTTTAGTGTTGTAAACGATCAGAGCTCCACCGCCACATGCAAATAGTAAATCAGAAAGACCCCAACATATGTGGTAAGCACCCAACGGTAGAGAAAAGGGTAAAATTCTAGGTGGACTATCCACAGAAGTTTTCAATAAACCAACCTGTAATAATATATTTTTAAATTCAGGTAATGTTGATGAATATTTTTATTATCCCTAACAACATACTTTTCCTTCGACGGTAGAAAAAGCTAAACAATTCTCTTTAGTAGGATGCCAACTGATACTCATGATTTTTCCGTTGATCCCGTTCCAAAATTGACGGAGGCATGTAGGTGTCTGAATGCGATCGTTTTCTTCCGTCATTTTGAATAAGCGAATGACTCCATCGCCACCACTGACAGCAAAACTGAAATAAGGGGAAATATTTTCACATGATTTTCATTGTAAAACTAAGAATGCAATAAAATAATACGCATAAGTACTTTTCTTGACGACTCACGTGGTAATGGAACGAAAAATTGGTGTGAGAAGAATGGCAGAGATCATATTGGATACTTAAAATTATAAGACGTGGAAATAATGATAGGGTATTGATAGAGGAATGAAGAGATATTGTCATTCCTCATTTATGACATTTTTATTAATTGTCTTTATCATTAAAAACTAGTCTAGTCATAATTCTCATTAACAAGGGAGCAACGAGGAAAATATATTTTTACTCTTCAAGAACAAATTATGTGTATTGAAAGGTTTGTACCGCTACTTATGTACTTACATTGAAGGGTCAATATTTGAAAGTTGTATATCGTATGGGAAAGAGCCAAACGTTGAGTAACTGGTGCTAGAAGAATCGGAAATGGAATATCCAGCCAGCAGACGGTCCATACTCGCGGTCCAAATAATTCCATCATCAGTATTATTAGATGCTATTGTATACAATCCTCGTTGATGAATATTGTGTAAGTTCGATATTTCCCTAAAAATATATTTATTTTAATATGACTAAATATAATGAAAGTTTAAGTTACAAATAAACATACATATCTTCGCCGAATGTACACATTACTAATTTCGAGTCTTTAGTAGCTGCTATTATCTTGGACGGTTCTGTCCATAAGATGGCTCCATATGGATGCGAAACGTTATTCTTATGTTTTGTGTCTTTGGAACCTTTTTTTATTTCCTTTTGAAGTAACAATGATCCTCCCCATTGCCAAATGCATAGATTTCTAGAATATAAATTTGGTTAATTTTAGTCTAATGTTTGAAATAACATATAAATGTAATATTTTACCCTTTTTTACAGCAGCTAGCTAAATACGGAGATCGGTTATTTATCTTATTTGCCTCATCAATCTTTAAAGACTCGACTTCTTCGACCAACTTTTCCAAATTGTCATTAATGATTGAGTTTGTTTTCAGTGATGCTTTTTTAGCACGGATTATTTTTCTGTCCAAGTGTTGCGGAAGTTGTACGTTCTTTTTCACTGAAATCGTCTCTCCGACGAATTTTGTATGTCCGAACTCGTGGAACGCCGGTTCTTCGTATATATCGAATATATCAGACGAGTCAAGAATGCTTGAGTTTTGGAACGACTCATCATTTCTGACTTCGACATATGATGGATCAATCACTAGCTTACGACGATCGTCATCTGAATGCTGACTATCGAGATCGCTATCAGAATTATCGAAAATACTGCTGGATTTCTGAGAATCTTTTTCTTCAGCAGGTTTTCTCGTTTTGATGAGATTCAATAGATCATTGCATTCTTTTAAAAAATCTGGCGATCTCTTTTCTTCGTCTTTTGTATTGTCCAAAGCGTCTTCAACTTTTTCTTCAGTATCTAAAACTGTTGTGTTATTAGACTCTTCCTGAACATCGTTTTCAATTTCAGTTTCAATACTTTCTTCGTCATTTTCCTGCGATTTATCGTTTTCCACAGATTCTGGTTCATCAAACTTAACTTTACATTGTTTTTTCTTGAAATTCAACTTTGGATTTACTTTGAGATTGTCGAGATATTCGCATTCGAGTGACGGACACCAACTAATTGACGTCACTTCAGAATCATGCCCTGGACACTTACATAATATATTCATGGTATTATCTGAAATAGAATAAAAAATATACACTTATAATAAGAGAATTAAAACATATTCGCAGACAAATCAGATAAAGCATCTAAAAAAGATATACTGTGGTTATCTATTGTGCATTTGGATATTGAGTCTATGCCGAATTTTTTCTTTTGAATATTAATTATTAAACTTTAGTGATCATAGTTTGAGTAAAGTGAAATATATTTGTATCGTTTATTTGATGTGGCACCCAATTATAGATTACCACTAAAAAAATTATTAAGTGTTAACAATATAATTGTACATACCTGAGATCTGTAGTACGATGACAACTCCTTGTTTCATTCCGACAGCAATTACTTTTTCTTTATGCGGACAAACAGACATACACATGGGTCTGTAAAACTTCAGCGCTTTATAATTGTGTCTAATAGTGTTTGATTTTGTATGCCAGACAGTCACAAATCCGATGCTACCGACAGATACCACAGAATGTGCATCGAGGAATGCTACAGCTATGACAGTCTGAAATAAATTCGTGAATTTCAAAATCAAATATTATAATAATTAAATAAAAAACCATTACCTCTTTATTTATAGAATGCGTATTATGAGCTATCCTCGAAGCTAAAGTTTCAGCGCTCCATAGTTTGACCAAGCCGTCCTCTGCACCCGATACAAATATCCTTGATGTGATCCAGTTGGGACATAGCGATATGCTAGTAACTCTTAAATATTGGAAAATAGAATGTAGCAAACATACTTTCATATAATTCAGATACTATATTCAAGTCACACCTTTCTTTGTGAGCTGGACGAATAACCTTAAAATCTTTGAAAGATAATTTTTCTTCGCTTGGTATCAAGATGCCGATACCGACGGATAGTGTTCCATACACTATATATCCATCGCTTCCCACGCAGATGCAATTACTCAAAAACCAATTCGGAGACGATGGTATAATAGCGTCGCTCATTTTGGAATTCGATCTGAAAAATATTTAAAATAATTTTGAAGTTTGTGCAATGTTGATTTTTATGGTGTATTCTAATGACTGCTGTAAAACGTAATGTATAAAAGATAAACCTGTTGATATATACTCCAAAGTGAGACAATGAGATGAATCCAAAGGACTAACCAAAAACCGCAACTGAAGGCAATTTGCGCGTACCGGCGACAAGTTTTCAAAGTTGCCAGTGTGAAAAAATTATTTTGACGTTTTGGCCTTAAGCGTTGATAAAGGAGGTGTTTGGTTATCTTATATGGTTTAGTGCGGAGGTCCCTAAACTTTTTTGTCTCGTAGACCACTTGCCATGTTTTTCGGTTTTGGGTAGACCCCCCCGCTTGCTTAATATTGATTTTTTGCAAATTCATCAACTTCAAATGTGTTTTTGACAGCTGGTATCGTGCTTGAAAGATTTCTACTATCTGTGTATGTGGATTATTCCATTCATTGAAAGCCAAAAATAAAGTCACCCACATTTACATCTCATGGATCCCCAATTTTATTTTTCACTGACATGGACCCCTTGCAGGTCGTCGTCGACCCCTAGGGGTCGATATAGACCACTTTAAGAATCACGGTGGTATATCATTATGTGCATGTTTTTACAAGTTCAAAATGTATTGCAACCACAAAGCGAATGCCTACATCCTACAACTTACACAATTTTATAAACATATATAATATTTTTTTTACTTCATAGGTACTTTTATAAATAATGTATACGTCTTTATTTTATAAGATTATAATGTAAGTAGATAGGTACTATCAGTGGTTGTTGAGATCCACTTCAGTGGACCCCCATTTTTATTTCATGGATCCCCAAATTTTTTTTTCGCTGACGTAGACCCCTTGCAGGTTATCATAGACACCTGGGGGTCGATATATACCACTTTGGAAATCACTGGTTTAGTGGTTTCTGAAAATAAATTTTTGATAAATTGTTTAAAAATATCGACAAACTTGACACCGCAAAAAATGTGCAAGAGTTCACTCACACCGAGCCGAAAGTAAAAATAGCTTCCTATTTATGTATCTACTTATTCATATTTTCATGTACCTAACAAATTGCTAACATTTTCTTTCCTAAACAATTTAAGCAAACTGCAAGATTCTTGTGTCATCCATATTTAATACTAATTAATTATTTTTTACCAGTACTATTATAAGCAACACGATACAACAGATAACTAATGTTTACACAATCTTACAAGAAAAGTTATTGTCTGATTTTTCAATGTATGAAACGGCTGTACTAAAATAAGTTTGAGTAATTTTAACATATAATTTAAAAAAATATTAATACATTTATTTATGCTTTTATAAACATATTAAAATAATAATAGAGTTTTAGCGTTAGTACAAATTTGCTTATGACATTGTAGTATTTGTGGTTTGAAGTCAAAACGACGCACTGACTGACCTGAGCGGCCAAAACTATTTCCCTACTTTAATTGATTTCATAAGTGTTATTTGTCAAATATATAGTATTATTACTGATAAAAAATACATTTCAGAAAAACAAAACATTTTTTTTAACTTTTCAGGCAATATTTTATTTAAAATAAGTAAGCAAAGTATGTAAATGTCTTAATTGTTAACCCGAGGAAGAGGAATTCCATGGTTTCTTATCTTAAATCAATTCTTCTTCTTTATCCGACGATTGTCCATTTGTATATAGATGAGGTTCAGCTGGAAGCAACATGGCTACCGTCTCTTTTAAAAAGGGCTTATTTTTTGTTATGCACTGGTCGCATTCCTGTTATGACAGGATCTGAAATCTATAATAGTCTATTTAGTACATTCATATTACAAGCTACTATTGAGAACTTTTGGGGAAAATTTTGCCGATATAAACCGAAATGTTTGTATGGGCTTCAACTTGTTATGGGTCTCTTCTGATGGAAACAACGTTTTATGGACAACGATTTTTAAGCTTTTAGGGGCAGTGATGGTGGCGGGTGGCAATGAGTCAGAGATTGAGCCGCTGCAGTAGTATATTTATTGACGGTTACAGTTGTTTACATTGTAAAAAGGGCGGACGCGAGAAGATGCGCCCGCACGCCAGGAAGGTTGCCAGTGGAGAGAGAGAGAAAACCGTCACGCCAATGCTACTCAAGCGCCGACCAGTTTTGGCCATAACAAATCTATTTTGGCCCCCATAAGCTGTTGAAGTAAAAGTCATTTGAAGTTATATATATACCACAAATATTTCATTGTAAAAGTTGTATTGGTGACAGCATTGCACACCTATCCATCATACATATTGAGCATCATTGAATCTTTTACTGACGTTTAACGGTCGTGCGAATTTCGCCGCGTAGTTATAAAAAAATTGTATAGCTTACAAAGATTGATGATTGTTTATAATAAGTAAAAGTATTTGACCATCATTTTATCATAATCTATAACGTTTTTATTTTTAAAATATGTATATTTGTGATTCTGTATATTTTTTTATTGGTACGCGATCCACAATTTGACATTTACTGATTTTACCATAGTGAAGATATCATTTAAAATCATAATCATTACAAATCTGTATTTCAAATTTGATGTTAATTCGTTTACTAATTAAAAAGTTATGATAGTTTAAAAGGTTTAGATTCTAATTTTCACGACTAAGCCCCGTCCCATTTTAAGGAATAATGATATGCAATGTGTTAAAAACCGGAAAAATCCATAGTCAATTTTACATGTATTATAAAGAAAAAAGCAAAGCTTCATATTGTATTTAATATAAATACTAAAAAGCTTCGGAAAATGTAACTAATGAATTAAAAATTATAAAAAAAATCAGGAAAAAAAACTTAAAAATAGCATATTTTGTATTTATTATGACAGCTATAGCAACATAGAGCGATGAAAAGTAGAAACAGTTAAATGATTTATTACAATCTATGGTTTTCATTTTTAACTGTGTTCAAATAAAATAATAATAATGTTATAAATGGTATTATAGATATAAGCGAGAATTGTCGTTTGAAATGTTTTTATTTTGAAATAAGTCGCTACAAAAGTCTCTCGTGGCTGGTTGACGAAGCTAAGACGAATGACCGATCTTGACTCCGGACTCCTTCTGGACGTGGAATGCTCCTTGAAGAGGGAGAGGTCCTCCCATTCTGAAGTTCTTGATGAAAAGAGGGAGATTCCTCCCGTTCTGAAGTTCTTGATGAGTAGTGTAGAGGGAGAGTTCCTCCCGGCTTGGATTCCCAAGAAAGAGTGAATTACGCCGGCCGTGACCCTCCTTATATAGTCGTCGAGTCGCGTGCCAGGCGCACTGGTTGGTCGCGGAGATCCCTTCTCCGATTGGGTGTGAGAAGCTCGTCGCTGATTGGTCCGTTTTGCACGGGGATATGATTCGGAACGTGGCGCGTCGAAGTACGTTTATAACAATAACTGTTCAATGTACAAGTATGCAATAGACGCTGAGAAACGATGCGTACACTCGAAGGGATGACTGACTTCCAACCGATCGTGAGGGCGTTATGCAAGAAGTGTGGAAATCATTGATTGTCATTTGCACAATTATTAGCTTTATAGACCAACCTTTTATTTTTACTTGCGTTACAGTTTTTATAATTTACTTTTAGCCGCCTAGATCGAACAATAAACCCCACCGTGCGACAAAGCGATATAACTCTCGGTCGTAACTAAAGGGCTAAAGAAAATAGTGTCACAAATAAACGAAATCAACTTAATTGCATTATAATATCTATAAATATTTTCAAAAGCTTAACATCGACAGTAAGGGCTATAATAATGCGATTATATGAAAATGCAACGTATAAGAACATTTAGCACCTTATTTTATATATTCTTTTATTTTACTTACATAATATCTTAGAACGAGATTAGCGCCCTAAATGAGTTCTAATTTGTGCTAATCCGAGTCTCGCTCGCATGTATCGACTTGTAGCATAATACATTTAGCTAGCACGAGGGACGCTTATCAGCTCTAAAGGCTGATTTACACGATGCCAGTCAGCGCGCCAGTCGAGGTTGCCAGTCACTGGATGCCATTGACTAGAACTGTGTAAACGCTTAACGCCAGTCACTGGATAAGCCAGTGCGTCACTGGCATGCCAGCAGCTGGAATGCCAGGCATGCCAGCAGCAGAACAAATATTTTTGTTTTGCTGGCACGCCAGCTCCCCCTTCCACCACACTACCGTACTGGCGCAAGGTGAGTTATGATTTTTCGCAACAATAATTCTATCACTTGCTGGCACTGTGTAAACGGTAAGGCGTCAGTAGACTGGAATGCCAGTCGTCGCGTGCCAGTGACCCACCAGTCAATTTGCCAGCAACTGGCAGCGTGTATGTCAGCCCTTACTTGCACCGGAAAACGTCGTGGCACAAATTTATGTGCTAATGTAATAATGTGAAAGAAATTTGTTTTCTAAGATTGTAATTTTTTAAATTAAAACATTTTTAAATTGGTAAATTGATTAAAAACAAATTTTATTATTTTGTCTATTATAAAACATGGTTGTAATTGATGGTGTTAAAGCTGGATGTATATTTAAAAACCATTCGGCAAGTGTTTGTCTCGTCGGCGGCTGTCACTTTTCGCGAGACGGAATGGCGTAAAAATAACTTTTGGCGAATATGAGTAATCGAGGCGGGCGCGGTAGGGGCGCGCGAGGAGGTCTGCCCCGCGAGGCCGTCACGCCCACAAGGAGAGACCGCTGTGACCCCAGGGACTCCGCTGCCGGATCGGTACCCCATTTTCTTACTTCCCTTCTTTTGTTTTTTACAATAAATATTGGAATTTATTATACATTTGATAATAGCGCCAGAAAGGTTCCATTTTATATGATTTTGTTTATGTTTACTTTTTAGCAATGGCTCGTATTTTTCGGATCAGAATATATATTAGATAATTACAATTAATTGGTCGGAATTTTAAAATTTAAATTAGTCTAGTCAGAATTTATATTAAATGGTAAGAATTATTTTGATAGATGGTCAGAATATTTTTTTTTTCAGTTGCCAATAGTGTTATCGTGTGGTGTTGTTATTGCCGTAACGCCTATTCGCATATTGGCAGTTCATTATCATTATAATTATCAAGGCGTTTTAGGGCCAACTTAATTGGTTAGGCTCACAACATTTTCAGATGTCAACACAAGAACCGCTTCGTTCGTCGAATACCTTTGCGTCCTACATACAATTAAATAGATTCGTTGAGAGTCATTCATGGGGTGTTCACTGTTCTGACCAACGGTTTAGATGCGAGCCAGATATATTATAAGGTGTTTCTAAAATAAATAATTTATTTCTCATTTATATTTATAAATGTTAATTTTTTTAATTCACATGATCATCCTTAATTTTAATTCCAGTCATTCTATACTTTTATTCTGACAATGTATTTTTATTCAAACCATTTGATATTTATTCCGACCCTGAATAATATAAATATGACCAGGCTAATAAAATTCTGACTGAGATTTCATTTATATTCTGACCCAAAGTTGATTTAATTTGTTGCCATTAACATTTGTTGATCGAGATGATTTTTCATAGTGTGTCATACGAAACACAACATTATAACAAATGTGTCCTGAAAATTTACTTCTTTGAAAACCAAATTTCAACTAATTTTTTTAATATGTATTTTTCGGTATGATTATGGAAGTGTTTTACTGTTAATAAACATAACTATAAAGTTATTCTTAAATTAGTATAGAAAGATGTGTTTAAAATGACTTTTTTTTTAATGACAGGATTTAAAAAAAATATTCCACACTTAGCAAGCTTATGATATTACTAATATAATTTGCTATTTAAATAATAAAATTTTATTTTTTATTGATAATGCACTTCTGTTAAATATTAGTCTTAGAGGCGTATGCCAGCAAGACCTTTAGATCGAAGTTTAGTAAATTTAAGCCTGGACTTCAAATGTATATTCAGTTTATCCAGATACCTAGTGAGTTGTAAATATGATAAATTCAGTTTTATCTCGATTGATTTGAATTTTCTATTTATATTATGTATATATAATATTATATACATATTATATTATGACAGCTGTGTTATCAGTGTACATTGATAAATCAGTGTTTTAAAAAATAGGATTGTTGTTAATTAACAAAGCACCATATTTCAGGTATGAGTATATTATGTGGATAAAATAATCAGTGGCATTACTTGTTTTAAGGACAAATAGTTAGATTACTGAATTGTTAATGAATATGAAAAAAACTTGTTATCTGCAGATTTCGATTCAGTCATAGATTTTTTCCATTCAAGTTTTTCTTCCTATTATCTTTATAATTTGTATCTTTTGGCAAGAATAGAAATAATAATGTCAAAATCATCTTGCCAGTCTAGCTTCAGACAATAGGTTTTGTGCAATAAATTTCTGTACCTTGTAATATGGTTATTTTATATAATTCATGTCTGAAAATCACTTATTTATTTAACTATAATATTTAAAGAAATTTTGGTATAAATAGATGTCCACCACATATTAGCAAAGTGCGAAACGCCGTGAAAAAATACCACCTGGGATCAAAGGGTTAAATAATTTAATTGTTATTGTTTTTTTTTAACCACTCTTTTTTAATGATAATAAGCTTATTATTATATAAAATATTAACCTTACACAATTATAATTTAATGTAAAAAATAAATAAATTGTATATTAATAGATAAACGTAGATTGTTCTATGAAACACGCGATAAAAATCGCAGATGGAAATGGCTACAAAAATATTATTGTTTTTCAATCTACTGATATCAAGTAACATTTTTATATCAATCAATATCATAAATAATCAATTAGGCCAGTATTTTTTTGATATCTTACGTATTTTGAAACATTCTATAACTCTGTAAGTAACATTTAATACACGTTTGACAAACTGTGATAAAATTTACTTAATTTTATTTAAAAAATATAATTTTTATGAATATATATTTTTATTTAAAAATAGTTACTTCTCTATTAGTGGTATGTTGTGATTGTCTTTATAATGAGCAATATCTATCTAGCAATATTTTATTTGCCACTCTTTAAGTTTGTATTATATATATATTATTCTACATCATTTGAATGTTTGTTTTTGAATGAAACACACTTGATGGAATAATAGTCAGTTATGAAATGCTCTAATATTAATAAATTTTAGCTTCAATCAATATAAGGTCCAAGGTGCTGTAGCTGATATTTAATCATTTAACGAGTTTTTGTAATAATAGGATAAGTAGATAGTGTTTGTGAGAATACTCAAAAGTGATTTCAAAGATTTCAAGATGGACAAAGCAGTGTAAAAAAGACCCGTTTTAAATATCAGGTGGAATTTTATGACATTTTACATAGCTTATAAATTAGATCCATTCCTTGTAACTATTTTTTCACCTTCAGGAGAAGCAAATGAATATATTATCTTTTCTTTTGAACATTTCTTAATATATAAAAAATGGACAAGTTAGGACATGAAGTGGTTATAACAGGTCAGAAGTCAGGTAACAGATATATGTGACTACATCCAAAAATATATGAACATGTATTGTATAAAAAAGCGTACAGTCGCATGCAAAAAAAATGCATCACCTTCAACATCATCATAT